>NC_081412.1:386082048-386410937 GCF_030272615.1 Cryptomeria japonica | reverse complement strand
TCAAAAGAGGAAATTGATGAATTAATATCTGAGGCAAACCGGTCAGTTTTTATCAGCAAACACCGGCAAGTGAGCCTAATGGTTGGAAGAGTTAAGGAGATTGGTGATTAGATTGCAGACAAATGAGATATAATCTTTGTTGAAAAGGAAAAGAAAGAAGAAAGGAGCAAACCAAAAATGGATAGAACTTTTAAGGTATATCAGAATGATAAGGGAAAAGGAAAAGTTGGTGGTGTTCCTACAATAAATATTACATATAATATTCCATCTCCAACTCAGGATATCCCACCGGTACATACAGTCAGTCCACCTAATGTGGGAACTGAAGATGTTACTCTTGATAATACCAACCTGGATTCTGAGATTCTTTTTTCTATGAATGTTGATAAACAAAATATTAACATTATTGTAGATAAGGAGACCACAAAGGTTAAGATAGCCAATGGTGAGAATGTCAAGATCTCAGTGACAACGGCAAATACTGTTGACTCTCAGAATACTGAAACACTAGTAGAAGATAAAGGAACTTGTTGGGAGTATTTAAAACTGAGTCAAGTTTATAGGCCCATTTCAAAAAATTTGCCCTGCATTTCCAAATGATTAAAATAAGTCAGTTTGAATGGCCTAGTTAGCAAGGGGGTAAAATGGAGCCAGTTGATTTTCAGAGGGTAAGGCTCGGGATTCATGTCCCACGCCTTTCATTTGGCCTATTTAGTGTGTTGCAACTTTTAGAATTCAGTTTGGAGAAGTTTATCAAGTACCCATTTCGAGGGGTGAGTTGAAAGTGCATTCTAGGCACAAGTGCAAATTTTATTGAGTAGCCTACTTTGAGCGATTACATCTTTTGCCCTGTTGATCATCATGGAGAAATTCAAAATGGATTCAATTGTATGCATAAATGTGAGTCAACATGCAAAATTTCAAGTCCTTATGAATCCGTTTGCTCAGTTTTCAAAGCTCAATCCGTTTGTAGTTTGTGATGTTTGCACAAGTGTAAAAATGTCTTGGTGAGCGTCATGTCAGAATTTTTGTTCCAGGCTAATGTTGTTATAAATGGTGAGCTACATTTCAAATTTCAAGCTTCTACATATCTGTTTGATCGGTTTTCAAAAGAGCTCATTTTGCCATCAAATTCAGTTATCCACACTTCCAGTGTTATATCAGTTAATGTAGCCATTTTGGTGAGCGTGCCATTTGCATCCTGTCAGTTGGCTGATCGAACTGAGAATTCAAAGATTTAATATGTACTTAAAGGTACCTATGTTCCGAATTTGAGAGCCTACGGAGGTCATTTGATATTTTTGAGAAAGGCATCATGTGTTGCCAGAACATTGACTTCATCAGGTCCACAGTGTCGACAAAGCCAGTTGGCCATTTTCGGAAATTAATATCTCTTCGCTCGAGACTCGTCTTGAGAAACCATTTGGTAGATATCATCCTTGTATATCAAAGTACATGCCTGTCAGATGGCGAGCTCCAGAAAGGTGTTTTGACAGGTTTGAAAATTACGTCTTTGCGATTAAATGCGAAAATTGTGGCGTAATTGCCTGAAGGTTGTAAAATGCAGATTAATGATCCGAAAATGATGCCGACCATTCCAAAAGGTATGTTTGAGGTCCGTGAAGCGTTCCAGGGGTCAGTTGCATGAAAACAAAAAAAAATTTAGTCGGACCCACTTTGGGGCCCGACCTGGCTTACGCTTGTGCCGTATTATTTTATTGACGACGTGATTCCATTAAGAGATGTTATTGCATGGGCTGTTGTGAAATCGGGATTTGGTTTTCTTAATGCTTGTCACTATGATTTCAAAGAGACTATCAGGTGTAAAGCGTGGTAGTCATTAAAACCTCCAATAGCAATTCCAATTGGCAGGCATAAGGTGCATGATAATTTTATTTTGTTTTCATTGTTGTGGCATGAAAAGGGCATTAAACTCCAGAAGGATTGCATTGTTCTTTCTGTGTTTTCCCTTTTGTGTATAGCTATCCTTTGGCATTGAAATTTATTTTCAAAGCTATTAAATGTGACTTTGCCATTCTCCAAAAGCTCTATGTGGTGTTTAGCAAAGGGGCTGCAGTTTAATGTTGAGGAAAATCATGTGTTCAGAGAGGGGGCTGCATAAAGTTTCAAGTGCTCCAAGCAAATTGCAGACAAGACAAACTCCCCCATGTTTTGCCTCATCCCTCCAATAAGGTAGCGTGGTTTTTGAAGTAGTTCGTAGAAGACTTCAGGCTTCTGTGTGGGCGTTGAAGTTACCAGCAAATCAAGCAAATGCAATAATAGCAGATGCAGCTGCATTTGAGGTGCTAGAGAAAAAGTTGTTTAGTGAAGATTCTCAAGTTTAAGCATTGTTCTAGGTTTGCTGCTGGTCAGGAGCAGGCAATTTTTCTTTCTTCTTGTGAAATCCTGAATAGAGCTTGGGAGGAGATGCGCAGTATTCCGAATAACAATGACAATACTTATTTTCGTTGGAGTAAGTATGAAGGCATAGTATTTATCACATTCCCTTCCTTTCACATAGGAGATTTCACTGCCAGTGATAGCTCATATGAACAATGAGATATTAAGAATGAGAACAAGTTCTTCTCTGACCGTCTCAAGGATGATTTCGATCAACCGGCTCTTGTTCACAAAGGAGCTCTCTACAAATTCCTTGATCTTATGAAAAGATCAGACTTGGAAACCCAGATGAAGCAATTTTCGAAACAGATTAAAAAAAAAGGTGGAACAACCAATTATATTCGTGGGTAATTCTATAGGAGGTGCTATGGCAACACTAGCTACAATCTCCTTTCTGGATAAGAGGATGAAAAATATCTATCCTTTGTGCATTACATTTAGCTCTCCTTTGGTGGGAAATGTTGCTCTTAGAGAATCAATTGGCTCCCAAGATTGGCTCGGAAGATTTTTTCATGTGGTTTCAACACATGATTTTGTTCCTCGCATGCTCCTTGCACCTTTTGAATCGATTGTACTACATTTGATTTCAATTTTCTCTCAGGGAGAGATAATAATGGGCAATGATTTTGATCCTATACAAGCTTGCAGGGAACTTCTTGACAATGTCAAGTGCCTTGGAAAGTCTAGCCCATATAAACCTTTTGGTATTTATATGATCTATTCAACCCAGGGAGCAGCTTGTATTGAGGACAGTCAAGCTGCCTTGGAGATGCTAATTTTAACTTTGCAAAGCACTGAAGAAAATGGTATTGCCGATGCATTGATTTCAGAGCACAAAAGTTATGGTGATAAGTTGAAAAATGTTTTTGAAAGTGGATACTCAACAAGAGCTTCAAACATCTTCCCAGAATCCTCTGTTGAGACGGGAATAGCACTGCAATTAGAAGCCATGGGTTTTCAGACTCTGACTAAATCTGCATTTGATGCCTTGAAAAAAGCCGCAAATTTGAAAAACAAGCATGACATGGACATTAAGGTCCTAAATTCAAAGTTGAGCGAGAACCAAAGTAGACTGGCAGAGCTGGAATGGTACATTAAAATGGTATCTAAGGGAAACAGCTGTAGCTCCTACGATGTTTTCAAGGACCTGGGCGAAAAGAAAGATTTTCATATTAATCGGCATAGAATGAATCTAGAAGATTTTTGGGATAAAATTATTGATATGGTGAAGAATCAGCAATTGCCCAGTGACTTCCGATACCAAAACAAATGGATCAATGCTAGAACTACATACAGAAGACTTGTAGAGCCCCTGGACATTGCAAACTTCTATCATCTGCACAGCGATAGGGGAAGTTGTCTCTCAATTAAGAACAGGCTGCTCCGTCATAGGGTTCTGGAAAAATGGCTGGATGACAAAAACCAAACTCGCATTGAAAGAGGTAGAGGGAGGAAAAAGAATCGCACAAAATTTGCATCCTTAACTGAGGACTCTCGTTTTTGGGCTCGTGTAGAAGAAGCTGATAAAGACTTGACAAATCTCCAGCCAAAGAAAGAGCAAACTATCATTGCCCATCTCAAGAAAAGCCTCAAAGATTTTGAAGCTTATGTGTCGAAGATGATCAAGGAGAAAAGTATTTCCATGGAGGTTTTCTTTGAAGAGAGCGGCTTCATGATATGGTGGAAGAAATACAGAGAGTTTCAGCAGCAACACTCAGAAGAGTGGAATCAAGCTCCCCTTTCCTCAAATCCATGGAAAAGGAGAAATTGGGAGTTCAGAAGACAGGTTTTTGATTCAGTTTTATAGTCTGTTAGAAGTTGTTTATTTCCATGGAAATTTTCCCTCTTTGCTGTAGCTAATCACATGGCTGTATGGAAGTCAATAAACTTCAAATTGGCAGCAATTGAAAACATTCAAGCAACATTCTCCCTTCACGTGATCTCGAAAGGGAACAAAGGACATGGTGAGTGAAGAGGAAAACAAAAGAAATTCCAAGCAAATCAATCAAGTGCCATGAAAGTCCCAGGAAAAGCTTTAAAAACGTAGTCCCAGGCATAATAGCAATATCCCACATTGACTATGGAAGGGAATTTTATAATGTTTATAAGCAAAAACAAACCCATCTATAATGTCTAAGCCATAAAGGCTTTTGACGCAAAGTGCCTATGGGCGCCCAAGGTGGGCCCATGCGCGAGCATGCTTCTCGAGGCAATAGAGGATTTGACTGGATGGCGACCAGGTGGACCCCACACCGGCATGCTTCCCGAGGCAGACAGACAAAATTTTGCAGAGGAAGGCCGGGTTAACGAGCGAGCAGGTTCGAGAGAGATCAACGGCTTGGGCTATTTCGCGAAGGGAAGATGCACGTAGTTTAAACCCCGTGAAATAGAGAAAGTGAACGAGAGGCGTCCACGTGTCGTGATAGGTGGTAGTCCAGCAGGCGGGTCCCAGTGAGGTGGCGCACAGGTGTCAGTCCAGTGGCGATGATGTGACGGCCAAGTGGTAGTGACGAAGCAAATGACGTGGTGGTGATGAGGTGTCATCCCAGGTGGCGTCCGGTCAACCCCATCGACCAATCGGAGGCCGCCACGTGGCAAAGCGTCAGAGCATAAAAGGAGGCAAAAATCAAAATTAAAATCCATAAATAATATAGTTCAAACTATATTAAAATTCGAAAAATTTAAATGATGGATCCATGTTGAGGATTAATTTGCCCAGGGTCTAAATTTTGGCCAAAATATAAAGTATTATATATCGCCGGAAAGCTCTCGGAGTGAGGCATCCGATTATGAGGTTAATTTTGACAAATGTGGGATATTTTGGAAGCAGTATCCACGGGAACAAAATTCAGTTAGAGGGGAGACACTTGGCAATTTTCAGTTGTAGATTTGATTCTCTTCCCTCTCCTTCTTATTCCAAATTCTTCTCAGCTGTAAGGGTTCCAGAATTCTGTGAGAATGGCTCCAATTTTCATGGCTTCCAATTTTGAGTATTCTTGAAGATTGTACAGGGCAGGGCTTTTTCTTTAGTAATGGAGTTCAATTCTTCGTATAGGTGTTCTTAGTTGCAGGTTCTTGTGTATGTAAGGCATACATAAATTCACACAGAATTGTCTCTAGATTTGTATTTCCATTTTATCAAATCAGATCCTCAAGGAGGATGAAATTTGTTATCTCAAGGAGATAGTTATGATTGTTTACAGGGATTCTTCAAGGAAAGATTTAAATTCTGTAATAAATCATAAAAAAATGGAATATAGTTTCAAGATCTGATGATTTTGTGAATGATCTTAGTAATGCATTTATGCAAGGCATTAATGCATGAATATTTAATAATGAAGATGGATTTGCAATCGAAGCTTTCATTTATAGTTTGATGTATGACTCTGTTGCCCTTGGATAAGGCACTGATCTTGCAATTAAAGGGGTTCTCAAACCAATTTAAAATCTAATCAGAATACCTTTAGTATGTTATGTTTTGAAATTTTTCATCTATCTCATGCTCAAGCATAGTTGAGTTTCATGTGTAGATCTAGCCCATCTGCAATAAACTACTTGTTTTGGAGCCCTAGTGAGATCTATCTGTTTATGTTGATGTTGTCATAGGTGTGTAATAGGTTTAATTCTAAGCATCAAAGGTATACCCACCTAGGTTTTGCAGAGCCTGAAGAGTAGAAGGATTCATATCCTTGTCATGTTGTCCAAGCCCTGAAGTTCTTCATAGATTGAATTGGCTACTTCATAGATCAATTGCAGGTGTTCTTGGGTTATCACTTTTGGTGAACAACAAAAATGGCGACTCTACTGGGGAATTGCTGAGTAAGAATTGCCTAATTTCATATCCAGTCAGTCTGTCCATTGTGTATGCACAGAGTGTTGAAATTGATTTTGCAGAGTTAGAAAATGCTCCTTGTTCTGGATCTGCAGAATGATATGTATTTCATATCATCTTTTATGGAGTAACAGTGAATGCATGGTTGAAAATTGTGAGAAGTTTTTTTCAGCTTTGTGCAAATTTTTCCCCAATTCCTTATTGGGTGGTGACTCTGTGGTTCATACCATTGTTAAATAGCCTAGGAGTGAATTGGTTGCAGCGAGATTGAAGGAGACAGTAAAGAATTTGAATGTGTGTTGAATGGTGTTCTACTGTTCAAAATATCCTCTATGCAAGAGGTGGCGACTCTGTGATAAAAGACCATGTTGAAAGTGGAAGTTAATCTCCAGATCTATAAGTTTTACAGCTGCAAATCTCCAGGTATTTTCAAAGGATTCAAATGCAAAACAATTTCCTCTGAAAATGTGAATTACTAAAGTAGTTTTCCCATTTAGTGAACAACACTAGTAAGGAGGGAAAGAGGGGATCTCAAAGTCCATTTGCATATTTATTCTACTGAAATGTCCAGAGTGTATGTTCTTCTGTTATAGTATGCAAATTTGGAAAAGTTTTGTGTCAAGCAATGTTATGAATAGTTTCAGTATAAGGATTTGTGCTTGAAGTGTTTCATTCTTTATCCAAGATTGTATAATCATTTTGTGGGAGTAAGAAGGAAAATGAATAGTAAAGATTTTAAACCTTGTGTATTTCCACATAGAGCCATGCCTGGTGAAGTGTCGCAACCATATAATAGGAGAAGTTTCATCATGAATCATTATGCTGCTCTAAACTTTGAAGGTATTCCGGGTTACCCAAATCCCATACCCACAAGAATTAGAAAGTATTTGCCCATATTCAGTGGGAAGAAATCAGAATCAGCATGTCAGCATGTTAAAAGACTTTCAGATTTGATAGGAGAATTCGAAATTTGCCGAGAAGATGTATGCATGAAGTTATTTATTTAGTCATTAAAAGAGGATGCAAGAGATTGGTTCTCCTTTTTGCCAGTGAATTCTATTACCTCATGGGAAGAATTGGTTTCAGATTTCATGGATCAATTCGATGAAAAGGTGAGTGATTCCGACTTGCTGAAAGAATTCACCTATATACAAATTAGGGAAGATGAATTGGTACCAATGTTTAATATCAGATTTTCACAAGCTTTGTCCAAAATTTCCAGAAAGTATAAACTTGATGATAAAGTATGTCTGGATGTTTATATGAGTGCATTTGATGAGAAGATGGGTTTCCTATTGAGAAACAAAGAACCCAAAACCTTGTATGAAGCCTTTAACATAGCCAGGGATATGGAAAATAATTTGAAGTTTGGAATCTCGAAGAGGTTCATGTCTGTTGTTGTTTCTTGTCAAAGCACCTTCAATGGTGGAATACCATATGAAGTTGAGCAAATCACTCCATGTCTAGGTGCATCAAGCTTTGCAGTTCCAAATGGCTTTTATGATGCATGTGTTTCAGATTTAAATGAGAGTCAAGAACCTTTGCTGTTAATGTCGGTTGTCTCTCGCAGTAGTGATGGAATGATCAGTGGGAAGCATTGTGAAAATGTTGATACAGAGACAGATATATACAAGGGATATGTACCATTTGATTTGTATGCCGATTATGTTGATTATGTGACTGCCATTTACCAAGTGAATCATGCATCTCTCCAGGATAATATTGGTGAAAATAATGATGGTGATGACCATCAATCTTTACATGTTGCTGATGTATTTGATGTTGAAATACCAAATACAGAGGGATTACTAAGTGTTGCTGTTTGTGCAAATGAAAATGTGCCATATGATGAAAATCAGAATTGTTTAGTGCAAACAATAGTTGATCCTCTTTTAAACATTGATGATGTCAATTGTGTTGAGGATGAAGTAAATGTTTTTTCAAATTTCACTTCAGACTTCGTTTCTTATAATCATGTTGATAATCTTTCTTTTTTGAAAGATATGCACAATGTTAATTCAGAAAATTGTAATGGTACACATGATTGCGATAAAGATATAGCACACATGGATGGACAAAAGTTTACAGAATCTCACATGGAACAACAAAGTGCAATGCAAGTCCAGAAGATTGTAGAACTTAAGAAAGCTCTTGAGGTTGTGGATAAGAAGGTTCAAATGTTGGAGAGCCTTCAAACTATTGATGAAGACCTTCTGCAATATAGTGAAGGGAATTCTTCGAAAAAGGACTGTGAATTGAATGCTTGTATACTTGATGAACATGCTGACCTAACAGATGGTTTTATGACAAAAAATTTTAGTGAACAAGCTGAAAACTCATCTGATGAAGTAAATTGCAGCGATGTTCATGTTCATTCTTTGGCTGATGACGAGTGTTCTATCAGTGAAGAAGATCAGTTGTGGCAAGATAAGTTTGATTATCTTGATTTTCAGAATGATGGTCATAGAGTAAAATCTCATGAATGTGAAACATGGAACATTGAGGATTGTTCCAGCCAAGTTTCATTTTTTTCTTTGTCTGATGAAGATGATTATGAGGATCGAATGGATGGTGTCTTTAGCAATTTTGCTAATGTTCTATTCAATGCTGATATAGATACGGACCAGCCACTTCAGTGTCATAATGTTCATAAGGGGGTTCTTCACTTGGTTTCTAACCCTTTGTATGAAGAGATAATTGATCAGCCAGATGTTGTTAGTGGTAAACCAGTTCATAATACTGATGGAATTCTGAATAGCAATAGCATGAGTTGTAAAAAATTATTTCATGATGAAGGTAAGAGGCATGGATTATGTGATGACCATTTAAAACCACAAATGAAAGTGTTTCAGATGGATGTAAGCCTGAAAGAGAAAGAGTTAGCTGAGGATTTGCTTCAGCCAGAGGTATGCATTATTTTCCATGAATGGGATGTTGAGAAGGTAGAGGTTTTTAGTTTGATAAGCAAGGATAGTATGAGGTGTGATCAGTGTAGTCAAGCATCACATCCGGATGGTAATGTTCATGTTCCTTGTTTGCATCAGCTGGTTAGTAATGCCCCTCATTCTATAAATTTAAATGGTAATAAGGCATGTGCTGATAGAAATTGCAATGTTGAGAATGAGTATTTTATTTTTCATGTTCAGCATGATGATGCCCTTGCAAGGGATAGAATTTATTGGGATAGTGAAGTGTATGGCAGCTTGTGGAAAAGCCCCTATTATGCTTTGTTTCATGATTTTATTTTTGTTAAAGTAATGTGTGGTTACAAAGCTCAAAATCAGATAAATGGCATGCACACCAGCTGTTTCAGCAGTATGATGGTAAGTTCTGATTATAATGATTATGCTCAGTTGTTACTGGAAGGTGCCTTTGTGTGGATCATGATATCAAGAGATGAAAATCAGATTTTTGACAGAGGTAAATGTTTGTAAGTGGAGCAGTTATAATCAGTTGTGAGCATGTTTGTATCTATTGTATAGTCGCTTTGCTTCAGTTGTGTGGTTTTCAATAAAGTGCCATGCTATTTGGGTAGAATAAGGAAGCCCTATTTTGAGAAGAGAAGAATTGAGAGAAGAATGATCCATTTTTGGGTGGTCTGCTTAACCAAAGATATTTGGATTCTTGTGTTGATCTTGCAATCAACCATCCCCAGTCAGAGCCACTGTTGGGAGTATTTAAAACTGAGTCAAGTTTATAGGCCCATTTCAAAAAATTTGCCCTGCATTTCCAAATGATTAAAATAAGTCAGTTTGAATGGCCTAGTTAGCAAGGGGGTAAAATGGAGCCAGTTGATTTTCAGAGGGTAAGGCTCGGGATTCATGTCCCACACCTTTCATTTGGCCTATTTAGTGTGTTGTAACTTTCAGAATTCATTTTGGAGAAGTTTATCAAGTACCCATTTCGAGGGGTGAGTTGAAAGTGCATTCTAGGCACAAGTGCAAATTTTATTGAGTAGCCTACTTTGAGCGATTACATCTTTTTCCCTGTTGATCATCATGGAGAAATTCAAAATGGATTCAATTGTATGCATAAATGTGAGTCAACATGCAAAATTTCAAGTCCTTATGAATCTGTTTGCTCAGTTTTCAAAGCTCAATCCGTTTGTAGTTTGTGATGTTTGCACAAGTGTAAAAATGTCCTGGTGAGCGTCATGTCAGAATGTTTGTTCCAGGCTAATGTTGGTATAAATGGTGAGCTACATTTAAAATTTCAAGCTTCTACCAATCCGTTTGATCGGTTTTCAGAAGAGCTCATTTTGCCATCAAATTCAGTTATCCGCACTTCCAGTGTTATATCAGTTAATGGAGCCATTTTGCTGAGCGCACCATTTGCATCCTGTCAGTTGGGTGATCGAACTGAGAATTCAAAGATTTAATATGTACTTAAAGGTACCTATGTTCCAAATTTGAGAGCCTACGGAGGTCATTTGATATTTTTGAGAAAGGCATCATGTGTTGCCAGAACATTGACTTCATCAGGTCCGCAGTGTTGACAAAGCCAGTTGGCCATTTTCAGAAATTAATATCTCTTTGCTCAGGACTCGTCTTGAGAAAATGTTTGGTAGATATCATCCTTGTATATCAAAGTACACGCCTGTCAGATGGCGAGCTCCAGAAAGGTGTTTTGATAGGTTTGAAAATTACGTCTTCGCGATTAAATGCGAAAATTGTGGCGTAATTGCCTGAAGGTTGTAAAATGTGGATTAATGATCCGAAAATGATGCCGATCATTCCCAAAGGTATGTTTGAGGTCCATGGTGCATTCCAGGGGTCAGTTGCATGAAAACGAAAAAAATTTTAGTCGGACCCACTTTCGGGCCCGACCTGGCTTACGCCTGTGCCGTATTATTTTATTGACGACGTGATTCTGTTAAGAGATGTTATTGCATGGGCTGTTGTGAAATTGAGATTTGGTTTTCTTAATGCTTGTTACTATGATTTCAAAGAGAGTATCAGGTGTAAAGCATGGTAGTCATTAAAACCTCCAATAGCAATTCCAATTGGCAGGCATAAGGTGCATGATAATTTTATTTTGTTTTCATTGCTGTGGCGTGAAAAGGGCATTAAACTCCAGAAGGATTGCATTGTTCTTTCTGTGTTTTCCCTTTTGTGTATAGCTATCCTTTGGCATTGAAATTTATTTTCAAAGCTATTAAATGTGACTTTGCCATTCTCCAAAAGCTCTACGTGGTGTTTAGCAAAGGGGCTGCAGTTTAATGTTGAGGAAAATCATGTGTTCAGAGAGGGGGCTGCATAAAGTTCAAGTGCTCCAAGCAAATTGCAGACAAGACAAACTCCCCCATGTTTTGCCTCATCCCTCCAATAAGGTAGCGTGGTTTTTGAAGTAGTTCGTAGAAGACTTCAGGCTTCTGTGTGGGCGTTGAAGTTACTAGCAAATCAAGCAAATGCAATAATAGCAGATGCAGCTGCATTTGAGGTGCTAGAGAAAAAGTTGTTTAGTGAAGATTCTCAAGTTTAAGCATTGTTCTAGGTTTGCTGCTGGTCAAGAGCAGGCAATTTTTCTTTCTTCTTGTGAAATCCTGAATAGAGCTTGGGAGGAGACGCGCAGTATTCCGAATAACAATGACAATACTTATTTTCGTTGGAGTAAGTATGAAGGCGTAGTATTTATCACATTCCCTTCCTTTCACATAGGAGATTTCACTGCCAGTGATAGCTCATATGAACAATGAGATATTAAGAATGAGAACAAGTTCTTCTCTGACTATCTCAAGGATGATTTCGATCAACCGGCTCTTGTTCACAAAGGAGCTCTCTACAAATTCCTTGATCTTATGAAAAGATCAGACTTGGAAACCCAAATGAAGCAATTTTCGGAACAGATTAAAAAAAAGGTGGAACAACCAATTATATTTGTGGGTAATTCTATAGGAGGTGCTATGGCAACACTAGCTACAATCTCCTTTCTGGATAAGAGGATGAAAAATATCTATCCTTTGTGCATTACATTTAGCTCTCCTTTGGTGGGAAATGTTGCTCTTAGAGAATCAATTGGCTCCCAAGATTGGCTTGGAAGATTTTCTCATGTGGTTTCAAAACATGATTTTGTTCCTCGCATGCTCCTTGCACCTTTTGAATCGATTGCACTACATTTGATTTCAATTTTCTCTCAGGGAGAGATAATAATGGGCAATGATTTTGATCCTATACAAGCTTGCAGGGAACTTCTTGACAATGTCAAGTGCCTTGGAAATTCTAGCCCATATAAACCTTTTGGTATTTATATGATCTATTCAACCCAGGGAGCAGCTTGTATTGAGGATAGTCAAGCTGCCTTGGAGATGCTAATTTTAACTTTGCAAAGCACTGAAGAAAATGGTATTGCCGATGCATTGATTTCAGAGCACAAAAGTTATGGTGATAAGTTGAAAAATGTTTTTGAAAGTGGATACTCAACAAGAGCTTTAAACATCTTCCCAGAATCCTCCGTTGAGACGGGAATAGCACTGCAATTAGAAGCCATGGGTTTTCAGACTCTGACTAAATCTGCATTTGATGCCTTGAAAAAAACCATAGATTTGAAAAACAAGCATGACATGGACATTAAGGACCTAAATTCAAAGTTGAGCGAGAACCAAAGTAGACTGGCAGAGCTGGAATGGTACATTAAAATGGTATCTAAGGGCAACAGCTGTAGCTCCTACGATGTTTTCAAGGACCTGGGCGAAAAGAAAGATTTTCATATTAATCGGCATAGAATGAATCTAGAAGATTTTTGGGATAAAATTATTGATATGGTGAAGAATCAGCAATTGCCCAGTGACTTCCGATACCAAAACAAATGGATCAATGCTGGAACTACATATAGAAGACTTGTAGAGCCCCTGGACATTGCAAACTTCTATCATCTGCATAGCGATAGGGGAAGTTGTCTCTCAATTAAGAACAGGCTGCTCCCTCATAGGGTTCTGGAAAAATGGCTGGATGACAAAAACCAAACTCGCATTGAAAGAGGTAGAGGGAGGAAAAAGACACGCACAAAATTTGCATCCTTAACTGAGGACTCTCGCTTTTGGGCTCGTGTAGAAGAAGCTGATAAAGACTTGACAAATCTCCAGCCAAAGAAAGAGCAAACTATCATTGCCCATCTCAAGAAAAGCCTCAAAGATTTTGAAGCTTATGTGTCGAAGATGATCAAGGAGAAAAGTATTTCCATGGAGGTTTTCTTTGAAGAGAGCGGCTTCATGATATGGTGGAAGAAATACAGAGAGTTTCAGCAGCAACACTCAGAAGAGTGGAATCAAGCTCCCCTTTCGTCAAATCCATGGAAAAGGAGAAATTGGGAGTTCAGAAGACAGGTTTTTGATTCAGTTTTATAGTCTGTTAGAAGTTGTTTATTTCCATGGCAATTTTCCCTCTTTGCTGTAGCTAATCACATGGCTGTATGGAAGTCAATAAACTTCAAATTGGCAGCAATTGAAACCATTCAAGCAACATTCTCCCTTCACGTGATCTCGAAAGGGAACAAAGGACATGGTGAGTGAAGAGGAAAACAAAAGAAATTCCAAGCAAATCAATCAAGCGCCATGAAAGTCCCAGGAAAAGCTTTAAAAACGTAGTCCCAGGCATAATAGCAATATCCCACATTGACTGTGGAAGGGAATTTTATAATGTTTATAAGCAAAAACAAACCCATCTATAATGTTTAAGCCATAAAGGCTTTTGACACAAAGTGCCTATGGGCGCCCAAGGTGGGCCCATGCGTGAACACGCTTCTCGAGGCAATAGAGGAGTTGACTGGATGGCGACCAGGTGGACCCCATGCCGACATGCTTCCTGAGGCAGACAGACAAAATTTTGCAGAGGAAGGCCGGGTTAACGAGCAAGCAGGTTCGAGAGAGATCAACGGCTCGCGCTATTTCGCGAAGGGAAGATGCACGTAGTTTAAACCCCGCAAAATAGTGAAAGTGAACGAGAGGCATCCATGTGTCGTGATAGGTGGCAGTCCAGCAGGCGGGTCCCAGTGAGGTGGCGCACAGGTGTCAGTCCAGTGGCGATGATGTGGCGGCCAAGTGGCAGTGACGAAGCAAATGACGTGGCGGTGATGAGGTGTCATCCCAGGTGGCGTTCGGTCAACCCCATCGACCAATTGGAGGCCGCCATGTGGCAAAGCGTCAGAGCATAAAAGGAGGCAAAAATCAAAATTAAAATCCATAAATAATATAGTTCAAACTATATTAAAATTCGAAAAATTTAAATGATGGATCCATGTTGAGGATTAATTTGCCCAGGGTCTAAATTTTTGCCAAAATATAAAATTTTATATATCGCCGGAAAGCTCTCGGAGTGAGGCATCCGATTATGAGGTTAATTTTGACAAATGTGGGATATTTTGGAAGCAGTATCCACGGGAACAAAATTCAGTTAGAGGGGAGACACTTGGCAATTTTCAGTTGTAGATTTGATTCTCTTCCCTCTCCTTCTTATTCCAAATTCTTCTCAGTTGTAAGGGTTCCAGAATTCTGTGAGAATGGCTCCAGTTTTCATGGCTTCCAATTTTGAGTATTCTTGAAGATTGTACAGGGCAGGGCTTTTCCTTTAGTAATGGAGTTCAATTCTTCGTATAGGTGTTCTTAGTTGCAGGTTCTTGTGTATGTAAGGCATACATAAATTCACACAGAATTGTCTCTAGATTTGTATTTCCATTTTATCAAATCAGATCCTCAAGGAGGATGAAATTTGTTATCTCAAGGAGATAGTTATGATTGTTTGCAGGGATTCTTCAAGGAAAGATTTAAATTCTGTAATAAATCATAAAAAAATGGAATATAGTTTCAAGATCTGATGATTTTGTGAATGATCTTAGTAATGCATTTATGCAAGGCATTAATGCATGAATATTTAATAATGAAGATGGATTTGCAATCGAAGCTTTCATTTATAGTTTGATGTATGACTCTGTTGCCCTTAGATAAGGCACTGATCTTGCAATTAAAGGGGTTCTCAAACCAATTTAAAATCTAATCAGAATACCTTTAGTATGTTATGTTTTGAAATTTTTCATCTATCTCATGCTCAAGCATAGTTGAGTTTCATGTGTAGATCTAGCCCATCTGCAATAAACTACTTGTTTTGGAGCCCTAGTGAGATCTATCTGTTTATGTTGATGTTGTCATAGGTGTGTAATAGGTTTAATTCTAAGCATCAAAGGTATACCCACCTAGGTTTTGCAGAGCCTGAAGAGTAGAAGGATTCATATCCTTGTCATGTTGTCCAAGCCCTGAAGTTCTTCATAGATTGAATTGGCTACTTCATAGATCAATTGCAGGTGTTCTTGGGTTATCACTTTTGGTGAACAACAGAACTAATACTGAGAAACAATCTAAGGAAGAGGTTCATGTTGAGATGGAGAAACCGGCAAAGAATGTGAATAAAGGAATCAATTGTTGGTAATAAGGAAGAGATAATTAAGGTTATTGGAGAAGTATCTATTGAAAGGAAAGCTATTGTTAAACCAAGCACATCTACAGGTGAATTTTGACCTAATAATTTAACAGATGTTCTTTTGGATTCTATCAAAAGGATAACAGATTGCAATGTCTTAGCATTTAAGTCTATTGATGACACACTACCTATCTTAAAGATGATTGCACCAACATGTAACCTAGATTACATTGACAATTTTTTAGGTAAATTGGACAAATTGTCCAAATTCATTGTTGAAAACGTTCTAACTCTAGAGAAGGTGAATAAAGAAACAATTAAGGAGAGAGTTGATAAAGAGAAGGGTGAATTCTTTGTGAGCACTATTAAAAACTATACAGAGCACTTCAGTTCAATGTTACCGATACTCAATTGTACAATTTTGGAGTATAAGGAGTTGTATAGAGAAGCATGTAAGCCTCACTATTTGATAGAGAACATTGATGAGGAGATTAAAAAGACATAGAAGGAAATAGATGATGTTGCAGACAATATGATAGGTTCTTCAGAATTTACATCAGTTTTTGAAAAGGAAATGACAGTGTTTGAAGAAAAATTGGAGAACTTGGAGAAAGAAAAGGCAAGAATAAGGCTGAAGGCCCGAGCGCTGAAGAGAAAACTTGGTCCAAGATTGGACAATCTTATTACTAAGAAGGTTGAATTAATTAAGGCAACAATCCCTAGAGAATGATCACCGGAGCAGCAGATGCACTATCTCACTGGTATGATCCAACAGACTGAGAAAATTCTTTCTGATAGTAAGAAGTTTATGCAGAGTTTGAACTTAGTTTTGACGGATATCTTTCAGATTATAACCAACTGGTTACAGACTTTGAGGTAGAAATTTTATATCCTTTGATTCTTTTTGACATCCTTTGTCATTGATTCCAAAGGGGGATTAGTGAAGAGAAAAATATATGCATAGAGGAGATCACTTGCTTAGGGGGAGCACACTCTTTTTAGGATCAGATTTTGGACTTCACTTTTGGAGAACAGATTTGGATTTTTCTCATGAGTGTTGCCATCAATGCCAAGGGGGTAGATTGTTGGCATTATACACTCTAATGAGAATATGGTTGATATTGTCATTGATGGAAACCAACCAGTATTAGGTCTCTACACACACCAGCAATGACATCATCATTGATACCATCTACTGGCACCAATAGGCATATTCATCAACATCTAGATTACACTGATAATGAAGTATACCGACACTCAGGCTGACATGATACAAGTTTTGTTTATGTGAATCATATTTTAAATATAATTATCTTTTGTAAGATGACTTCATATATTGTAAAGACTCATATATGTATGATATCTCATAGGTCATTTTGTATTGTATGGTATGGGAGATAATTGTAATAAAGGATATTATTGTATGAAGTGATATAGTGGACAACGAAGGTTTTGGTTAAGGTATCTGACTGAGCTTAAACTGGTATTGAACCAAGCATTAGAGATGCTATTTTGATCAGTACATTGTTTTGGATTTAATTATCCATATTGTAGTCAGTGAGACTCTTCTGTTGAGTAGTGAGCTCTAGGTTGTTGGTCTTCCTGCATGTGCAGGCCCCTATTGTAAGTAAAATTTATTCATATTGTCCAATGAGTAAATATTGTGGGTCACAAATCCCATCAATTTTTTTCCCACACCGGGTTTCTTCGTTAAATATCTTGTGTTATGGTGTGCATTTATGTTGTCTCTATTATTTCTATTTACTACATTATTTCTTGCTTACCGGTACATTGATTTGGGTTGCAAAGTTATAAATAAGTTCAAATATTCCATTAACTGGTTAGACACTGATTCACCCCCCTCTCAGTGTCTTTGGGACTGTCATTGCATCTAACAAATAAAATCTAGGATAAGCCATCAAATTGATAAAATCCAGTGACTTCTCTAGCATGATAGGATAAATACTAAGTACAATGTGATAAATATATGTAGTGATAGGATGAGTGCCATGTGATAGACATAAGAACTAGGAGAGATCCTGATGAGAAGTATCATATGATAAACATAAACACCACTAGTGTGGGATAGGATAAGATAAGCAGCACCATGTGATAGAAATAAGTACTAGTAGGACTGAAGCAATTGTTTTTGTTGTAGGAGTATCTAGCTCAGTTGGAGTTGTGGGAGAGGTTCCCTATGACACAGTGGCTACGACTGAACCTAACTATTAAGGAGCACACGATGCTAGAGGCCATTTGTTTGAGACATATCATGTTCATGCCTAATATTCGAGTGAAAATAGGATTGTTGACCGCTCTTTCAAAGAGATGGTACTCCGAGACATGCTCTTTTTATTTTTTGACTGATGAGATGTCAATCACTTTGGAGGATGTATATAGGATATTGAGGATACCAATCACAGCTAAGCTAGAGGTTTATGATCAAGAGGGGGATAGAGATGCTCTGTGATGGGTGTTTGGAGATCCCAAGCTTGAGATTAGAGGAGGACACATGAGCTAGGAGGTTATTTACAGCAGTAGGCATACATTAGCTGCAATTGTGGGTGGGATTATCAGTGGATTCCTATGTCTAGATAGGGTGACTCATGGGTTGGCTAGTAGGTGGGGGAGAGCACTAGAGATGCTCCTAACTCAAAGGACTAGATTTGCATGTGGATCATGTGTATTGGCATGTCTATATCATGAGATACATCATTTTGTGTACCTCAGTGGTTGTGAGATTGGTTTGGGGTGACTCTATTACAGGTTTGGGCCTATGAGAATATAGTTGTGACTAGGCTAGTGCACTTCTAATTTAGAGGTCATGGACAATCTTATGTACATATATATGGTATGATCACTTCTTAGTCATGGCTAGGGAAGTTGGAATATTGGTGTAGGGTTCTAGACAACATTGAAATTGTTATATGGAGACCATACTTAGTTTGCAAGGTGTGGCTGAAGGATGGCACCGAGTTACCATTTTTCTTCAAGACCAAATATTTGATCAGACAAACACCATAGATTTTTGATAGACATCTTGTAGATAGTGTATCTTGACAATTTGGCATGATACAGTAGATGCCATGTGGATATGGAGATTTTTTTCAAATAGTTCAGGAGTAGGTGCATTGGGGCCCAATTTTTCATATGATACTGCAGTGGCCAAGTTCTCAGTGCATGTACCCATGCCATGGGAACTCATGAGAGACATGGTGGATGCGGGTGTGACATCCAGGTATGATACTTATTTTAGAGCACATCTCTTTCCATGACTTAAAGCACCAGGGGAGCCAATACCCAGGATTGATGAGGATGGAGGGAGTAGACAAAAAAGAGGAGGACCTCAGAGGATAGTGCAAGAGAGAGGGAGAGGAGGGGATGATGGAGGTCATGGAGGAGATGGAATCTAAGGAGGGGATGGAGGCTAAGGAGAGGGTGGACAAGAGATGGTAGGTAGACCAACAAGGCCATTGAGGAGTAGATGAGGATAGACAACATAGGGTGCCACATAGGGACATGGACAAATACAAGATGCCCCACAACAAGAGAGGAGGGATGAGGAGATGTAAGAGGGTGCAACTGGAGGAGATGAGGAGGAAGATGAGCTGAAATCCCTTAAGGATATAAAATAGGGCTAGGCCAATAAGATCAAGGACCTATAGAGGGAGGTGGATAGGCTACGAAGGTAGCTACAAGAGAATAGGGATTAGAGGGATAGAGCCATTGAGTGGTATATAGTTTTCAATGAGACTATGGGTGGCTAGAGCTACAAATGCAATGTTCTATAAGACAAATATTTTTTTCGTTCTTTTATATTTATGCATAATGATGATGATGTAATGTTAATGTTCTATTTATACAAATGCAATGTTCTATATGATGGATGCAATAAGATAATGATGTGTATATGATGTGCTAACAAGTAGTGTGTGTAGGATGTGATGTTATGTGTACATAGACATGATATGACACATGATGTGCAAATATGATGTTTATGTATATGATATGCATGATGAAAACTAACATGTGATGATGCAAATGAACACTACATAAAATGAAGATGTTTTGGGTGTGTTATTATAATCATTCATTTGATTTCAGACTACAGGGACTTGGGAAAGGACGATCAAGGACACAAGAGAAAGAAGGATGAAAGATAGAAGATATGGAGGTGAAATGAGCTTCTTCTGCTATTATTATCATTGAGATTTATTATGGAAAATGTATTGTGACCATCTATATATATGATTGACCTAGATAGTCATTGTATCATTTACATGGAGATCAGATAGTCACAAACAACGAATGTCCCAGTTCACACTAGATCCACAATGTCCTTATATCCTTGGATGATCCATAGTATTACTAAGAGACAATCCATAGACAACAAAATAGGTTAACATACCCCATCCTCACCTTTCTAGTTAAAGACGTCCTAGAGATAAGATCTCTAGTCAGTGACATCCTAGAAAAGATAAAAGAAATGTCACCACAAAAGATAAAATTAGAAGAAAAATAAAATACTTAATAGCAACATAAGTTAAAATCCTCAAGTTATTAGTGTACATCTTGCCACATATGTTAACATGTTTGATCTGGTCACAATGTTGTCATCTTGATAAAGGATAGATAATGTTGAAAAACCCTATTGTAGCCAAAGTCTACCAAAATATTGATTTGTTCAAAACTCATTGTTGCTTATGTCTCATCTGAATCTAACTTATTATATGAGACTGATACTTTATTACGGATCAGCGATGCAAGTGATCTTTTATTGTAGAGTGTACATAAAAATAATGAAGGAATGAAAAAATGGTGCTCCTCAAAACATGCAATGCTAAGGTTCCACTTCCATAACTAGGTTTAGGATTTGCTCCTAGTTACAAATAGGACCTGATTTATTGTGGGTAGAAGGAAAAGGGATGGAAAAGAGTGTATTATGGATGGTGAACCAATCTTAGGTAGATAAATAACAAGGCATGATGGGAATGGGAAATTGTATTATGGAATGATAGGCTATGAGTGTGTGCAAAAGTTAAAAAGGCGAAATTGAATCGTGAAGGAGGGAGTATAAAAAGTCTCTACACTTAGTGTCGATAACACAGTTTTCACCATGATACTTGCCCAAGGCACCACCAAAGTGGTTTTCACCATTCAAAGAATTTATTTCTCTTTCCTTTTTTCAATTTATTAATCTTTTTGTGTCACAAGGCACCTATTTGATAGGTTTTCACCAAAGTGATGATTTTTTTTTTTAAATTTTTTAAATTTTTTATTAGGATACTCTGAAAAGCTATGTACAAAACTTGTGAAGGTGCATGATGTTGATTGGATCATCCAATGGTTCTCCTTCTGGTGTTGATAATTGATATACACCTAACCCATAGATTGTTGTGATGATATAAGGTCCAAGCCAATTTGGTTTGAACTTACCCCTTTTCTCTCTATCTTGTTGATTTTTAGGGTAACTCAACCTCAATGGGCAAGATGGCTTCAACACCATAAACAAGTGAATAGGTAGTAGCTCTAGTAGGTGTGTGAACACTTGTATAATAGGCCCATACTGCGGGGTTTTGGATGTACCAATTATGACCAATGTCATTGACTATATTTTTGAGGATTTTGAGGATGACTCATCTTGACCGTTACCCTGGGGGTAATATGGAGTGAAAAAGTGTTGATGGATATGGAATCAATTACAAAGCTCATGAACATCTTGATTCTTGAATGGACACTCATTACCTATGACAATGGAAAGGGGAACATCGTGGTGACAAATAATGTAGTTGAGGACAAAAGTTGTGCTCTTCTTTCCAATGACTTGACTGAGAGGAACAACCTCAATCCACTTTGTGAAATAATTTGCAGCTGTGATAATGAATTTATGGCCATTAGAAGATGGAGGATGAATCTTTCCCATGAGATCAAGTCCCCATTGACAAAAGGGCCATGGAGTGGTAATTAGTTGAAGTTCTTGTGCTAGTGCATGAATGAGGTCTCCATTAATCTGACAATGCTTACATTTTCTAATAAACTAGTTTGAGTCATTTTCCATAGTGGGCTAGTAATATACAGTCCTCATAAGTTTCTTAGCTAAGGCTGGACCACTAGAGTGAGCACCAAATATACCATCGTGAACCTCCCATAACAAAATTTGAGCTTCTTCACTTTCTAATCATCTAAGGAGAGTACAATCTAGACCTCATCAATAAAGGGTATCAACTAAGATGACATAATGAGAGGATTGGTGAATGAAGGTATGACATTGATTGTTAGAAAGGCTAGGTGGAAGGATGTTGTTGCAGACATAAGTAAAAATGTTACCATACAAATGGGAATTAAGACCAACAATACATCATTTTTGCAAGAGAGATCTTGTATGTGGGGACCAAAAGATTATCGACCAAGAACTCATAGTGGGTCTCATTTTGTGGCATGTCAATCAAAGAAGCAATAGTAGCCATGGCATCTGCAGCTTGATTATTATCTCTTGGAATTCGTTCAAAGACTATCTATGCAAAGTATTGTTTGAAATCATCTACCATTTTCTTGTATGGCATTATCTTTTCATCCTTTGTTTGATAATCATCATTTTCTTGACGAATCACAAGTTGAGAGTACCCAAAAACATGAAGTTCTTGGTTCTTCCACAGTGATTCATAATCCTATTTTTAATGCCTCATACTCTGTTATGTTATTTGTGAAAAGGAATGATAACTAATATGATTTAGGAATGGAATCCCCTTGAGGTGTTATGAAGAGTATACCCACTCTTGCTCCATGTTCTGTATATGAACCATCAAAATATAGATGCCAAAGTCTTAGTTTTGTCAATGTAAAAATGGATTCATCTGGGAACTTTGAGACAATAGGAATGTCATTGATCATAGTTGCATCAGCAAGTTGGTCCACAATAGCTTGTCCCTTAATGGATTGTCTATCCACATATTGATATAAAATTCACTCAACATCATGACCCATTTAGCCAATCTTCCTATAAGAGTTTCTTTGTTGAGAAGGTATTTTAGTGGGTCAATTCTTGCAACAAGCTTTGTTTTATGAGTTAGCATGTAATGATACATTTTTTGTGAATCAAAAACCACACCAAGACATTCACATTCAATTGGAGTGTAGTTAATCTCATAGCCAACCAATGTGCGACTGAAGATAGCTCATTCTTAAGTATCATGATCATGTTGTGCCAAGAGTTCCCTTAGTGCTGTCAATGTAGTTGATATGTAAAGTAACTGTTAGCACATATTTTTACAAAATATTTTATGCTATATGGAGGCCTTTTTCTTTTATCATATGAGCATTTATTGTTGGTTTGCATGTGCAAGAGATTTATTAGCATAGGTAAAGGTTCTCTAAAAGGATCAGCTTTTCCAGGAGTATCAAGGTATAACTTGGGAACACTAAGGGCTGCATAAGAAGTCCATTATGGAAATGTTTGTTAGCATAGAAGTCATTATGGCATGATCTAGAATTTCCTTCTGGTATATATCAATCCCTATGGGAAAAGTTGGGATCACCAATGTTCAAGATGGATGGCTCATTTGTGTTGGATTGCAAAATTTCAATTATCGGCATAAGTAATCCCGATGAAACAACATTGGCAAGCAAAAGAAGGATTATTGGCATATCTTATACCGATGAAATAGAAGGCGGATGTATTAGAGTGCTCAAAAGATACTCAACACTGTGTGCACTTTTGAGAAGGTCATACCATCAGGATAGCTTGTTCCGATGAAGTAGAAGGCAGTGGTTTTCTAATGGCATGTATCGACTTATCAGCAAAAAGTAGAAACTGTTATATCGATAGCCTATGAAGTCATCGGTGTGACTTGTGACGATAAGAAAATGTAGATCATGGACCTATAGTATCGAGAGATCGAAATTAATGAGAAAAATCTATCACGATACCCGATGACTAAAGGGAACCGAAGGTGGGCCCATCAGAGAAAAAGACCATATCGGGATAAGGCAAAAATAGTTAGACCGACCCCCAATGACATGGAGGATCGAAAAGTGTAACCATCGGCATTACCTATATCGATAAAATAGATTGGGAAGCATAGAGCATAAGGGTTCATCAGAGACTCATCGAGACTTCGGGAGGAATAGAAAAAGGCTATTCCAACCCCCGAATGAAGATAGAAGCACCTACGGGGATATCGGTGTAAGCTATACTGATAAAGTAAGCATTAAGTAAGGATGCATTAGGACATCAAAAAAACAAATTTTATGTTATGCCGAGTCTCGATAGGATTGTTAAGGCTGATGGTGAGGTTCTAGGTGTTCTTTGGGGTAAGTTACACAGATAGCGTGAATGACTTAGTTAGGATGTGGATTGATATTGTAGCGTCCTAAAATTGTGACACTTGCAATTTTGACCGCATTTGGGTCTTCACGATGGCGACGCAACACGCAACCTGAATGGAGATCCCAAAACCTGATTATGACACTAAAAACTGCATTTTTCAAGCACCCTGGCCTAAACCTCCTTGCACCCCGCTGTCCCAGGAGGTGGGACCAAAGCGCCCAGCGCCCTGGTCCCCCAGGACCAGGGTGCTTAGCGCCCTGGTCCCCCAGGACCATGGCGCCCAACGCCCTGGTCCCTGGGTCCTATTTTGGGCCCGGTCTCTTTTGGACTTCGGGTCTTTATGTTTGCAAATTGGAAAATTATCTTTCCTGGTTGGCCTAAGGTCGGGAAAATCAGTCTATTAACCCTAATTGACAAGTATATAAACTACATTTTCCTCTTTCATTTGGGATGATGGAAAAGGCGTGGAAACTGTACTCAAGCATTCAAGCATTCAAGCATTCCTTCAAGCAATTGATCATTCTAAGTCTCCATTCAAGGCTAAGTATTGCATTCAAGACAAGGATTCAACCATTGAAGAGGAGATCACACATTACATGCTACATACAACATACAACATACAACAAACAACAACATCTATACCTTCGCACATAAGGATACAAACATCCTTACAACAAGGTATTAGTACTTGTTTTACATTACATTTACAGCATTCTCATTTCTTGGTTAATTCCAAAACCGGGGTTTGACCTAAAGGCAAACCCCTCATCCCTAACCCCCCAATCGTCTTCGCTTTTCTGTGTGTAGGTTGCAGGTACGCCGCTGAAATTGAAGATCTGGAATCCTTGTGCAGAGACGAACCGATCCCCCTTCATTTCGCGGATTTTTCGGAGGACCGTGGCGCCGAGCGCCATCGTCCTGACAACTTTTACTCAAATTTGCAGGACAGTGCCGTATCGACATTTTATTGCTAATTCCAGGTCCGCAGCTTCATCCTATATCCCTATCTCAGTTTATAAGTGAATCTTTGTCACTTTCTATGCATGCTTAGCTTAATTCTTCTATCAACATTCTTTACAAAAGAGGGTAGCCTTGCTTTCTTAACCCTTGAAACTCATTTAGCATCCAATCTTGCATTGCGTGGGATTGGATCTTGTGGGTTTCAACCCCTCTTTTGAATGTAAAGTCTCTCCCCTAAGTGAAAACCATCAACCCTAGTGAATCTCCCTTCTCTCTCCTTGGAGTTGGAAGAGGGGAGAGCAACTAGGGTTCGATCGTGATTTTCCACTTTACATTTTGGTGAACCCGACGTGAACATCCTTTCTGATTATTCATAGTTAGATCTGAAAATTGGATTCCTTCATTACATTTCCATGTTTGATCTTTTGCAAAATTTTAGAGGTTAATTGCATAAAAACCCTAAATTTTTGTTTTAAGTAATTAAACTTGTGAAGTGTTTAATTGTTGATTCTTGTTTCAGATCTGCCCTTCTATTACAAATTATCAATTCATATTTGTGCTTTAATTCTGAAAATTAAGTGGTTAAGTGTCAAAACCCTAATTTTTGAAACCCTCTTGATTCAACCTTTGTCCGACAATTTCACTGATCAAAACATCTCCAAATCAGCTGTAACTTTGGATTCCGCAATAAAATCACAATATCTTTCATCCCTGAAAATTTGGAAAAAAGTTGCAAGGACCGTGTGCACTCCGAGCGCCATCGTCCCCGACATTTTTTCTGAAATTTCGGGAGCGAGATCTTACTGTATTTTTCTGCTAAAATCCAGAATTTTGGCTAATTTTATCAATTTTAACACCTTCAAAATTACAGTCAAAGTTGGTCTTGTGATTGCTTGGATTGAGGCTTCTAATCATTCAAAAATCATTGAAATTGAAATTTTGTGTCAAAATTGTGTTCTTACTGTCCTAAATCTGAAAAGTGTGTTTGCATTCATTCGAAATTTCAGTGATTTATCCAAATTTTTGCAATTTGTGACTTTTGAAATTAAGTGCTTAATTACAACAACTTTGATTTTCGCTTTCAAAATTGAATTTTGCGTGGAATTGAGTCAACTTTCAAATTTCAAAACTTGCATTGCTCTTAACATTCCCTCTGAAATCATAAAATTCAAAATTTCAGTTTCCCTCTCTTTTTCAAAATTCAAATTTTGCATTTTTCGACAATCTTGATAGGGTTCAATTTTGAATTTGCAACTTTAATTTGGCCTATCTACAGATCGTAAAATCACTCAATTTTTTCAGGTTAGCTGTAAGATCATCATACCTTTCATCCCTGCAAATTTCGAAAAAAGTTGCAAGGACCGTGTTGCACTCCGAGCGCCACGGTCCCGGATATTTTTTCCGAAATTTCAGGAGACTGTCGTGATTGTATTTAACAGCTTAAATCTAGAAGATTGGCTGGTTTTACTGAAATTTGCTACCTCTAAAATTCAAAATCTTCTCTCTTTCTTTAGTGCATGAGTTTTACAACAATAAGCCCTACTTACACTATTCCCGTTAGGCGAAGCCTTAGAATTAAGTCCTTCCAAGGTTTAATTACTGAGGAGATGGAACCTAATTTGAATGGTCTTTTTAATGAGGACATGGGTAATTCCTCTAATCCTCTTAATGATGAAGAAGCTCTCCATGAGGTTTCTGTAGAACAACTTTCAAAATTGGATAACCAATTTGACGATTTTCGACAATGGTTGTCTCAAGAATACCCTGATAGTCAACCTCTTCCTTTAATTGAGGGTCTAAAACATATGCTTCAAAGTGATAAGAATGGAATTGATATTTTGCATGGTATTGCACACATTGTGGATTCAAATGTGATGCCTATGAAAAGTTGTGCCGAAACCTTAGGTTATACACAACCTCCTACTCAAGACAATCATTCTATTCCTTTGACGACTTCTATTGCTAGTATACCTACTTTTACATCAAACATAATGGCTACTTCTACACAAGATATTCCTCCAATGATCACCAGTCATGGGGGCAATCCCTCTTCTTCAATTAACCCTCTTCCTTCATTCAATCTAACTTCTTCATTCATTCCTTCAGTGAGTGTTCCTTTTATATCTCCACAAATGAACATAACACAAGGGGGCAATTCGTTTTCCATTCCTCCTTGTAGTGTTCCTCCTGTCCAATCATCTCCTATGACTAACTATCATAGTGTCCCACCACCTTACTCTCTACCTTCTTTCAATAACATAACACCTCCATCACAATCTAACACGTCTAATATGAACTCTTCAACTGAAGCGACCATTAACAATCTTGCACAAACTGTCTCTTCTTTACAGCAACAAATTGCCTCTATGAATCAATCTAAGTTTAGTGTGCCCACATTTGACATTGCGAGCCCACTTTCTTTTGATATTGTTCGAGCTATTCCCCCTAAACATGTTGAAATTCCGCATTTGGAGCTTTATAATGGTAAGGGTGATCCTCTAACACATGTTAAGACCTTTTAGTACATATTGTTTGAAAGGTCTTAACATGTGTTAGAGGATCACCCTTACCATTATAAAGCTCCAAATGCAGAATTTCAACATGTTTAGGGGTAATAGCTCGAACAATATCAAAAGAAAGTGGGCTCGCAACATCAAATGCGGGCACACTAAACTTAGATTGATTCATAGAGGCAATTTGTTGCTGTAAAGAAGAGACAGTTTGTGCAAGATTGTTAATGGTTGCTTCAGTCGAAGAGTTCATATTAGACGTGTTAGATTGTGATGGAGGTGTTATGTTATTGAAAGAAGGTAGACAGTAAGGTGGTGGGACACTATGATAGTTAGTCATAGGAGATGATTGGATAGGAGGAACACTACAAGGAGGAATGGAATGGTTAAACAAATTTCCCCCTTGTGTCATGTTCATTTGTGGAGATATAATAGGGACACTCACTGAAGGAATGAATGAAGAAGTTGGATTGAATGAAGGAAGAGGATTAATTGAAGAAGAAGGGTTGCCCCCATGACTGGTGATCATAGGAGGAATGTCTTGTGTTGAAGTAGTCATTATGTTTGATGTAAAAGTAGGTATACTAGCAATAGAAGTCATCAAAGGAATAGAATGATTGTCTTGAGTAGGAGGTTGTGTATAACCTAAGGTTTCGGCACAACTTTTCATAGGCATCACATTTGAATCCACAATGTGTGCAATACCACGCAAAATATCAATTCCATTCTTATCACTTTGAAGCATATGTTTTAGACCCTCAATTAAAGGAAGAGGTTGACTATCAGGGTATTCTTGAGACATCCATTGTTGAAAATCATCAAATTGGTTATCCAATTTTGAAAGTTGTTCTACAGAAACCTCATGGAGAGCTTCTTCACCATTAGGAGGATTAGAGGAATTACCCATGTCCTCGTTAAAAAGACCATTCAAATTAGGTTCCATCTCCTCAGTAATTAAACCTTGGAAGGACTTAATTCTAAGGCTTCGCCTAACGGGAATAGTGTAAGTAGGGCTTATTGTTGTAAAACTCATGCACTAAAGAAAGAGAGAAGATTTTGAATTTTAGAGGTAGCAAATTTCAGTAAAACCAGCCAATCTTCTAGATTTAAGCTGTTAAATACAATCACGATAGTCTCCCGAAATTTCAGAAAAAATGTCCAGGACCGTGGCGCTCGGAGTGCAACACGGTCCTTGCAACTTTTTTCAAAATTTGCAGGGATGAAAGGTATGATGATCTTACAGCTAACCTGAAAAAATTGAGTGATTTTACGATCTGTAGATAGGCCAAATTAAAGTTGCAATTTCAAAATTGAACCCTACCAAGATTGTCGAAAAATGCAAAATCTCCTATTGTTCTTCAATGTCTTCCAAGCTCTAAGTGGATGAATGAATTTGGTAGATGCTTGATAGAAGGATGTTGTAAGATGTTAAAGTCTTCAAAGATCTGCTCTTTCACTGCATATGAAGTTCCTGGAAACAAAAATCGGATCCCTTCCAATGAGGAAAGAGAGCTTTTATGTATGAAACCCTAGGTCGTAAATTCGTATTTTGGCCGACCTAGAGATTGAATATCCCACCAATTTCTTGGGGTTAAGCTTTATTTTATGATTGGATCGCGCTCCTAAAATTTTGGGAAAAATGTCGGGGACCATGTTGCACTCCGAGCGCCACAGTCCCGACAACTTTTCACCAAATTTTCAGGGCCGTCGGATATGATGATTTTAGAGAGAATCCCGAAGTTACAAGTGATTTCGAGATGTTTTGACCCCGAAATCAAGCCCCCAAGTTCGAAATAGGACTTAATTAGGGTTTTTGATTAAGTGGTGTATTGGAGGAATAAAATGCGAAGGGCGCGCTTTAGTGAAAAGGGCCCAATTTTATGATGTAGAGAATGATGAAATAGGACCTTAGACCTAATTAATTTGATTAATTAAGTGCTTAAGGAGAAATGCAATGCAGAATGTAAAATGCACTAAGGCGGGTGCTAAACTAGGTGTGAAATTGTACCACCCTAGTGAGTACGTACAATTTACGACGCTACATTTAGCCCCCACTTTAGCGGTCATATGAGTACTACGTGCATATGCAAGCTAAAGTACAGAAAGTAAACATTATTTGAAAAAAGGATATATCCATAAGTTGTCGGACGAAGCCCCCAGTGGTATCTGCAGTACACAGTTAGGAACCGCACCCTACAAAACACACATTAGATCACAAAAATCACCTAATGCTTACTAAGGAAAGTGATGAAATCTATGAGTAGCTATATGCCCCCCCCTATTTCGACTTGCTTATTAGGGAGGTGAAACAGGGTAGCATGTTTACTTGCGACAAATTGTGTAAGAGAGTATTGATGAGGGGTGTTCACTAAATAGGCTTCATCAGAGCACTTTTTGGAACATCCCAAGAGTAGGGGAAGGAAAATACGATTCCAACGCAACAAACGGTTCGAAAATCGCATCTCCCAAACTCAAGTTATGATAAAATGAATGACAGAGGAGAATTAGGGTTTCAAAAAGTAAGAATAAACAAACGAGAGTATATACCTCGAAAGTGACACTTGTATTCGTCACTTTCTTGATTTCAGAATACTATTCAGTGCAACAGAGCCCACATAGCCATCATCATGCCTTCACGACGACCAGAGCGTCCCACGAGGATCGAGATCCTGCGCCAGGCCGTGATCGACGACGAGCCACTGGACGAGGTGAGTTGACCGAACGTTTGACTTTTGATTTTTCGCATGTTTGACTTTTTTGTGATCGTATGCGGGCCTTGAAGGCTGACTGGGGCCCACCCAAGGCGCCATGGTCCCTGTGGGGTGCCCTGTTCCCCCCAGGGCGCCATGGTCCCTGACAGGGGCGCCATGGTCCCTTCAAGGTGCCATGGTCCCTGGCAGGGCGCCATGGTCCCTGATAGGGCACCATGGTCCCCAATCAGGGCCTGGCGAAGGGTTACAAGGCTAGCATACAATGTATGATAGTTTGCATTAGCATTCTTGATGATCGAGTACTGATTACAGTCATGTTTTGATGTTGCAGGGTCTCCCGTACATGAGAGAGCATACAGCGGGACATATTCTTCACACTTTGCGAGATTAGATTCCACGGCTGACTCAGTCAGAGAGAGACACACTGTCGATTGTGGGATTGTGGTTTTTGATTCTCATGCCGGCCATTCGATTTCATCCTGCGATGCTGATGGCCTTGATGGAGCGATGGGATCCTGACACATGCACTTTTCACCTTCCAGTAGGAGAGCTGACGGTCACACTCGAGGATGTATACCGTATACTTCGTCTTCCTATCAGAGGAGCGACAGTTACATACGTGACCGATCGATCAGTGGAGGATCATCAGAGAGAGCAGGTGTATTGCATAGGGAGAGTCATGCCAAGCGAGACGAGAGGTCGCATCATGGTCAGCTGGCTCTTACATCCTACAAGGGAGGTACCCCTTCTGAGACGCCTTATGATAGCTATCATAGCACTAGCCATCTTCCCTAATGGGCGAGGCACGCATATGCATGGGGGTCTCACATGGTGTATCAGAGCGATGGAGAGACACAGGAGAGTGTATGCTTGGGGTCGGAGTATGCTTGCGCATCTCTATCACGACCTTGAGGAGTATGTATTCGGACAGGGGTTCAGTTTGATGACATGCACACTTCTGGAGGTGTGGATTTTAGAGCACCTCACATGCACCAGGCCCGTCGGCTTTCCGCTGAGTACAGCGAGTGAGTGACCTAGGGTGTTCACTTATCCACTCACCAGCGAGTGGAGATTTGGAGATTTGTTATATTGGAGAGTGATTTTTGACAGACTGACAGCCGAGGTGATAGTGTGGAGACCTTACTTACAAATGCACAGATGGGATGGTTAACAAGCCCCACCACCTTACTCTCTACCTTCTTTTACACAGGAAATTATCATAGAGTCCCACCACCTTACTCTCTACCTTCTTTCAATAACATAACACCTCCATCACAATCTAACATGTCTAATATGAACTCTTCGACTGAAGCGACCATTAACAATCTTGCACAAACTGTCTCTTCTTTACAGCAACAAATTGCCTCTATGAATCAATCTAAGTTTAGTGTGCCCACATTTGACGTTGCAAGCCCACTTTCTCTTGACATTGTTCGAGCTATCCCCCCTAAGCATGTTGAAATTCCGCATTTGGAGCTTTATAATGGTAAGGGTGATCCTCTAACACATGTTAAGACCTTTCAAACAATATGCACTGATTTTGCTTATGACCAAAGGTTGCTTGCAAAACTGTTTACTAGAACATTAAGAGATAAAGCCCTACAATGGTATTGCTTGTTGCCTTCCTATTCTATTACTTCTTTCGAACAACTTGCAAATGCTTTCATTCAACAATTTCAAAACAATATAAGTCCTAAAGTTACTTTGATTGATTTAATGCATTGCAAACAAGGTGTTAAAGAAAAAGTGACTGATTTCATTGGTAGATATAAGCATTTGTATGCTCAAATTTCCTTTCCAGTGCCTGACAATGACATTCAAAGAATCTTTATTTCTAATTTACAAAAAGATATTAGAGAAAAACTCTTATTTTCTGAGTTTACTTCTTTCCAACAGTTGTGTGCAACTCTTCACAATTATCAACTGACTGTGAGTCAAATGGAACAATCACATCCTATGGCTCTGAGTGATAAGGGTGATAGTAGTCAACAACCATTTGGGAAGTTTAAACCGAACAAAGAGTCCATTAAATTCAATGAAAACATCATCAACAACAATGTGAATGCAGCATCAGGTGTGTCTCCTATTTCTAAGTTTTTCAAGAAAGAAAGAAAGTATACTCCTTTGAATGAATCATTGCATAGTATTATGAATAACTTATTGGAACAAAATGTGCTTACTCTTCCTCCTATAAGGCAAATTGATCCTGCAAAAATTAATTCACCTTATTTTGATAACAAATCTTTTTGTCAATTTCATCGTCAGCCTGGGCATGATACTGAAAAATGTTTTTCTTTAAAGGGGAAAATTCAAGATTTGATTGATAATAATACTATTTCTGTTTCTGGAGTGAACGATAAAGGCAATACATCTGTAGCTCCTCCTAACCAAAATCTTCAGATTTTCACTGATCCATCTAATGAATTTAGGGTTTTTATTACATTTTTCTCTTTCATTTGGGACGATGAAAAAGGCATGGAAACTATACTCAAGCATTCAAGCATTCCTTCAAGCAATTGATCATTCTAAGTCTCCATTCAAGGCTAAGTGTTGCATTCAAGAAAAGGATTCAACCATTGAAAAGGAGATCATATACTACATGCTACATACAACATAAAACATACAACAAACAACAACATCTATACCTTCGCACATAAGGATACAAACATCCTTACAACAAGGTATTAGTACTTGTTTTACATTACATTTACAGCATTGCTCATTTCTTGGTTAATTCCAAAACCGGGGTTTGACCTAAAGGCAAACCCCTAATCCCTAACCCCCCAATCATCTTCGCTTTTCTGTGTGTAGGTTGCAGGTACGCGGCTGAAATTGAAGATCTGGAATCCTTGTGCAGAGACGAACAGATCCCCCTTCGTTTTGCGGAGTTTTCGGAGGACCGTGGCGCCGGGCGCCATCGTCCCGACAACTTTTTCTCAAATTTGCAGGACAGCGCCGTATCGACATAAAAACCCTAAATTTTCTGCTTTACAGATATATTGAGATCATCGGGGTATCGAAAGGACTTGAAATAGATTATGCTGACACCCGATGGGTTAAGTAAAAGAAAACCGAAGGCGAAGACATCAGAGAAAGTTATGCCAATGGAGTATTAAAACAAAAGGCATAGCTGAAGCTGAAGAAGTGTTCATTAGGATAAAGTGAACCATCAGGATAGAAAGAAAAATTTTATCCCGAGACCCGATAAGTTGGTTGGGATAACTTGTGCCAATCAGAAGGTGAAAAGTGGTAAAGTCATAACAAATGGGCCAAGCAATTGAATCACCAGGAAAAGTCTCGCCGATTAGCCATTGGAGGTCTTGATGTGAAAAATTGACATAATGGCTTCAATTAAATGCATCTATTGAGTGGGTTCATTGCCACATGAAGAAAATCCTTTAAATATTGTGGTAATTGAGTAAAAGATTGGACTTCCTGAATATATAACCATGTTGCATAACAGTATTTCACACAGAGCTATTGCAAAAGATATCAGGTGTTTATTGAGAAAAATTTATGAGCTACTAAGCATCGAGTAAGGAAATTTATAGAGATGGAGGGGTCAAGCTCAAAAGGGAAGCAAAAGGTTGTGGAAGTATCAAGTACCACAATGAAAAAATAAAAGGGTGAAGTTGGTGAAGCTCGCAGAAAATTAAACCAAGATATGATAGATCAGATGGGCTCTCCAGGAGCTAGGTCACGTAGAGATAAGGTGAATTCACCTATTCATGACCAGTTGGAGGATAGATATAGAGAGATTGGAGATATACTCATAACAGTGCATAGGCAAGAGTTGTTTTTGTTTCATTACCTCCACAGGGATGAGCCTATGCCAATTTAAAACCCATGGAACACCAATTTATGTGAACTCATGGTACCTAATGTTTTTGTAAATATTGACTTATTGAAGCTCCTGGTAAGACATTATGATGCAAACAAATGATGCATTTTTTTGCCTGATGGGACTTCTTTTATTCATTTTGTTGTAGGCACAATTCAGTGTTGGCAATATAGCATTATAACAGACAATGAAAGATTGTTGGCATTTCAATAAGGATATTGAGAAGGTTGTTGATGATTATGGATATAACTGATTAAGGATGTTTACTATCTTGATATTATTATTTTTTCATTGATGTCAAGAAATTGATTTTCTAATTTAGTATGATGTTGCCATATCTTGAGAAGTATGATTTGAAGAGTATAAAGATGTCGATAAAAGACACAAAAAGAATATGATGAATAAGGGGATCAATAAGGTATTCAATGGGCAACTAGTACCGAGTCAGACAATGATGAGATCATGATGTTTTAGATTGTTTTAACATCATACATATGTTGTAAAATGTAAAGGTTAATACTATACTATGTTATCAAGCAAAGAACCTAGTCAGTAAACCCTAAGGTACCTAGTCAGTAAACCCTAAGGTTATCAGTATCCGTTAATGAAGGCAAAATGTCTATCGATTGAAGTTTAGTATTCACCAAGTTGTAACCGAGTTGTAACTGAGCTATAATAGAATGCATTAAATGTTTACATACGGTATTTAATGAAGGAAGCTGATGAGCTGGAACTGATTAAATGATTGGTATGCCGTGAATGAAGTTTGTTATGAATCTAAGGCAATGGAAAGTTGGCAAGAAGATCTATAACGCAGATTGAACTGCAATACCCTTGCACAAGTTTCAAGAAATATATGCAAGTTCCAAGGCGGGGTAAAACATTTTCAGATCGAAAGATGCATTGAACCTGGAGAAGATCAAAGATCTGATGCCTATGATTGATCATGGGAAATGTGATCAAGGAGATTAAGAAGTTACCTAATTGTTTATAAATAGGAAACTATTGATAAACAATGTATGCGGGCAAGTGTATGCACAGGGATGCTACATAGTGATTATTGAGCACAGAAGCTTGAAGACCTGTTTGAATAACAGAGTATAGAAGCCCAACAGATAGACAAGATTAGTTCTATGTCTAGATTGTATTGAACAAATAGGAATCTACTTTAGCATTTTAGATGTGAAGTTGCAAATAGATTTTTATTACTGTTATTTTGTGAAAGTGACAGAAAATCTCTTAACCAAGTGGACTTAACAGTCTTATTTGTAAAACCCTCTAGCAAGGTGACATTCTGATTGAGTGTTTGAAATCCTTTAACAAGGTCACTTCTAACAAGGTGAAGATCCTAACAGATCTGAGGGAAATCCCTTAACCGGGTCACATCTAGCAATGTGTTTGTAATCTTTAACAAGATTTGCTTTTAACCGAGCATACTCTAGAAGAGTATACTTCTTAGTGGGTCCAAAATCCCACAATGGTTTTTCCCTATTTGGGTTTCCACATTAAATCTGGTGTTATGAGGTTTATGATGTTTATATGCTTTTGAGTTTGCATGTTTAACAGTTTTGGTTATATTACTGAAGTATATGTTACCGAGGTTGAATCTGATGTTTTTATGGATGATTAAGTTTGTATGATTCACCCCCCATCTCTCATCTTGTTGGTTATTGGATCTGTACTTATATTAAGTATCAAAACTATCAATTGGTATCAGAGCATTGGACTCCGAAAGGAAAGTTTAAAGGCACTTGAGTTAAAGGTCCAATATGTATAAGAGGGATGCACCGAAGCTGAACAAGTCAAGTTTCTCTACATGGTAGAAAAAGATGAAGCTACATCTATCAGGAGTTGGAGAATATGATGTATACTATCTAGAGAATGATTTTGTCACACTGAGCACCTATCCATTGACTATGGAAGAGATAAAGGCAAAGCAAGAACATATTCAAGCAATGATTGAAATAACATCTGCATTGACTGATTCAGAGTTTAATGATCTAGAATGCTGCAATGATGCAAAGGCAATGTGGGATAAGCTCATATCAGTATATGGAGGAGATGAACATGTTCAAAGAGAAAAAGTAGATAGTCTAAGAGGACAACTTGAATCTATGAGGATGAATGAAGGTGAGAACATAACTCAGTACAGTACAAGACTAAAGGAGATTGTCAATCAAATCAAAGGAGTAGGTGGAACTATTGAAGAAAAGGATATAACAAGTAAGTTGTTAAGAACCCTTCTACTGGCTTATGCAATCCGAGTCTTTGCAATCAATGAATTAAGGTTTGTACCTAATATGCCAGTTTCTTTAGATGCTACTATTGGTAAGCTACATGCATTTGAGTTAAGTAACTTTGATAACAATGGATCTTTGGTAAATAAAGTTGAATCTACATTTAGTTCTTTTCATCTTGATGAATCTAATGATTTCAACGAAAGAAAGTATAAGTACTCTGAAGGAGATCACAGTGGAGAAAGTGAGAGATTTTGTAAGAACATGGAAGAAGTACACAAACTATATGAGGAAATCAGAAAGCAAGAAGAGTTTGAAGCACTATTAGCCAAAAGGTTACCAAGAGGCAAAGGTAAGTATAAAGGAAAACTACCTTTGAAATGTTTCAATTGTGATATGATAGGACATATGGCTTCTAACTATCCTGACAAAGATTTTACTGAAAAGAGAGATTACCGAGATGACAGATAGAAATATAATCATTACAAAGAACACCGAGACTTCAGAAGAAGAGATAGAAAGACATGCTTAATAGCTGATGAGGAATCTAATGATGATAAATTAGATGAGACTGATACAGAGGAAGTAGTTTATGTAGCTATCAAAGATGGATTAGATGAAGAAAGGTATGAAGAAAAATCCCTAATATCTCACATAAACACTAATGATTCTTGGATTATAGATAGTGGATGCTCACATCATATGACAGGAGATAAACACAAGTTTGTTATGTTAGAAGATTATGATGAAGGCTATGTTAGCTTTGGTAATGATGCACCATATCCGGTAAGAGGTAAAGGATCTATAACACTTCTTGACAATGCAAGATGCAATGATGTTTATTGGGTTGAAGGTTTGAAATACAATTTGTTGAGTGTAGCATAGCTAAAAAACACAAGTTACCAAATAGAATTTCAGAAAGGAATTGTCAAAGTCCATGACAAGAATGGAAAGTTAGCTGCTACCAGGACACAAACAAAAGGTAACACATTTCACCTTGACTCAACTTGGAATAAGTGTTTGCATGCAATGATAGATGATACCTGGTTATGGCATAAAAGGTTTTGTCATGTAAATTTTGATAATCTGATCAAAATAAGTAAGAAGCACCGAGTAAGAGGTCTACCGAGTCTTGAAAAACCTGAGAATACTATGTGCTGAGGATGCCAGATGGGTAAGATGACAAGATCAAGCTTTACAAGTAAGTCTTACACTTCTAAGGGAATTTTAGATCTAGTGCACACTGATCTTTGTGGTCCTATGAAAGTTCAAAGTTATTATGGTGATAAATATTTCATATTATTTGTGGATGACTATTCAAGGATGATGTCAGTAATGTTTCTAAAAGAAAAATCAAAATCTTTTCAAATGTTTAAATGGTACAAGGCAAGAGTTGAAAATGAAACAGGAAGACAACTGAAATGTCTTAGATTAGATAGAGGAGGAGAGTTCACATCTGATGAGTTCAATTTATTCTACAATGATCATGGTATTAAAAGACAAGTCTCTACACCGAGAACTCCACAGTAGAATGGAATAGCTAAGAGAAGAAATAGATCTATTGTGGATTGTGCTAGAACACTGATGATTGAAAAGAAGGTGCCACAAACATTTTGGAGAGAAGCAATAAGCACAGCAGTTTACACCTTGAACCGAGTTCAATTGAAGAAAGGTACTTTAAAGACAAGATATGAAATCTGGTATGATAAGAAACCTAATGTAAGTTATTTTAAAATCCTTGGAAGTAGATGCTATGTTGACAAAGATGATAGAAATGGCAAGTTTGATCAGAAAAGTGAAGAAGGAACATTTCTAGGTTATTCTTCTAAAAGCAAAGCATTTAAATGTCTGATCAAATCATCTAACAAAATAATAGAAAGTGCAAATGTGAAAATTGATGAATTTGTAGAAAGAAATGATGAAGGAAATTCCAAGGAACCAGAAGACTATGATGAATTTGTCTATGTTCAACTGAAAAGTCTTACCGAGAAGACTGTTGAAGAAAATGAAGAGAATATCCAGTTACCTAATGATGAAGAAGATCATACATAGCCTACCAAGCCTATATTAGCCAAGTATGTTAGAAGACATCATGCACCAAGTCAGATTATAGGAGATAAGGATGATCCAGTGATGACAAGGAACAAACTGAGATAGAACACATGTTTGATATCTGAATTTGAACTGAGAATAGTGAAAGAGGCATTTAACAGTGAAGATTGGATAAATTCTATGATAGAAGAAATTGATCGAATCAAGAAGAATGACACATGGACACTAATCCCAAGACCAAAGGACAAAAATGTAATCAATACAAAGTGGATTTTCAGAAACAAGCTAAATGAAAAAGGAGAGGTCATTCGAAACAAAGCAAGACTAGTTTACAAAGGTTATGCTCAAGAAGAAGGAATTGATTATGGTGAAACTTTTGCACCTGTTGCTAGACTTGAAGGAGTGAGAACATTGTTGGCATATGCTGCTTTCAAAAATTTCAAGGTATATCAAATGGATGTCAAATCTGCATTTCTGAATGGAATATTGGAAGAAGAAGTTTTTATTGAACAACCTGAAGGATTTGTTGAAGACAAGAATAAAGATCAGGTATGTAAATTGAACAAAGCTTTATATAGTTTGAAACAAGCACCTAGAGCATGGTATGAAAGATTGCACCCTTATTTGATTAAGATTGATTTTATAAGGACAAGTGAGAACAACAATATATATATGAAAAATGATGAAAATGGAATACTGATCTCAGCCATATTTGTTGATGATATTATATTTTGTGGCAATGACTCTTTATGCATGAACTTTGGAAATGAAATGAGCAAAGAATTTGAGATGTCATTAATCGGTGAGATAAAGTATTTTATAGGTTTACAGATACTGCAAATGAAAAATGAGATTTTCATTACTCAATCCAAGTACATATAGGAAATCTTGAAGAAATTTGGAATGGAGGATTCAAAACCAGTAAGTACTCCTATGACTACCAACTATAAATTATCAAAGAATGATGAATCTGCATCTGTTGATGAGACACTTTACCGATCCATGATTGGAAAGCTACAATATGTTGTTCACAGTAGACCAGATATAACACATGCAGTAGGTATAGTTGCAAGATTCTTTGTAGATCCTAAGGAATCACACATGACAGCAATCAAAAGAATTTTTAGATACTTGAAAGGGACAGAGGATTATGGCTTAGTATATCAGAAAGGCAATGATTTTGATTTAAAAGTTTATACTGATGCTGATTGGGCAGGCAACATTGATGACAAAAAAAGCACAAGTGGAGGAGCTTTCTTTTTAGGAGAAAGACTAGTGAGTTGGCTTACCAAGAAACAAGGATGTGTTTCACAATCAACAACAAAAGTTGAATACGTTGCTGCAACATTGAATTGTACCAACATTGCATGCATCAAACAACTATTGGAAGGTATAAATGAGAAAGTTACCGAGCTAGTAACTATATTATGTGATAATACTAGTGCCATTAATATTTCAAAGAATCATGTTATGCACTCTAAGACAAAGCACATCTCTATCAAATATCATTATCTTAGAGAAGAAGCTCAAGAGAAGAAAGTGGTGTTGGAGTATGTTAGCACAAAGGAACAAATAGCAGATATCTTCACCAAGCCACTACCAAGGGAGACTTTTGAATATCTCAGAAGTAAGTTAGGGGTCCTACCCCTATCTTCTACTCACTGACCGAGTTCGGTGAAAGCATCAATTCGATGACTCTATCAAATATATTTTGGGAGTTGATGTTGATTTATACACTTTAGGATGTTTTCTAAAGGTATACAGGAATATTATAGGGAACAAGAATTGAAGACAAATGCTCTGACCGAGACTCAGTTGATACACAACAACAGGAAATAACTTCTTATAGAAACAAATTATGTTTTATTTCTTTACTTTTTGGCATTGTTGTCAAAGGGGGAGAAGACTAATATAGGGGAGAAGACCTATCAGGGGAGAAGACTAAAAGAAAACTGGGCAGACTATAGATTGGAAAGAAGACTGAAAAGAAGAAGAGAAGTCTAATGTATGGGGGAGAGCATTTCACCATTTCTGAATCACAACAATCCAAATCTTTTAAGGTCAAACAAATTGGTTTTGCCATCAATGCCAAAGGGGGAGATTATTGGCAATATAGCATTATAACAGACAAGGAAAGATTGTTGGCATTTCAATAAGGATATTAAGAAGGTTGTTGATGATTATGGATATAACTGATTAAGGATGTTTACTGTCTTGATATTATTATTTTGTCATTGATGTCAAGAAATTGATTTTCTAATTTAGTATGATGTTGCCATATCTTGAGAAGTATGATTTGAAGAGTATAAAGATGTCGGTAAAAGACACAGAAAGAATATGATGAATAAGGGGATGAATAAGGTATTCAATGGGCAACTAGTACCAAGTCAGACAATGATGAGATCATGATGTTTTAGATTGTTTTAACATCATACATATGTTGTAAAATGTAAAGGTTAATACTATACTATGTTAGCAAGCAAAGAACCTAGTCAGTAAACCCTAAGGTACCTAGTCAGTAAACCCTAAGGTACCTAGTCAGTAAACCCTAAGGTTATCAGTATCCGTTAATGAAGGCAAAATGTCTATCGATTGAAGTTTAGTTTTCACCAAGTTGTAATCGAGTTGTAACTAAGCTATAACATAATGCATTAAATGTTTACATACGGTATTTAATGAAGGAACCTGATGAGTTGGAACTGATTAAATGATTGGTATGCCGTGAATGAAGTTTGTTATGAATCTAAGGCAATGGAAAGTCGACAAGAAGATCTATAGCGCAGATTGAACTGCAATACCCTTGCACAAGTTTCAAGAAATATATGCAAGTTCCAAGGTGGGGTAAAACATTTTCAGATCAAAAGATGCATTGAACTTGGAGAAGATCGAAGATCTGATGGCTATGATTGATCATGGGAAATGTGATCAAGGAGATTAAGCAGTTACCTAATTGTTTATAAATAGGAAACTATTGATAAACAATGTATGCCGGCAAGTGTATGCACAGGGATGCTACATAGTGATTATTGAGCACAGAAGCTTGAAGACCTGTTTGAATAACAGAGTATAGAAGCCCAACAGATAGACAAGATTAGTTCTATGTCTAGATTGTATTGAACAAATAGGAATCTACTTTAGCATTTTAGATGTGAAGTTGCAGATAGATTTTTATTACTGTTATTTTGTGAAAGTGATAGAAAATCTCTTAACCAAGTGGACTTAACAGTCTTATTTGTAAAACCCTCTAGCAAGGTGACATTCTGATTGAGTGTTTGAAATCCTTTAACAAGGTCACTTCTAACAAGGTGAAGATCCTAATAGATTTGAGGGAAATCCCTTAACCAGGTCACATCTAGCAATGTGTTTGTAATCTTTAACAAGATTTGCTTTTAACCGAGCATACTCTAGAAGAGTATATTTCTTAGTGGGTCCAAAATCCCACAATGGTTTTTCCCTATTTGGGTTTCCATGTTAAATTTGGTGTTATGAGGTTTATGATGTTTATATGCTTTTGAGTTTGCATGTTTAACAGTTTTGGTTATATTACTGAAGTATATGTTACCGAGGTTGAATCTGATGTTTTTATGGATGATTAAGTTTGTATGATTCACCCCCCATCTCTCATCTTGTTGGTTATTGGATCTGTACTTATATTAAGTATCAGAACTATCATTCAAGAAGTTTTTGCAATAGATCTGGAGGCAAAAGTGCCCTTATCATTTGTGCATTTGGAAGAGGAATACAGGAAAATGGATACAACATATCAGGGTTGGAACCTCGCTATCCACAAAGTAGAAAAGGGGAGGCTAATAGAGGAAGATGGTCCTCCTTAAGACATGACTATTTTTAAGAAGTACCTACAATATACATATATGGCTTGTGGCCAGGTTGGAGGAGTTGAAGCTCTTGATGTGGCAAACATAGGACCATTGGTTTTAGTGGAAGATATCCAGAGACATGAGTCTAGAGATTTTGATTTTGCCTCGTACCTGGTGGATAGACTACATGAAGGCTTCATGAACTTGAAAGATAATCCAAACAAGCATTTCAAGCTTTATTCACTATTAAAGCATATTATTTTATTTTATGGGAGATTCAAGGGATTGTGGCTAGAAGGTTTGAATGTAAATACAATAGGGAATAATGGACAAGATCAACTAGCATAGTTGTGGGTTTCCATCTAGGACTACAAATTTGTGAATTCTCATTATCTCAAATTTGAGGAATTCTTTGTTAAACCAATTTTCTTTCTCTTTGGTGAACCTCTGCAGGGATCATTTTTAGAAGATGTTAAGAAATTTCTTAGGCCTCACGAGCATAAAAATACAAATGTCAATCACAATTGGGGTGATTGGTATTCATGCCAAAACTTCACTTTTGTTTGATGTTATGGATTTGAGGGTTATCCCTATGTGTTACCAAAGCTTGCACCAGTCAGGATTGCTTTTCTAGAAATTGTGAGGCAATTAAGTGTCTTTAATGCTAAGCATTTTGGAGGTGCACACAAGCAAGATTTCCTCCCTAGTACACTTTACTTCCAGGATTTTAAAGTTGTGTCTACCAAAGCATATGAAGTTATTGGAAGGAAGCTAGCAGATGAATACAACTTGTTCTCACACATATCTAGAATGCACTATGATCCCGAGGGTTACATCCATGCAAGGAAGAAGAGGCAAGAGTTGGGAGATTATTTTCATTAGGAGGATGATTTTGAGGACATGTGTATAAATAAGGTCATGGAAGAGCTGGTAGATGTAATGGAGACCTTGGAGAAAAAACTAGAGGAGAGAAGGCAAAGATTAGAAAACATGCAGGAAGAACCAACCCAAAGTGATTCAAGGGAGAATGAAGTTGTTTCCAAGCTTCGGGCACCTGAGAAAGAAAAGGATCCAGAAGAACAAGATAGGCTCATCATTGTATTGAATGCAGAGACAAATGAATGAATGATAGAGCATGTTTCTTTTGTGTTAGATGACCAATTTATAAAGTCTAAAGAGTTTAAATAATTTTAGTACCATTTCAAGGGTAAGAAATTAAGGGAAGCAGTGCCAAATATTACCCTTGAGAATGAGGCAGAAATGAAGAAGAGGTTGAAGGAATATATTGACACAAAAGTTGAGACTATGACCCAATAGAAGGGGAGGCAACTACTAGTAGAGGATGGAATAATTGTGTTTCCAGGTTGGGACCCGAGTGCCTCGTTTATCTTTGATTCTTTGCTGAACTCAGACAATAAGGATATGAAATTGAATATCCAAGGAGTAAAAGACATTTTTATTGGATCAAGGTATGATCCAAATGAGGAAGAAATGTTGTTGTGGGCCATATACCCTCCCAATAAAAGGCCAAAGATCATAGACGTAGATAAAGCTTTTGGTCACATGATGACCCTAAAAGTTGGAGAGGTAGACCCTATGATCACGGTCGACATAGGTATTAATATTTTAAAATTCAACAACGCCCGGATGAAACACGAGATAGCATAAAAGAATAAATATAAGGCCTTATATGAAGAAACCCTTAAGAGGAGTGGGCATTCGATCCCTCAAATTACTGATTTAGGAGGCCAATGGAAGAAGAAATTTGAAAAATTAGCTTATGAGCATACCAAGTTGAAGAGGGAAATGAAGAGTATCAGGGTTGACATTGCTTGCGTTTTGCTAAGTAAGAGATATGACAATATGGAGAAGGTGTTGGATGAGTTCTGGGGTGTATATCAGATGAACATGGACAACATGGTTTCACACACCAAAATTCATGATAGACTCAACCTATTGTTACAGGATGCATCGACTAAAGAAAAGGTAAAGAAGAAGGTTTAGGGTCTACTTGCCATGCATGAGGAGGTTACAAAGGAATTGAAGTCTGAATTTGACAAGTGCTAGCAGATTGATCAACATGGGGCTCCCCATTTGGTAGATGATGCAGGAGTAATTAAAGATAAGAACATCTAGCTTTCTGAGTGTAGGTCCTTACTTAGTGCAGCCCAAGCCATTGCCAAAATAGATATCCATGATATGAATGACACAGTTGACCAGTTAGAGAACTTCTACATGATCAAGAACGTAGCTAGGGATGAGATCTTCAATGCAACAACCTACAAATACCCAGGCTATTTGTGGCACATTTAGAAGTGTGGACACCAGCTGGATTGAAAGCATTGAAGTCATTGTTTTGTGTGTTTGCACTATAATTAATGTTTTAGTTAGGTTGTTTAGTTACTGCTCAGTTAATTGTTTAGGATAATGAAAGGGTGTGTCCTTTCATTCATATCTCTTAGAATATATATTTATAATAAGTTATTTTGTATGTAAGAGGGATCTGGCATTAATAAATATACACTGCCTGGAAGGACTATAAGTTATATGTATTAGGGAAGTCTATATAATAGAGAGGTGGTATTTTTATGCAAATAGACTGTAATGGAGTATTTTCAAGTGAAGCTCATGTCTACAATCATATCTTAAGGATTAATATATGAAGGTTCATTATTTCTTTTCCTAAAGTATTGTGCATGCTTCTATGTTGATGAGTTATTTTGTCCTCTTGATAAATTTGTCGTCTGATTTACTATGATGTGCCATGACAGGCTGTTACATTAATTATGATATTGGGTTCTTCATTTGTTATGTAACACATACTGAAACCTTCATAGTTGATATTTAAGATTGTCTCAAGAGTTGATAGAATTTTTTATCCATAAAGTGTCATAGATACCCTTGGATAGAGGCACTAGTCTGCTATTTATCTTTTAAGGTTTTGGTTGGTCATGCATTCAAGGTCCTTGATAAAGAAACATTCTCCTTGATTTTTATATGAACTGATCTTTACATATTTCTTTTAAGTCCTGAAAGCATACTTATTCCCAATATGCAGTTATAATCATTTTCATTTCTTTTCAAAGGCATTTACTTAAAGCACATAATAAAGCATAAATTGCAGAACAACATTTGCCATTTTTTGTAATTTGCTAAAAAGTTTAAATCCACTTTAAATAATCTCTTTGTGCTTGAGAGGAAGAGGTATACCCACCTAGGTTCAGTGGAGCCTTAAGTGTAGAGGGATTTGATCTTCAACCATCCCTATTTGTTGGCCAAGGCTAGTTGGATTAGTTGAGGATTTGACAAACCCTTAAGTTTTCCAATCTGTGGTTTTAGGAACCAACAGTTACAAGGGTTTTCCTTATATAGGTGGCATCAATACTGGTGGATTTAGGAGATAGTCTATGAGAATTTGAAAGGTGTGTTGACACTTATCATCCCATTTGAAATTGATATTTTTATGTAGTAGGTTCTGAAAAGGATGACATTTATCTGTTAGTTATGTTATAAATTTGTGGATCGATTGAATTCTACCTTGTAATGACCAGAGTTCTCATGTTCTTTGGAGGTGGCATTTCTAATATGGCTATGAAATTTTCTAGATATAATTCAATACCTCATTGTGACATGATATATCCTAGGAGTTTCCAAGAGGTCACCCCAAAGACACACTTCTTAGGATTTAACCAGACTTTGTACTTTTCCAAGTGCTCAAAAATGACTAATAAAATGTCTAAATGCTCTTTCCTTGTAACTAATTTTTCCAAGATATCATCCACGTAGTCTTCCATATTGACATGCATAAGATCATGAAAAATGGATGTCATGGATCTCTAATATGTTTCTCCCAAATTCTTTAATCCAAAGGGCATGACATTCCAACAAAAAGTAACCCAAGGATATTTAAATGTTGTTTTATGTTGGCCTTCATGCGCTACCTTGATCAAATTATACCCAGAGAATTCATCCATAAGTGATAGAATTGCATGGCCTGTTGTGAGATCAATAATTAAATCAATGTTTGGTAATGGAAAATCATCTTTGGGACAAGCCTTGTTGATGTCTCTAAAGTTGGTACATATCCTGATGTTTTTTTCTAGTTTGTTGAAAGGTACAAGATTAGAAATCCACTTAGGATAGTCAATTGGTCTAATGAAGCCAACGTCCAATAATTTTTTAGGTGCCACTTTTACTAGTAGTGCCACTTGTGGATACATTTTTTGAAGTTTATGTTTAACCATCTTGGCACTTGTTGTAACTCTCAAGTGATGCATAACTAAATCAAGATCTAATTTAAGCATATTTGTGTATGACCATGCAAAATTGATTTGTCTCTCTCTAAAAAACTGTGGACTTTGGTCTCTTAATTTTTGTTAAGATTACACACTGATGATGAAATAGAAACAATAGCAGAGGCTGTCAGCTGAATGGCTATGACTTCTTAATATTATTCCCCAAAATCAAAGATACATAAACATATACTCAAGGATACATAGGCACATGCCGATCTAATTTTTGATATCTCTCATGGAAGATGCTACAGACTCAAAGAACTTAGAACCTACAAATACTCTAGACTCTTTACACACTCGATTCTCACAATGCTTCTGCGAGGGCTTATTTATAGTAGATAAGTGAATGGAATAGATAGTAAAAGGGAATTTGACTTAGTATACTAGGTAAACCAGTTATCAAAAAAGGAGGTATATCAGCCATAAACCACTGACATTGATTGTCCTTGTACAAATATTCCCTCCAACAAAAGTCCTTTAGTCACTATAGACATGATATTCATCATTACTTGTTGATGATGAGTTGGATGCTGGTGAAGGTAGTGGTGGTGTCACTTCTCCATGATCAAATACTTGTTCCTAGTTTAATGGTTTCCATTTGGAAAGAATCTAAAATTTATGTCATATGTTATAGTCTTGGTAATCATTGTCATATTAATTGTGGAGAAAATAAGGATTCCCATTTTAGTCTTGTCTTAATAATAATCCTTGTGACAATCTCCCTTCTAAGTTTATATTCAGGATCTGGATTTACCTAGTTTGGTCCAGCATAAGTAAAGAAATCTAATATTTCTTGTGTTATTGGTATAGAACAACTAACCAACCATGTAAAAAAGGGTCTTCCAATCAAGTCTAACAATGACATATATTGGTGTTCTGTTTTAATTCTCAGAATTGAGAATTCTCCATAAGTTTCACTAGTTATAACTCGTTTAGAAATACACCCTAAATGTGATAGTGTGTCTGCTACAAAGACTACCTAATCCAAATATTTCTTGTTAGTACCTTTTAGGAGCATGATTCTTTGGACACTCTAATTTATTGTCCGGAAATAAACATCAAATTCCTTATTAATTAAGAATCTTGGATTAGAAGAAGGATTAGCTAGATTTTGCATGAATACTCTGGGTACTTTCCTGCTAAGATAATGAATGACAACATTTTCTTTCCCCGGGATATGTTGGGCTTCATAGTTGAATTGATTTAAATATTCTTTCCATCTAACATATTTCCCTCGACCATCCTTTCTACCATTGTCTTTTTTTTTGAATGACGGGAATCTGGTTCAATTAGTTTTGATTATGAATTTCTTTAAATGCATCAATTTCAGGGCAATTTTTTAAAAATTTTTAATGATCCCATAGATTTCTTTATCAAAAGAAATCCATTTTCTAACTTCTACTGGGAAAACACCACTAGCAGATTCTACAACAAAGGTGTCCACCCCATGCATATTCTGAAGCATTTGTATACAAAATAAAGTCTTCAGTTGCCAAAACATGTAATATAGGTAGATTTTGGATCTTCTATTGTATCTTCTTAACTGCTTCATCATGGCTTGGTCCCCATTATGGTTTCTTCTTTGTGAGAAGTTGTTCTAATGGTTCTCTGTCAAAACCTGCACCATGATAGAAATTATTGACATAATTTAACATTCCTAAATATCCCTCCAACTCCTTAGTATTAAGAGGAGGCTAGAATTCAAGGATCTTATTTTTAATATGAGGTTGAACCTCAAGTTTTCTAGCATTAACAATCATTCCTAAAAATTTACAAGAATCTGAGTACCATTGAATTTTAGAGAGGGACAAGACAACCTCTGAATTTAAAGCTAGCTTACAAAATATTTCTAGATGAGATTTATGCTCATCAAAGTCTTTACTAAAAATAAGAATATCATCTATATATACACATAAGAAATCTTCACAACCACAAAAAAATTTATCCATCCTTTCCTAGAAATAAGAAGGAGCATTCATTAAACCAAAAGGCATCACTATCCATTTATAATGTCCAAAAGAGCAGCTAAATGCAGTCTTATATTAGTCTTCTTTTTTCACTCTGATCTGGTAGAAACTTAATTTGCAATCAAATTGAGAGAAACTTTTGCATTAGCAACCTTTTCTAATAAATAAGTCTTATCTGGAATTGGATAAGGGAAGGGAATTGTTATTGCATTTAATGACCTATAATTTATAACTATCCTTTTCTTTTTCCTTCTTTTTTTAGATTCTTTACAAACCATAAATGGATAACAGTTAAAATCAGATTGAGAGTGCACAATATACTTCCCTCTTTTGAGTTCCTCAATTGCTTCTTGCATATCTGGATAGTCATGAGCTGGAATTGGTATCCTTTTCCCACTTTTGATCTTAGAATCAAGTTTTATTTTGATCTCCATCTCTAGCATCTCCTTGTCCCAAAACTTCTGAGGATCTTCTGAGTAGGCAAATTTAATAATAGTAGCTTTCAATTCTGGTAGAGGTTCAACTATCTGGATCCTTCTTATGGCTGGATATTTTTCAGATGCATATATAAGTCTTGGAGTACTTATTTTTCACCATTCAAAGTAAAAATGATACTCTTATTGGTGCAACCATAAGGTGTATATTTATCAATAAAATTTCTTCCTAATAGAACATCTACAATCATCTATTTCATGGTAAAGAAGTCACATTTAAATTTATTTCCTTCCAATTCTATAATTTGTTGATGACTGTACTTGTCACGGTTGAACTCATTCCCTTGGACATCACAAGCAATGTATGCAATTTTTCGAGTTAGTTTCTCCCAATTGTTAATAACTTGTTCTTTACAAAAGGATAGAGATGCTCTAGTATCAATCTAAGCATCATACTACTTGCCATTTATTATCACACTTATGTACTGAGAAAATTTTCTTGTAAGGAGATGTACTAAATATTGTGGCTCTAATTGTGACTTGGGTTCTAGTAGGACAGACATAACCATTTGAACATTGGCAAGATCTTCTATAAATGGAGGGAATTGTTCATTTTCATATTCATATTCTTCTTGGATGCAAGAAATGAATTGATTATGGTTTAGACCAGAGTAGGATGTACTAGGGACATCTAATTCTTCTACAATAATCATAGATGAACAAAATTGAATATCATAGTCAGTCATTCTGAGACATGGTTGTTCTTGAGAGAATTGAAAAATGGCTCATATAATAGGATCCTCAGGAATAGATTTTTTATTGAATTTTCTTTCTCCTCTTTCTTCTATTAAAGGAGTAAATACAGATGATTTTATACATACTTAAGGAATCTCTTCTTTGAAAGGGATGAATTCTTGAAATTCTCTTTGGAGGTCTTGATATTGCAGGGTTGACTATTGGAATGGTGGCTAGTAAGTCATAACAGGAGGCCCTAGTTGATTTTGTTGAAAAGGTAAATTACATCTATTGTTGTGCCCTCTTCCTTGATATCCCCTTCATTTTTCTTGTCTTGTCTGGTTCACCAATATATTAGGGAATTTATCAGGCTTCGCATCTTCTAGTTGCTTTTCAATTTATTGTAGTGTAGTATCAAGGTAATCTAAATAAGCTTCATCTTATTCATCTACTTCTTTGATTTCTTCAATAACAAGTTCATAGATATTATCTTGCAGATAAAGATCTTCTTCTTCATCTACAACATCCCACCATGATGTTGTTGAAGAATTAGAATATACTACTCTTACTGCTTTGTTTTTACAAGAACAATCTGGTGATTTGTGCCCTGGTTTGTTACACATATAGCAGATAATATTTTGGCTTTGTTAGCGAGGATGAGAACGTTTGCACAAATATTTGTTCTTGGGTGCATAAGAATTTCTTTTTCTGAAAGTACTTTTTTGAAAATGGACTTTGCTCTTCCTACGTTTCTTATGGATTTTGCGTTGTGATTTGGTAAAGGGGTTACATCCATAGGAATCAATGAAAGTAGGGACAATCCCTTGTGCCTTATGTTTTGTAAACTTTTGTTGATATTTACAATCATCTATAAATTTCAATATCTTATCTTTAGCAAAATGAATCAAATCAGTAATAAGATAATCTTGTAGAGTAAGCTTGTGCAGGTCAAGATATCCCATCACTCTATCTGAAAGATTGTATGGAAGTCCTTCAAGATATTTTATTTTTGGAATTTCAATCTTCTTTTAATCCCTTAATTGATATAGAAGTTGTCTGAAATCATGAGTATTCTATAAAGTCTTTCAAATCACAACATTTCATCTCTAGAATGTTTTTTATAATTATTATTTTGTTTTGACAGCTTCAGGACAAAATTCATTAACCATTTCATCCATTAGGCACTTGAGAGGATCAAGATGTTATTGCCTATGGATAGTTTGCCCTATTTGAGGATCAATAACTACTTGGGTTATGACCTTTTGATAGATTTTTGTATTCTTTTTTGCATTAGATTTGTTGGTCCACCAATCTCTAACAATACCCCACAAATAATTGGTAGCAAATTTACAAGTAGTTGCTTGATCAGTTCCTGGAAGAGTTCCGATTATCATAAATGTATTGGTCCAAGATTCTATTTTTTGGCGAGGATTTTCATCTTGATCTATATCTAGATACCAAGGTTTTATGATATAGCTTGTCCTCATCATCATCAATCTATCAGTAGATTTTTTGGCTCTTTTTTCTTGAATTTGCAATAGACTAGGAATTACAAGAGAAGTTTTTTTTGGTTTTTTCTCTTGATTTATCAACTAATCTAAAGAGAATATTAAATCATTCAAAGAATGACCTATGTCATCAAATCTATTGATCATTATTTCATTTTTTACCTTATAATGTTATACATGAGCGGTTACAGTCTCCATACGGAAATTGTTTAGAATCTAATTAGACTGTAACTTTAATTGTTCTGATCAGACTGTTTCCTATTTTATGCACATTATTATGTAATATTGTTACTGAATTCTTTAGAGCTAAAATATATGTAAAAAAATTATCTACATTTTGTCGTAAGTGTTCACAAAACCTTGAAATATAGTTTCTATGCTTGTATTCATTAGATGGCTCCTTTTCTTCTGAAGTACTTGGTTGGAAGGCATACTGAAAGAGAGAAATAGTACCATGTTCTATCTTGAAATTTCCTCTAATGGGTGGCCATCTTCCATTCTTATAATAGGGTTATTCTTGTTCATTATACCATTCAATTTTTTCACTCTAGGAAATGTATAAACCATGTGACAGAAAGGATGGCTCACCTTTTGCTTTCCTTTATTTTGTGTTGTCATGGGTTCTAAAATTCCCCTTAAAGGATATGGTCCCTTGTTGAGGGGGACATCATCATCTTCTAATTCCACAAATAATTGATCCTTGTTTCTACTAGAAGATGCACTGAAAGATGATCCAGCACTTTGAAATGTTTCCTCAAAAGGGTTGTAACTACTCTTGGTTGACAGAGATCTAGGCAGTATGTTTATGTGGCTTTGAGACACATTGTGAATAGACTTGGTAGCTTCTAGCAATTTAGGAGCAACATGTTGCATCCAGTCAATTTTCCATCCTGATGGAATATCAATAGTATTGATATGTCCTCTTTGTAACTAGACTTCTCTATTCAATGTTCTAACATAAGGCAAATTTTCTAAAATGGTAGGATTGTTTTTGTTTGTCATACTATAGAGGATTTGGAACTAGACAAAAGCATATTTGAATTTACCAAACATGTTAGTCCATATAAATAACTAAACACTCCCCAATAGTTTAATGAACCATATTTTACTTCATTACTTGACTTATCTCGAGCAACAACTATAAGATTAGGGAAATAGGTGAAACAAATAGAGTTTTTTGTTAGCCTAGACAAACTTGACAATTGACAGGCATGATTGTAATCTACTTTCCTTCAATCATAGAGTGCTAAGTATGATATAGGCCTAATATTCTCAAGAACTAATGACCCAATAGTGACTTGAATGGCACCAAAATGAATTAAATTTACATCTTTATGTTGTCTAATATATTCTATTTCTTCAACTAGGAAAATAGACAACATCTTGGTCTGAAATGTTTGTTGGAGATCATATTCTAATGTTATCTCAACAATTTTCATGTGAGGCACAACAAAATGCTTGAATGTAGACCTAGAAATAAAATTCCTTAAAGGATTTGGGTTCAAAGCACTCTTCTTATAGATAGATTTTGCTTTTAACTAAGGAGGTTTATAAATTCTTACTTGTCATTCAATTGTATTCTCCGATGTATCGATTTCTCAAATATCTTCTTCGATCATCAAGTCTGCAGCGATAGGTTGGACAGGAGGAATATCAAATAATCCTTCTATGCTTGTTTCATTGACTCGTTCTATGCCATCTTGGGTAGCAAATCTGATTGTGCAAGAAAGATGTTGTGTGGTACTTCTTTTGTCCAAACATTTGTCTTAATAGTTTCTTCGATCAACATAGATGATTTTTCTTCATATGATGTCATGAGGAGAGTGTCAAATCTTCCATCCTCAGGTGCCTCGGAGAGGTTTTCACTATCGGATGCATTCTTTCTTTTTACTTTTTTAGAGTCAGAAAGTGACACAATGTGGTTTTCACCAAAAGACCCATTGTTTGATTTTATTTTTATATTTTTTTACTGGAAAGTTTGGCGCCCTCTCCAGAATATACCATGTAGTTGAGTTATATGATGTATCCTTCTTTTGGTCTCCAAGAGGAAGATCATCTCTTTTTCCATGATAGTTAATGAAGGCCTCATAATTTTTGAATGTGTCAAGTTGTGGAAGTCCTTGTTGCTCATTCAATGAGTTGCAGGTGGATGAGGGGAAGGCCATCAATGTGTTCAAAGTCAGCAGGTGTGAGAGTAAAGACACAAGAGTCATCGGGTATTTCAATGCAATCGTTGGGGTCATCATTAGTACTCTCCTCATCAGTCTTGATTGTAAAAAAATTTAAATTGACATCACTATAAGGATACTCAGTAATGAGAGTTATCACTTTTTTCAGTTTTGACCTAGAGCTTTGAGACATAGAGGCTTCAAGATCCCAAAGTTTTTTTATCCACTATTCTCCACTATATTTCTTTTCTTTAGATGCATAACTAGATATTGTTTCTTGACCAACTCTAAATACATTTCTAAATTTCTCTTCTTCAATGGGTTCACTTGGTTCTCTAAATGTTTTTGTAAGTTCATACTCATTGGATGACCTGTATGAACCCCATTCCCATTCATTTGAGTCTATAGAATAGTTTCTCTCTTCTTGTTGGTCATTAGTGGAGGTGGGATGAGTAAGTTATATTTTTCTTTGGGAATCATGACCACCTAATCTCAATGGTGCAAAACCAAGTCCTTTTGTGTACTGCTTCTTTGGTACTAACTCTGGTTGCAGCGGTTCAACAATACCTTTTTTTTGTAAGCCAAGAGGGCCTTTTCCATCATATCCCATATTTTGTAAGAACTTAAAAAATCTTTTCCATATTTCTCACATGGTATTTTGATGTGTTTTTTATTATATTCTTCTTCAGGTTACTCATAAAGCATTTTGTAAATGTCCTCTTCTTCCATTTCACCCCATTTCTCAAAAGTAGTGGGATCTCATTTTATGATAACTGTGGATACCTTATTTAAAGGATGTGGTCATCCATAATTCTTAGGAGAATCCATTAGGTTTATTAGATACATAGTTTGATTCAAACTATATTCTCCCATGCCTTTGTCTTTAAACTTTCCTTTAAGCTCTTTTTTCTTTGATGTGGAAGCTTTCAATGATTCTGGATCAACATATGATGAAGACATAGTCACCTCTCTATTGATTGGGACTATTGTTTTTGGTCTTAGTCGCAGGTTTTTACAATATATAAATGGGTTTGGATAACCTTTGACATTCACTTCAACTCCATTATGTGAAAAATTAATACATTAGTAATATGTTGATGGTAGTTCTCTCATTTCATGTATCCATGGATGTCCCAAAAGTATGTTGTATGTGATATCAATATCAAGGACTTGAAAAAACACATCCTTTGTAACTAGACCAATTCCAAGAGGTAGGGTGAATGTTCCTTTAGATGAGCATTCTTCATCATCATATTCTTTTATGGTGATCTTATTTCTTGAACCCATAGCTTGTTTAGAGTATCCCAATTGTAAGATAGTTTTCAATGTACAAATATTGAGACCCACTTCTCCATCTATCAAGACTCATTTAATATGGGTTTTATGGAGAAAGGATTCAATATAGAGTGGTGCATTATGTGGTTGACATGAAGATGCATCATCAGCTTTTGTGAATGTAAGGCAATGTGGAGTGGAAAGGTATCCCGCCATGGCTTGAAACTGGTCCATTTTCAAATCAATAGGGATAGATGTTTCTCTTAATATTTTGTTGAGAATGGACTTATGTGAGGATTAAATGCACAAAACCTTAAGGATGGAGATAAGAGCAGGTGTCTTCCCTAACTGGTCTACAAGGTCACACTCATTTTTGGTAGATGATGAGGTTGTTGTCTTGGATGAAACACCTTGTAATATAACTTTACCACATTAAGTTGTGACATTGAATTCGGGAGTTTTGTCATTAGATGATAAAAAAGATGGTCCAATGCCTTTCAAAAACAACTTTACCCTTTCAAGTAAAACCTTTGAGAGTTTTGTCCTTGATAATTATGGTAGACACATGGTCGTCCATTTCTAAAATATGGTTGATGGTGTAATCATAGGACATGGTTGTATAATTGGCAAATTGCTATCTGTCTTAGGGGATTTTCCCTTATCATGTTTTGGGAATGGTTCATTAAACATTGCATGATCTTCATTGGAAGTGTGACCATCAAATTTTATTGTACCATCATCAATGAGATTTTGGATGATATTTTTCAATTTGTGACATTTGCTAGTCTTATGTCGCTTGCTCTTGTGATAGTCATAAAACACATCATCATTCCACCATGAAGGCTTTACCTTAGGTTCAAATGGTTGAATATCTAGCAATTTTACAAGCTTATTTGCAACTGATTTATTCAATGTGGTTTCAAATGGTTGTCTTAATAGAATTTATTTCCTTGGAGGTCTTGATGGCCTTTGAGAATTTACTTGATTATTGGAATTAGATGAGCTTGCACCAAGGAAGTTAAATTTGGTTTAACCACATTAGCATCTACTACCCCATCATTAATGGTATTCTTACTTTCATACCAAAAGTGGGGTTTATCTTTCCCATTAGAATCACCTTTATTGTCCTTAAATAGTTTGATGGTACCTTGTTCAATGAGGACTTTCTTCACTACTAAAACCTTCTCAATAAGATCTTTGAAAGTAGACAAACAAGAATTTCTAATTCCATATCCAATGGCCTTATTCACATTCTGAGTGAACATTTTAACCATTTTTTTTTGTTGGATATCACAATAGCAACGAATAGCTAAAATTCTCCATTGTTGTAAGAATGATGAAAAGGATTCCCCATTTTTCTTTTTGGTATAATTACATAAGGTAGTCACTGATACATTTGTTTCAATATTGTATGAGAAATGTTGTATAAAATCTTCTGCTACTTCAGCCCATGACTTGATCTTGGGTGGAAGTTGTGAAAACCATTCCATGGCTTGTCCATCTAATCTTTGTGGAAATAATCTCATTAAATAGGATTCCTCTCTTCTCACTTCTATATAAGACATGAAAAACTCTCTAATGTGTGCCTTAGGATCTCCCTTTCCTCTATACTTTTCAAACATTGGTGTCACAAAATGAGGAGGAAAAGGAGGTATGTGTATGCTTTTATCAAAAGGATAAGGACATATGTCTTTTATTGTTTATTACTTTGTTGGTGCATACATATCTACCATCTATTTTTCAAATCCTTAATTTGTTGTTGCAAGTCATTATTAGGTGAAGTCTTATCTCTTTGAGGTATTCCCATGCCTAAGCCACCAGGTGGAGGAGGAGGGATATAATGCACATAGGAATGATATTGGTCATAAATATTCTCCTATGGAGGAGGAACATAATTATATCTAGTGTATGGACTACTTGGTATAGTATTATAATGAGGAGAACTAGGCCTAGGATGATTATATGTGTCATGAACATGAGGATTAAGGGAATTATAAGTATGATCTTGAGTATTTCCCCCAAATCTAACACATGGTCTCCTTGTATCATTATCTAGAATATTTTGTTGGGTATGGGTGTATGTATTGGTGTTTCTTCATCCTTGGATATGATGAACATGGGTTTGTTCATGAGTATTTCTATCAAAATTGGTATATGCGTGAGTATCCATTACTTTGGGTTTTTTAAATAAGGATGAGGGTGGCTCAGGCATGAGACGTTCTCTCCTATTACCACCATCATTACCACTAGGATTTGTATTGGCTTGATTAACTTGATGGGGATCATCTTCCAAGATTTGTGAAACATCAAAGTCATGGGGTAATCTTGCACCACTTTGCATGAACATTTGCACAAGGTATTGGAAATCTCTTCTCACTATTTCCTCAATCATTATATTAAATGTCACATTAGATATAGTTTCTTGAATATATACAGAAGTAATCGACTCATTTTCATTGTTATTGTCAATTTCTCATGGATTACCACAATTTTCAAAAGCTTGTGAGGTTGTAAAACTCATCTCCATCAAACTCATAGGTACTCATGTTGAGAGATCTTAGAGCTTCCTCAACTTATCTTCTATACCTTTGTGAATGGGTTTCAACCATGAACTAACCTTGGCTAAAATGGAGGATTAAAAAATGTGAGAGTATGGAAGACCAAGAGAATTGAATGGAAAATGAAAGAATCTAGGGTTGTTTTGCAATGTCCAAAATGTAAGTCCAAATGTAATACTCTAAAGAAAGGTGTAGATTCCAAAGAGATGATCGATTCTTAATGAGGTAAGTTGACCTTAGCTAAAGATAACAAAATGATACCCAAGATGATAAATATAATGCGAGAATCACCTAGTGACATAATGTAATGTGTTTGCAAGATATGATAAGGACTACTAAACAACCTTTTGACTCTTGTTGGAAAAGTGTAAACCAAAGCCTGTAGGGATGTCTAAAAATGTATGAAAAGGTCGAGACAAGCAATGGTTGACTAGAAACAAAGCCCTATGGAAGCAACCTTAGAAACTGTTTTGACCTCTACATAGATGCCCCAATAATCCACTAATACACAGTTTCAGAGACGAGATATGCATTAAAATAGTTGATATGCAAATCTCAGTTTTGTTCAAATATACAATAATATATAGAAAATATGTGTCAAGATGTAGCACAGACGTGGAAATAATGATCACAAACGTAATTTTAATTATTGGCTATGTTGGCAATGATCAGAAGGAGTGTGAGAGGATGGAACAAAAACACTTTTGGAGATATCTTTGTTTAGAAAAAGGAATTAAACACCAAATTTTCAACAATCTAGGCACAAATTAATCAAGGGGACCTCCTTGATAACACACATAGGGAAGAGGAAATTTTAAGGAGAAAAAGGAAGGAAAATTCAACGAGGAAATATTTTGGAAGCAGAAATCCAAGGTTCAATGGATGAAAGAGGGGGATAGGAATACTACTTTCTTCCATAGATAAACAAGCATACACAGGCATAGAATGTAATGCCCCTACCCTAGTCGAACTTGTAAAACCCATTTGAACTTGGTTGACTTCCTATGTGGAATTCTTGAATGGTAGGTTAACCGTGATGCAATGTGTAGTTTAGATAATATAAATAATCGTGCATACCTATTATTGTGCTTTTGCATCGATTCTTGTGTAAATGTAATTGTTTCCTAACTCTTGTGATAAATCTCGAGCTAATGCCTTCATTGAATATGTATATGTATATGTATTCTTGCATGATTCATGGGTGCAGGAGATTGTAGGGACAACACCGCCTAGGGCGAGGTTCATCTCCTTCGAGATTCACAGGTTTGAGTAAACCTCCTCCATCCTCAGAATTCGGATTTGGGGGTCATAAAACTCTTGTATTGCCTTAGCCATGGTCAGGTGAGCATTGTGTGTGTGGTTCATGGGGCTTTCTTTTCATTGGGTTGCATGTCGCATGATTTGGTGGACATCCTCGATTTGCATGCCTTGCGTAGGGTAAGTGGAGTTTGTTATCCTAAGTATTTAATCCAATTTAATGTGAGGATGTACGCATTTGTAATTTGGAAATTTAAAATAGGTAGTTTTCTTTTATATGATTAATCGTTAATTTAAGAGATCGCTTTATTTATATTTGTAGCAAGCTTAAGCATTTAAATTGAAATGATGTGTTCATTTACGCATTAAAAGTTGAGGAATTAAAATAAATAGGTTCCTTCATGAGATTAGTCATTTATTTAAAAAGGGTCGCTTTATTATGTTGTAGTGAGTTAATTTAATAGTTAATTTTAAATAACGAAATTCAATTAGTTATGCATTTTTAGAAAGGAAAGATTTAAAGTCATGGAGAAATAGAAATAAATTTATCATTTTCGCATTTTAGAAAAGAAAGGGGTAAATTTTATTATTTAAAAGAAATTATTCTTTTTACTTGTAAAGTTGATATGGTATAAAGGATTGATTTTTGGAAATTTAAATTAACATAAATACCTTACCCTTGTTAACAGTTCAAAATATAAATGTTGGCTAAAGTAATATGGAGAAATTAAAATTAGAATTAAATAAGAAATAGAAACATTTTAATTTTAATTAGAAAAGCGAATAAGATGTATTGAATAGTGGAAAGGAATGATTTCCATTTTGATTTTCTTTTATTTAAAAAAAAAAAAATGCCTAAATTCGAAATGGAAAATTAGGTCAAAAAAAGGGGGTTTCTCATTTAACCTAGTTTTTTGAAATATTTTTGGGGGTTCTCTTTTTTGGGATTTTTTTTTGGAAAATGGAGATGGGGGAATTTTGGGAGACAAATGGAGTTTTGTTTTGAGTTGCAGGTGGAGCTCTCCTTCAAGTCATGCCCAGAATGCGTTTGGAGGTAGGATTCTGTTCATCAATTTGATCATAATGTCTTGTATTTTCCTTTTTTGCAATACTGGGTTTCAGATTTTCCATTGTTGGCTATGAGTAAATTTCATTGTAAAAGAAATGGTAAAGCTTGGCTTTGTTGGATCTTTGTGTGAAAAATGGACTGCAAATATTGTTGGATTGGGTGGTTATTCACCAATCCCTTCTATTTTTTTTTGAAACCCATAACATTCTGGAAAAAGAAAAAAAATAGGAATGGTTGTGACTATGATAAATGGTTAATGGAGGTTTTATGTTATTTTAGTTTTTCTTTTTTATGTGATTTAAAAAAAAAATTGCTTAAGTCGAAACTAGACTGTATAAAAAAATATATATACAAAAAAAAAATAAACAAAAAAAAAAGAGAAAATAAAAATTTGGGGTTTCGGGGGGGGGGGAGCCGAAACTCAACCCGCCCCTCCCCGCGGCGCCGCCGCAGCCCGCAGTTCTACCTGCGACCACAATGTGGCCCGCAGGGACCTGCATCCACAACGTGGGCCGTAGGGAACCCCGCGTCCACACTGTGGGCCGCAGGGAGACCTGCGACCACAGTGTGGCTCACGAGACCTGCGTCCACGCTGTGGGCCACAGGGGACCTGCGACCACGGTGTGGTTTCGTAGGACCTGCATCCACACTATGGGCCGTAGGGACCTGCGTGTGGGTTCCTCCCACTCCCGTGATGGGAGGTGGGACCCGTAGGTAGGGTTCCCAAAATAAATAAATAAAAATTGTTTTATGTTTCCTTTTTTTTATATATTTAAAAATATATATATATATATATATATATTATAATATTAGCATTTATAAAATTAAAAAAAAAAAGGGAAGATGCCATGGGGGTATAAAAAAAAAGAGTTTGTAATATTATTGTAGAAAAATCTATTCATATAGATTTAGATTTTTAGTTGCTAAATATATATATATATATATATATATATATATATATATATATAAAATAATGAAGATTGTATATGTTTTTCAATTTGTAGATTAAATAAAATTTATTAATCTTGGATTAGTGAATTTATATTAATGAACATTTAAATTTGGAACCTAGTTCTAATGGGGGAGTAATTTTTGGAAATGAGGTTAAATAATGTCTTTATTTGAAGATCTTTGAAATAAAACACTTTTGTTAACATTAGATAATATATTTTAATAAGAAGTTTTCTTTTCAGGAATAAGTATTGTCTTTCGATTTGAATGATTATGATCATCCGGAAATTTTAGAAATGAAAAAAAAACTAAGTATAGGAGTGTATGGAATATGAATCTAAATTATCTTCGTATATTTTGTTATTACTTCTTTGATATGCTAGTAGAATGAATGGAAGTTTGATAATGTATCGATTTGGAAAGTTGTAAGTTTAAGTTCTGTATTTACTTTGTTAAAGTGATGGCAAACTTGGATGTATATGTTTGGAACCTGTCATTGTTGAAATTGGGGCACCTGTTTAAGTCTTAGGTCTCTAAATAGAGTACCGTTGGGCAATGGACCTTGTACTTTCTTTTAGCAGGCTCAGTTGGGTCCGCCTCTATGTGGAAATCATTTAGGATTTTTGGATCAAAGTGGTCATTTGTATATTGGTTGTGTTCGCCTAAGTGGCAAAGATGTAAAAGACATATTAATTATGTATTCCTAACTATATTAAATGCCAGAGGGGTCTTGCAATTGAGCAGACCCAGAGATGTAGCCCTTTAGGGGTGAACTCTGAGATCATATCCATGTTATGTGATGCCTTGTCTCTTTTATTTCATACTTTAAGATATCATGTATGGTTGTATCTTGTATGTGTATAATGGAAATTAAATGCAGCTTAATCAAAGTGCATAAAATTATTCATCCTGATAAATGTAGTAATCAGGTTCATAAAACATTGTAAGTATGATTATGGAAAAGAATTTGGTTTATGTTAATTAAAGGAAATAATGGTGGAAAGAATCTCATTAGGATGCCTTCATTGTTTTAGCTTGATATAAGTTGGTAATTTGAACGAATGTGAATGGGAAACAAAGTTAGAATTAATGTTATAAATCCTAAATTGAAATTTAAAGGATGAACCTCATATAGGTATTTACCTTTTTTATCTTAGTTAATGAGCATCGTCATGTTAGTATATCGCACTATATTTGATGAATTTGTTTAGTTATTTACGTCTTAATCTTAACAAATAACCCTTACCAAATTAACTTGATAATTGGGTGAACTCAACTATTTATCCATAATTATAACCCTAATAAAAGAATCTCTTATGATTGCAAAAATTGAACTAAAATGGGAAGCATTTGTATAGTTGTTTATATCTTAATCTTAGTAAATGTATATCTTCATATTAACTTTATTTGACTAAAAAGAGTGACACACATTTAGTTAGTTATATTCTAATCCTAATGGAAGAACGTCACTATGTACTTATATTTTTAATCCTGAAAGAATGAATATCATCTTGCTAACTATATTTTAATTAAAGGGATGAACTCATGTGGCCCTAGTACATTTTCACCTTAATGAATTGAGCACCATCTATTAGCATTAATTTAACTCCAATGAAAGAACGCTATGGCTACTTACATTTTATCCTCCATAAAAGAACTACGACTCATTAGTTGGTTTTGCTTAAAATCAAATGAAGGAACCTTGTTTTGTTAATTGCAGTTTAATCCTAAATGAATGAATCTCATTAGGCATACTTTTAATTATAAAGGATGATATCAATCATGGGTGGTTACCTTTAACCCAAATGAATGAACTTCATTATATTAGTCGTATTGTACCTTAATGGGTGGACTCTTAAGTTAATTATGTTTTAAAGTGCATTGAGTAAATAACCTCATGTTAGCCTCCTATCCATCCAAAATAAATGAATGCTTCCTAAAATTCTAAGATGTCAATTTATCGAACATATATATATATCCATGTCTTAAGCATTATCTCATAATTAAGATATCTAGCTTATTGGATCAATTGTCATGAGTTGAGTTAGGTGTAAGGTTACGTAATCGCGTTGGGAAACTCCTTAGGTTCGTTTAGCCTTTCGTTGTGTTATCTAAGTCTTAGATAACTCCAAATTATCTTAATGTTGTAACTTATTATTAACGTTCGTAATTATTATTATTATAAAAAATATATATATTTACACTCTATTTGAGTGTTTTTAACTTAAACCCTTAGGGGTTTCCTGGCGGGGCATTACATAGAAACTAAATTTTTTGTTTAAGGAATGATTAGAACTAGGAAATTAAATATGATGAGGGTCTAGGGAATATGGCTTTAGAGTACTTCTCTAAATTGGTTGAGGATGACAACAGATCTAGGGATCCCACTTTGGATGAGACTCTTCAACAAATTCCTATCAACTCCCCTTAGGAAGGAAGACAATTATCTCATAATGGCCCTAGTCTCTTAAGAAGAGGCAACAACGATTGTGTTCTCTATAAGGGCCTATAAGGCCCTAGGTCCGAATGGCTTCCCTCTAACCTATTTTGAAGACTTCTGGGACATTGTTGGCATTGATGTTGTTCTAGCCACTAAGGACTTCTTTAGGTTTGGTAAGCTGCTCAAAAAGATAAATAACACCTTTATTGCCTTGATTCTAAAAATTCAAGAACCTACTCTCCTCAAGGAATTCAAACCCATCAGCCTTTGCAACACTATCCATAAAATCTTCTCCAAAGTCTTGGTTAACAAAATGAATCCCTTTCTTGATAATTTAATCAGTCCAAGCCAGAACGGTTTTGTTCCTAAAAGACAAATCATGAATGTGGCCATTTCCACACATGAAATCATCCACTCAATGGACAAATATTAGAGAGTTGGTATGGTTATGAAATTGGACATCTTTAAAGCCAATGACAGAGTGAATTGGAACTTCTTGTTTAAATTTCTTCAAAAGTTTGCTGTTGGGAACAAACTGTTAAACCTCATGAGGGAATGTATTACCACTATTAGATACTTTGTCCTAGTTAATGGTGTCCCCAAGGAACCCTTTGGGGCATCAAGATGACTTAAACAAGGTGACCCTCTATCCCTTTACCTCTTTATTATTTTGGCAGAGGTCTTGGGCAGGAACTTTAGCTCTCTCATCAACAAGGGAATCTTAATGGGAAAAAAACCCGCCTCTTTGGTTCCTCCTAATAACTTACAACAATTCATGGATGACACAATCCTTTTTGGGATAGCCTTGGTTGTTGAGGCTAAGGGGTGGAAATTTTTCCTCAACCAATATGTGGAAGCTTGAGGGTAGCATATCAACTATGATAAAAGCAACATCTATTTTTTCCATATTACTAATAAGCTCCAAACTAAAATCATAGGTATACTAGGTTGTTAGACTACTTCCCTTCTGGGTACCTACCTTGGGCTACCTCTTACTATCAAGGAAATTTCTAATTCATTTTGGGTTTCCATTCTTGAGAGAATATCGGAGAAAATGGCAAGGTGGAAAGTTAGATTTCTCAATAGTGCGGGGAAACTCTAGCTTATGGCCTCCTCCTTGCAGAGAATCCTTGTTTATTTCCTTTCCCTATTTAAAATCTCAACCTCTATGGCTGAGAAGCTGGAAAAAATTCAAATAAATTTCCTTTGGATGTGTATGGAGGAGAAAAGAATGCTAGCTTTGGTTAGTTGGGATAAAGTTTGCTACCCATAAATTAGTGGTGGGCTGGGAATCTAGAAAATTTCCCAGTTTAATAAGGCTCTAATGACCAAAATGGCTTGGAAGCTGGCCTGCCAAGACACTGATTGGGTTCATATTATGTGTGCTAAATATTTTGGCCAAGACAAATTTCATAAGGTTTTGGACATGGAGGGGGTCCCTAGGTGATAAAAAATTTGGAACAATATACTTAAATGCAAAGCAACCATCATTGAGGGTATGAAGTGGCTCAATAGAAATGTAGAAACATTAGTTTATGGGAGGAATATTGGGTGGTGGAGAAACTTCTAACTTCCTTCCCTCATAAAGTTACATGGTATCGCCACTAAGTTCTTTGGACACTGGGTTTGCAATTACTTCTCTAATAGTACCTGGAAGGAAATTTCTACCTATTGCCCAGGAGTTATAGGATAAGCTTGGTATTATCAAACTACCACTCTTCCCTTGAGAGGATAAATTTATTTTGGAATGGAATCCAAGTGGAGAGTTCTTTGTTAAAACTTCCTACTGTAGTCTTCTAAGGGGTCACAACTCTCAGGATTGGTGGAAGCAGGTTTGGAATCCCAACCTTATCCCTAAAATCATTTTTTTCTGGTGGACTACTCTTCACAACAAAATCCTCATGCGAGATAACCTCGCCAAGAGAGGGTTATAGTTTCCTAATATATGTGTCTTATGCAAGTCGGAAGAGGAAAACTCCCCCTATCTCTTTCTTCATTGTGCCTATTCTAAAACCCTCTAGGGTATGACCTGTCAAAAATTTAACCTATGTTGGACTATAAATCAAAATATGACACATCTATTATAGGAATGGGGGGCCTACTTCTAACCCCCTAATGCAATAGCTCTAGAAATAGATTCCATTGCACCTCAGCTAGAGAATTTGGAAGGAGAGAAACAACAGGATCTTTTGGGAAAATGAAGCCTTAGTGGAGATTGTTTTCAATAGCTCTCTCAAGCTCATTTTGGAAAGCATCTATGTCACCTCGATCAAAAAGATACCTAATCCTCTCTCCATAAGTGATCGGGAATTCCCCCTCTATTGGGACCTCCCATTTTCCTTTGATTCCTTTGATAACTCCAAGCATCTTCTTAGAATGAATACCAAGTGGACCCCCTCAAACCCAGGTTTCTTGAAGCTCAACTTTGATGGTGCTAGAAAAATTGGGCTAGTATTAGGGGGATGAATCATAAGATCTCACACTAGAGAATTAGTTTCTGCCTATGATGGTAACTTGAATGGTTTCTTCAGTAATTAAGCTGAAGGTATGGCCTTGGCTTTGGTTATTTGCATTTCCCTCTCTATTGGCATTAAGACTATTGCCATAGAGGGAGACTCTAAACTCATCATTGATGTTGTCAAATGGCTTAACAAGATCAATTTATCAACTGATAATACTATCAGAGATATTCTTAGACTCATCTTAGGGTTTGACTCTTTCCTCATAAGCCATGTCTACAAAGAAGGAAATAGGGTTGTTGATGCTCTTGCGACCCATGGGCTCTAGGAACAGTGTCTGAGATGTTGGAGGAAATTAAATTCCTTTCCTCTTAATGTTATAACACTCCTGCAAGGAGAGTAAACTAATTTTACCTCCCATTGATATGCACCCCTTTGATTCTACCCACCCTTTCCTTTGGGCTTGCAGGGATTGCTAGAAGAGGAATTTCAAAATTTGAAAAAAATTAGCCTCTTGTTGACTAGAACTAATGGTCATATGAGATGGGCTGCCAACAAAGCCATGAATAGTGTCATCCATCTCATCATCAATTTCTACCATAATTTCCTTTTGTATCTCCTTATGATTTAGTTAGCTTGTGTTATTATGCATGTAAAGCCTATGAAAAAATGTGTGTTCTCTGAATAAATTAGGTTTAATGTGACACATGGGTACTGCATTAATGATTATTGCTCACTACCCAACTCCAACATGAATTTTTTCAAGCCCAAAGTCACTTTGAAAGGTTGGATTTACCTTTCACATGTTTTTCTTGTCTAGAGGATAACTTTGGCAATTATTTCCCTGAAGGTTTGCATGATCGCCAAATATCCAACAAAATCTTTAACACTTATTTTAAGTTTAATTTCATTTTTTAAGGCATTGTCTTTTGGCTAAGTTCTCTACTTTTGAGTCTGTCTCATGCTCGTGAAAAAGATCTGGCTATAAACATCTGCAATTCGGCCATGGGAGATGACAAAGTCTAGTGTGAACTTGATAAACTAGATGAATTCAACAAAGATGTTGTGGTTTGGAACTACTATGTGGAAGGAGAGGTGGTGGAATTCATGCAAAATCTATATGATCATGATGAGTAGTTGTCCATCCAGTTTGTGGTTTCCTATAATAATGGAAGAGTTATTGTTGGATGGATTTCCTTTGAAGTCACTAAGGAAATGATAGCCCAGGTGAGTGGCCTTTATCTAGATGGAAGAAGGTGGAAAAGGGAAAGACATGTTTCCAATAACAAGGGCCTTAACTGATTTTTTAGGGGATTGGAGGAGCCAGTTAAATTGCAAGGTGGGTTTGCAAAAGAAGAGCTCAAATACCCATGGGACTTGATTTGTTTGATGATTGTGAAGTATTTCACTCTCGAGGACTACCATAAGGTATACTACTACTACCATTTTCCCTTGTTGAACCATTTTAAGAATAATGATCTATTATGTTTTCCCTTTTATCTTTTACATTCTATGGAAAATTCTATTAAGGAGACCCTTGACCCAAAGAATGCTAAAAGACTCCTATCCCCCTCCATCAAGGCCTGATTTATAGGATTTACTACTACAATTAGTCAATTTACCCTCTCGGGAATATCATGCTTATCCAACCTCCTTTACCTATCTCTCATACTCTAGTGACCTATGCTAGTGGTTTGGCCCCCTCTAGACTATTTCAGCTTTCCAATGAAGCTTTTGTCTCCTCCTCGATTCCACTGTCCTTTGTTTCAATTACCAAGTTGAGCCCTTCAACCATTTCCTCCCCCTCTGGTGGGAAGGATGAGAAACCCATTTTCTACAAGGGGAAAGGAAAATCTCTTGGAAAACACAAGAGAATCATCATTGATAATTCTACCTCTGAGGAGTCAGATTTGGAAAACCCAGTTCTAGAAACTAATGGTAGAAGAAGATCTTATAGGCTAGCCTTCAGGGTTACTACTAAGAATAAGGGTAAACCCTAACAAGCTATGGATACTGAGGAAGATCTTAAGGAGGGTAAGGGTGGTAGAAAATTTAATGAGCTAGTGGAAGAAGAGGCTGCCATTGCATCTCTGGACATGGCTGACATGGATAACCCTGGCCCCCCTGAGCCATAATAACTTGAACCTAATCTCAGAGAAACCTATTGACAAGATTGACATTGTGACCTTGGAGAATATTATGGATGAGGTGGAACTTGTTATTTATATGGCATCTAAGCTAGAAACTAGGGTTCGAGATGATGAGGGGGTTGTTGTTGATGATGGGGATAGGAGAAGGGTGGTGAGAAGGTTTTGCCTAAAGGGGAGGAGCATAAGAAAATGCTAAAGGAGGAAGAAGTGGAGCCCAAGGGAAATCCAAGGATGGACAAGATGTAGGACCTCAATAGTGAGGTTCATGAGTTATTGAACCACATTGATAGTCTAGGACCATTTTTGGAAACAAAGAGGCTATAAGAGGAAATTAGTTAAATAAAAACTAGGATGGATGCTAGAGACAAACAAATCGTCAACATTAACAAATTTTGCATCTGGTTTTTATATAGCTCTGCGCTGAGGCTCTCCCTTCTCTGCAACTGGAGTGTTGAGAATGATGTTGATAGATAGGTGGCCAGGAACTCTACAAGGTCTTCTTTGATGATTAGGAAAAGGTCATTGATATGACTAGGGTCCATAAATCAGCCCCTTAGGTCTTCAGTTGTTGGTCTGTGTTCGTTATGCTTTGGACTTGGGGTATGCCCCTATTGTTTTTTTTTTGCAAACTTTCCTTGCTCTCTATATTTTTTATATTTTGATATTGTTTTAGTGTTGTTAAAGTGTTGTTGATAGTCTTTGGCTATGTCAAGGGTAAATGCCTTGGTTAACATTGCTTTTATAATAAAAAATAAATAATTTTTTTTATATTTTAATTAATATTTCTTGAAAAAATATTTCAATTTATTAAAGGTATATTTAAATTAAATCAATTTTACAAAAGTTTCAAGAAATGAAAAATAATGTGATGTGTGCAATCAAAATTAAAAAATATAGATGTTCTAATCTTATTAAAAAAACATCTTTTGCATATATGGTTTTGTGTAGAAATTTTTGTAATGTCAAAAATCTTACCCCTTGCGATTAATGTGACAAATGGCATCTTCCTCCAGGTCATAGGAGGTCAGGCTTCGCCACCTTGTCCTATTGTTCACTTGGATTTATCTTTGTCAAATTTAACTGAAGTATTACCAACACCGCCAACCTATCACCTTCAGGGAAATAGGCACAATGGAGAGACGTTCGCACTACGCGCTATCATCCTACGAATCTTATAGTCTGCAGGTAGTTGTTTGAGTATTACACCTGCAACCAAAAGGAATTGCAACACCTTTGTATGTGCCCATTGATGTCCAGTTTCCTTCCAGGGCCTTTATCTATCAATTTGAAAGGAATTTGGAGGGATTCTCTTAGAAAGTTGATGATCTTTCGCAGGTTGAAGCTATTAGAGGTTATCTTTGGATAGAATTATACAAGCATTACCATTGTTGTAGAATTTCAAGCACTCTATGCTAGAATTTCAAACAATCATTCATGGAAGGGGAGTTTCCTTGATCTCTCTCTTTCATTTTCCAATATCTTTTACCAATCTCTTGTTGCATCTTTTTTATTATCTTTATGACTTTATTATTCTCATGGCTTGTTTGGTTGTCCATGGAGGTGGAAACACAAAAATGGGGGTCTAACTTAGGTAGGCTCCAAAACACAACCCCCAACATTTTCTCTCTTGCATGTGTGCTGGTACATTATCACGAGGAAGTGATTAACTTGTGAGAGGCTTCATAGCATGCATCATGTGTAACATTATCTCATTCCTTTTTATCTCTTGGTTTAGTCTCGTGTATAGGACAAGAGTGTGCCACACTGCTATCCCAGCTCTGCACGCTCACCCTAAGGATAGAGGCTCGGTGGAGCCATTCAGAGAGTTATCTTGACCTTTTGACACTTTAGCATAACTTTGTCATCCCCTAGCTCATCCTAGCGCCAGTTTGAGGAGGTATCGGAGGTATAGTTTGTTCTCAAGGATCCATCATCCTTGAGGTAGCAAATTTCCCTTGTTATGTTTTTTTTGAATCCGACATGAACCAAGATTTTATTTGCATCATTTACTTTTTGTTTTGTCTAGTTGCATTAATCTTTTAAATTTTTCAAAAGTTCAAAAAAAAAAGAGAGAGAACCAAAAACAAAACAAACAAACATTCACTTCTAAAATTCTGCACTTCGCTTTAGCATTTTAATTTAATTTAAACTGACTTTATCACTCTAGACTTTTCCATGTCCTTATAGTGTGGTCTTGAGCATCATATAGCTTGTCTATGAGCTTTATGACCCAGATTGCCACATGAGTCAAAGCTAGGAGGTCATCTAGGTAGAGTTTACCACTTGATCATTACAGTCCTCCTCTACCCAGCATGATGAAAAAGTATCCTTCTTCTGATCCAAATGAGTTTATTACTTCCTATGCTCTTAGGACCCCTTTTATGCATGGCTCTTCAGCTGGTAGTTCTCAGAATAATTCCCCAATGAACTCTTTGTCATCTTCTCCTCATGTTGTTAATCATGATTCCGTTGTCACTATCGACTTTAACCAGATCAAGTCTTTAGAGGAGAACCTAAGAGATTTATAAGGGTTTCTTAATCAAGAGAATATTCTCCCCCAAGTGGGGAATGTAGTTAATACCCTAAGGGATATACTCATCTCAGATAAGAGAGGTTAAAATATGTTGAGAGTGTTGTCCATGATTATGAAGAGTCATGTACCCCTAGCAAATGCTTCCCCTCAGGATGGTCAGTCTGATGTCTATGGCTCTCAGCTGAGTGTCGACATACCTAGTTTGATAGTGCATATGGTTGACCCTAATTGATATTTGATAGCAATATGTTTTGATCTAGAATGCATGACCAGATTCTTTGTGATGTTGATTGCATTCTAATTGTCACACTGGATGAGAATAGGTTCAGTGATGTCCATCTATATATCTTTGAGAGTCTGCTTCATCCAAAGCACTTGAGAGTAGCATGTAGCAGCAGCAATGTACTCATCTTCAGTATTAGATAAGGACAATGAGTCCTACTTCTTGCTATGCCAAGAGACCAACTGGTCACCTAGAAAGAATGCACCACCACTTGTTCTCTTTCTATCATCAATGCATCCTAGCCAATCGGCATCAGTGTATGCTTCCAAGATAAAATATCCTTGTTTAGGATACCACAAACCATAGCTAAGTGTTCCTTGTAGGTACCTAAAAATTATGCTAACAATATTCATGTGTGACTGCTTTGGTGCAGCTTAGAATCTGGCTACCATGCATACTACCTAAACTATATCTAGTCTTGAAGTAGTTAGATACAATAGACCACCTATCATGAATCTATACAAAGTCTGATCTACTACCAATGATTCATCATTCTTACTCAATTTGATGTCGGTCACTATGGGGGTACTTACTAGTTTGCAATCATCCAGTTGGAATTTCTTCAGCATCTCCTTTGCATACTTGGCTTGAGAGATAAAGATTCCTCAATCTTTCTATAATATCTACAAGCTAAGGAAGTAAGTCAATTCACCAAGCATTGACATCTCAAATTCTTGCTGCATCTGATCAGAAAACTCTTTGCAGAGAGTATCCTTGTTACCTCCAAAGATGATGTCATCTACATACACAACCACAATAATCATGTGATTCCCATCTTTCCTTATGTATAGATTGCTATCAGCACTCCCCTTTTTGAATCCCTGCTCCTTCAGATTGTTGGAAAATGCACACTCCAATGAAATATTGTAGGTGATTGAAGGTATTGTCATTGATGGAAACCTTACAATCCTATGGCACCGACACTGGCAGACACTGGCACAAGCACAGACATCGACAGCGGCATCGACAAAGATGGACACTGACACCCTGGCCGATAGGATGTTATTTATTGAATTTTATAATTAATTGTAATATCTTTTTGTAAGCCGACAAGGGGAGTTGTAATATGACTCATATAAGTATGAGTTCTTGTAAATCATTTAATAGATGTGGATATTAGATTATTGATGTGAATATTAAGGCAGAGTTTGGAATAAGGTTTTGGAAGTTGTAGAGCTTAAACTGGTACTGAACCTGACATAGAAAATGTTGATCCGAAGTAGTACATGACATTGGATTTATATAATCCACTTTTGTAAGTTAGTGAGACTTCTCTTTTGTATTTAAGCAGTGAGCTTTTAGGTAGTTGGCCTTCTTGCATGTGCAGGCCCCTATTGTAATAGTAATATTCTCTTATTGGCTAGTAAGTGAATATTGTGGGTCACAAATCCCATTGAGGTTTTTCCCAAACTGGGTTTCCTCGCTAAAAATATTCTGTTATGGTGTGCTTTCTATTTTGTGGTTGTTGTTCTTATTTGTTGCATTAATTCTTGTTTACTGGTATACTATTTTGAGATGCAATTCATTTAATAAGTTAAGAAAATCCATTAACCAGAAAGATATTGATTCAACCCCCCCTTTCAGTATCTTTGGGAATCCTAACAATTGGTATCAAATCCTGGTCATCTATTTTCAAAATCCTAACAGCTTGAGGAAGATTCTGACATCGGTAGAGATGGAAAACTTGAGGAAGCAACTAGAAACATCTCTTGCAGACTATAATGCAGAAAAGTTGAAGAATATGAAACTTGAAGATGATCTGAAGGCTGCATAGGAAATCATTCAAGGACTTCAAAAAAATATCACTATTGCTAGGAACAAAAGAAGAGAACTTTCTAAGAAGATGCAGAGTGATGATGATGAGATAGAAAATCTTAATGACCTTGTGAACAAACTGAGACAAGAAAACATTACAATGAACAATGAGATGCAAGATATGACCATGAGATTTTGTAAAGACATTAAAGATAGAAAGAAGAATAAAGATGATTTGGTTAGAAGACTCAATGATGTTGGAAATGAAAACACAAGACTCAGTCATGAAAATGATATGTTGAAGATAGATTTGATGCATACACAAAATGATAGAAATGAACTCATGAGATAGAAAGGAATCTTGGAAAATGAGTTGGCTACTGTAAATCAACACAAGGAGAAATTCAAGAAAAGTTCAGAAGAACTTGATGACATGCTGAAAAATCAGAAACCTAATGGAGATACTAATGGCCTTGGCTTTGAAGTTGGTGAAAGCTCCGGTACTGCAAACAATCATGATCATAGCAAACTGGTAAGATAACCTAATGCTTATAAATTCAATGGGAAATGCTTTAACTGTAACAAGTATGATCATAGGGCAAATCAGTGTAGATCTAGAAACTATCAGAACACCAATGCACCCACCGGTCAATGTTCTAAATGCAATAAAGTTGGTCATAATTTAGAAAACTACAAAATGAATGCAAGATGTTATATTTGTGGAAGATTTGGACACTTATCTAATCAATGCAAAACACATACTGACATAGGATATGGAAAAGCTATTCAGAAAAACAATGTGACTTGTTATGCTTGTAACAAGATTGGACATATTGTAAAATTTTGTAGAAGTAAGACATCACCGGCAAATAACAATGGACCCAGTTTGAAAGGTAAAGAAAAGGTTGAAGAGGTAAAGCAAGAATTTTCAAAATAGTGGATTAGAAAGTTTGACATGAATGTTAGTGAAGCTATTCCTTCACTAGTAGAACAAAGTATCACTCCACCGATAGGATATTCTTCATCTAACTAAAGAAAAACGTTTTGGGGGTATGGCAAAAAAAAAAATTGTAAAACATGCTAATTTACCCTCGGTTGATGGTGAGAAGTTGGATTACTTCTTTACGGGCAGATGAGTTAAGTTTTGACTCAACAAATAGACATTAAATGTGGCAGTTGAAGGAAATAACATTATAAAGCAAGTGTTTTGGCTCTTTTTTCATTCACCAAGCATTCAAATCTCCAAGGTGCGTAAAAATCCCGAGCAAAGGCATCCATAGCGAAAAGTGAAGCAAATCATCCGAGCAAATCATCCTAAAGGAAGATTAAGGTATTTATAACTATGGCTTCTTCCTCTGCACCTAAATTCATTGCAAACCCTATTGTGATTGAAGTTATTAAGTGCCCTAGACCCGTGTTTAAAATTATTCCCAAAATTGCGAAGGATGATACCCTAGGAGCATTTTCAAAAATACCTAAGGGAGTAGTTTATGCTGAGGATCCTAGAATCTATATACATTGTCCTATTGAGGAACTAGGAGCTGAAGAAATAATGAACATGTATAGAACTGTAATTTGTGATGAACATGGAAATCTTAAATCGGAACACAAGATAGTGGAAACCCTAGGTTTTGTGGACATTCTTAGTATCCCTAATTTTCCTAAGGATGTGATAAGGATTGTCTTGAGCAGAGTACATGGGGAGTTCTTTTGGTTGGATTCCATCCATAAGATTACCAAAGAGGTAGTTAGAGCAATGACAGGCTTACCTTCCACCAATAGCAGGCTTGATAAAACTAAAAAGGTTCCAAATGACACTGTGATGACCCTAACCAGCGCAACATTTGATAAAAAATCCCCTGAGAGTAAACGATGTAAAAGATATCAATGTTAGATTTGTTAGCATGATTCTTGGTTATAAGACTACACATGCCAACCGACTAAACTTAGTCTCTAGCTTATGTATTAAAAGTGCATATGACATGGTGAATAACAATGCAAGAATTGATGTATGTGAGTGGCTAAAAGATAATCTAATAGACAATTTGAAGAAAATCAAAGGTGATAAGAAAGGAACTTTTAGATTTGGCAACTTGCTTGTGTGTTTAATGTTGTATATTACTAAGGAAGTACCCGGTATTGGTAGGAAAGACTTTGGTTTTGATATACTGGTAGGAAAACAACTTCTAGACATACTGAACAACATGGGAGATGATAGGGAGAAAAACATAAATGAATATTTTCAAACTTTGAAAGCAAAGATGAAGACAAGAATAAGGCTATCTCAAGCAATTGTTGATAAGTATCGAAAAGAGATATGCTTTGTGATCAAGAAAGATGAATTTGGATGGAGGCAGTTGTCCCTAGGACTATTTGGGTCATAGAGATGGGATATGAGGTAGATGACAACATAGTTGAAACCTATGCAAAAGCCCTCTTAGAAGCACCTAAGGAACCAACTGAGAAATTTTTTGGCAATGCGGAGACCATAGAAAGAAAAGTCCAATCAAAGAAAAGGATTAAGAAAACTGAACAGATAGTCAGGAAAGGAACAAGGCAGGCCAAAGCAATCAAAGAAGATGTATTAAACAAAACTGGTATTAAGGAGAATGAATTGGAAGGACTACAACCAGAAACACATCTTTCACCAGTTGCTACATCCTCAGATAGTGATATATCGATTGAGTTCAAAAGGGTAGAAAGAAAAAGAAAACCCTCACCAATACCCTCACCTACACCCAAAAGGACAAGACAAAAGCAACAGGCAGTTAGGCCTCCGACTAAGAAGTTAACACCAAAGAAAAGGAAAGAAAAGCAAGTTATTTCACCTTTGGACAAAATTCTATATGAGATAACTGAGGATGGGAAATTGAAAAATATCAGCAAGTTGTATAACACACTTTCAAATGATGAAAAGCATAGCATAGAAAAAAGTGTAATGTTACACTTATACATCTATAAGAAATTTTTGATGGAGATTGTTGATGATATACCCAATGACTTGTACAAAAGGCTAGAAGCTAGAAGGGTGGCTATTGTGGAATTAGATAAAAAGATCGAAATAGAAAAACTACTTGCAGTTCACCCAGTGAAGTCAACTCAAGAGATTGATGAGTTGATCAGTGAGGCCAACTAGACAATATTTTCAACTGGTCACCGACATGTTACACTAATGGAAGGCAGAGTAAATGAAATATCAAAAGAAACTGTGGAACAGTGGGATATATTTTTTGTTAAGAAAGAAAAACAAGAAGAGCTTAAAAGACCAAAGACTATCAGAGTCTACCAAAAAGATAAGGATAGGGGGAAAGGTAAAGTAGGTGGACCTCCAAGCCTAAAGATAACTAATAACTTTCCCCCACCTCCTTCTGATACTCCATCGGTACAAAATGTTGACACACAACCAGCAATGAAGAGTATGGAAACACCACATGAGGATACAAATCCTGATTCTAAGGTGCTATACACAATGAACATTGACACATAGGAAGTCAATATTGTGGTGGATAAGGAAACAACTGACAAAAGAGATGTGGCAACTGAGCCACCAGCAGGAAATATTGGAGTTAAAAACATTGGAATTAGGGTAGAACAACAAACTGAAAAAATCAAATGATCCCTTGGATACAGGAATTGTAGATATCACTAGTACACACACTAATGTATCTACTGAGCCACCGGCAACTATTGAAACTGAAAAATCTACTAAGTCATGGGCAGTAGATAGTACATAGGTAAACAAAGAGAAACTAGCAGAGACAAATATAGAGAAACGGGTAGATCAACATGATTCATAGGTACATTCAGAGATAGTACCTCCAGCTACAATAGAAAAGCCTAAACCTTTGGTAGTGGAAATGGAAACTCCAATAGATCCTCCAGAGAAAGAGGAAAGCAAAGATATTACTACCACCGACGGATTGTAGATTGTGAAGACAGTTGGATAGTCATCCGGAACATCCTTAACTGAATTTAGGCCTACAAATGTAACAGAGGTACTATTAGATTCAATAAAGAAAATAACAGAGTGTAATGCACAGGCATATAAGGCTATTGATGACACTTTACCAATTTTGAAGATGATAGCTCCAAAGTGTAACATAGAAAATAAAGATTCTTTGAGCCAATTAGACACATTGTCTAAGTATATAACCGGCAACCTAATAGCACTAGATCAGATAAATAAAGACACCTTCAGAGAGAAAATGAATAAGGAAAAGGAAAAATTCTTTGAGGAGACAATAAAGAAGAATAAGGAACATATGGATACCTTATTACTGGTATTAGGCAAGACAATTTTGGACTTCAAGAAATTGTATAGAGACACATGCAAAACATACATTTTGACAAAAGACATAGATAAAGAGATCAACATAGCCTAAAAGGAAATAAATGGCATTGTTGACAACTTGATAGGTTCATTAGATTCAATATTAGTAATTGAACAAGAAATTGTAGGATTTGAAGGAAAAATAGAAAAAATTGAGAAAGACAAGGAAAGGATAAAGCTTAAGGAAAAAGAACTTAAGTGTAGACTAAGTCCTAAACTGGATATCCTCATCTCTTTGAGAAAAGATATTTCTAAGGCTCTTATTCCAGGACTTAAGACACCGGAAGAGAAAATGGACTTTCTCACCGATACAATTCAGAGGACTGAAGTAGCACTAAAAGATAGTGAGAGATTTTATAACAGTCTGAATGTTGCCTTAGCATAAATTTATCAAATTCTAACCCACCAATTATAGGGATCAAGATAGGAACTCCACTCAATTAACATTGAATGATAGCCTTTTTCATTGATGCCAAAGGGGGAGTAGTAGAGGATGAGAAAAAGGATAAAAAAAGAGATTATCTGCTCAGGGGGAGCACTCAATTTTGAAGCAGACAGTTTTGGTAAGACAAATTTTGGACAACACTTTTGGATATACTTTTTGGCTTTTTCTCATGAGTGTTTCCATCAATACCAAAGGGGGACATTGTTGGCAAATGCACACTCCAATGAGAAATTGCAGGTTATTGAAGGTATTGTCATTGATGGCAACCTTACAATCCTATGGCACCAGCACCGACAGACACCGACATAGGCACAAACACTGGCAAAGATGGACACCGACACCCTGGCCGACAGGATGTTATTTATTGAATTTTGTAATTAATTGTAATATCTTTTTGTAAGCCGACAAGGAAAGTTTTAATATGACTCATATAAGTATGAGTTCTTGTAAATCATTTAATAGATGCAGATATGGTTATATTATTGATGCGAATATTAAGGCAGAGTTTGGAATAAGGTTTTGGAAGTTGCAGAGCTTAAACCGGTATTGAACCTGGCATAGCAGATGCTAATCTGAAGTAGTACATGACATTGGATTTATATAATCCACTTTTGTAAGTAAGTGAGACTTCTCTTTTGTATTTAAGCATTGAGCTTTTAGGTAGTTGGCCTTCTTGCATGTGCAAGCCCCTATTGTAACACTAATATTCTCTTATTGGCCAGCAAGCGAATATTGTGGGTCACAAATCCTACCGAGGTTTTTCCCACACCGGGTTTCCTCATTAAAAATATTGTTTTATGGTGTGCTTTCTATGTTGTGGTTGTCATTCTTATTTTTTGCATTAATTCTTGTTTACCAGTATACTGTTTTGAGATGCAATTCATTTAATAAGTTAAGAAAATCCATTAACCGAAAAGATACTGATTCACCGCCCTGCTCAGTATCTTTGGGAATCTTAACATAGATACTGATCTAATCTTGAGTACCATGCTCTAGGACCTTGCTTTAAACCATACAGAGCCTTCTTTAACCAACACACAAATGTCTCATCATCATGCAACAGAAAGTCCTTCTGGTTGCTCCATGTATACTTCTTCTTTTAAATTTCTATTTAGAAAAGCAGATTTTACATCCATTTGATATACTTTATACCCCTTGTAGGTAGAATAAGCTATAAACATCCCAATTGCTTCTAATCTAGCCACCGATGCAAAAAAAATTTCAAAGTCAATCCCCTCTACTTGAGAGTATGCTTTGCATATTAGTCTAGCTTAATGCCTCACAATTTTACCTTTATCATTCATCTTGTTCCAGTAGACCCACATTGTGCCAATGATGTTCTTGTCTTCTGGTCTAGGGACTAATTTCCAAGTCTTGTTCTTCTCAATTTGGTGCAGTTCTTCTTCCATGGCATCCATCCATTCTTGTCTCCTTCTAGCCTCATTGAAAGTTTTGGGTTCAACTTCAGTCATGAGGCATAGGTTGACTTGTTCATCATTCCAGGAAAGTCTTCTTCTAGTCTATACACCATCACTCTTATTTCCCATAATTTATTCTTCTGGGTGATTCAACTGTACATACCGGTTAAGAACTTTCTTGGATGCTACCTCTGGTTCGGTATCTATCTGAGCTTCACAATATTCATCACCGGAGTCATCCTACCAGTTAACCTGTGGTTGACATCCTCTGTGCATATCTTCATCAAATTTACATGCACACTCTCAATGAGCCTTCTAATTCCATGTTTTTCACAATAATCTTCAAATTCATTTGATGTGAACTCTCCACCCTTGTTTAATCTTAGACATTTTAATTTGAACCTTTACTTTTCCACCATTTTCTGAAAGATCTTGAATCTTTCAAATGCTTGTGATTTATCTTGCAGAAAGGTGACACATGTCATCCTTGAATATTCATCAATGAAGAGCATAAAGTATCTTTCACTGGCAAGCACTCTTGTTTGAGTTAAACTACACAGTTCTGTATGCACAATTTCAAGTGGTTTTGAGGTGTTGTGCTCCTTTGTCTTGAAACTCACTTTTGTTTGCTTACCTCTTACACATTCATCACAAAATGTGTTTACTGGTTTGATGATGGGTGGAATATTATTCACACACCCCTTTTTTTCTTATTGCAACTAAGTTATCAAAGCTGATATGACCTAATCTTTTGTGCCACAACCAACTTTCATCTACTTGACCTAACATACATTGGGACTCGTAGCATTTCTTCAGATTATAAACATTTCCACTAGTTCTCTTTCCTTCTACCACAACTTTATCGGTACTGTCTTTCTTTATTTGACAACTGGTTGAGGCAAAGGTGAATTTGTAACCTTTGTCACACATATGACTCACACTTAATAGATTATGCTTGAGGCCTTCCACATAATATACATCATGTGCCTTAAGTTTTCCATCAATGCTTATAGTTCCTTTTCCCTTTATTTTGATGGAGGAGTTGTCTCCACACCTTACTTATCCACCATTCCAGTCTTCAAGTTTGATGAATTTATTTTTGTCACCAGTCATATGGTTTGAACCACTATCTACCACCCATAGATTTTTCCTTTCAGCATGCAACGTTGTCTATAATAAGAGACATGATTCTGCTTGTTCTTTTTCTTTCTCAACCCAAACTGGTTTGATTTCCTTCTTCTTGTCTGCTACTATATTGAGCTCAGGTTTAGTTACCGACCCTTGATCTGGATTTTCCTTCATTTGATTGACCTTCTTATTTTTGCATAACTTCTCTATGTGTCCAAATTCTTGAGAGTTATAGTATTTTACATTTTTATTAAAGGGAACACCCTTAACATTATTGTAGGGTGCAGGTTTATTCTTCCTACAATAAAAAATCTTATGACCATATCCATTGCACTGGTAGAAAACAAAATTCATATCTCAGAGTGTATTAAATGGATTTCTACTTTCATAATTCATAGAAGGTCTATTGTTTAATCTACAGTTAGCTATTATGTGTCCAAATTTATTGCACCAGTAACAGTAACCATGAAAATTTGAAACATACCGGTTAAGTTGTCTTGGTCTTTCCTGGAACTGCCTCGTGGAGGGTTTTCCCTTCATGTTATTAAATTTGGTGAATCCTTCCCAATCATTTATGATATTTCTCCTTAGATCTGCATTTTGGTGCAAGAAGTGTGGCCTCTGGTTCATTTCTGCATACCAGTTTGAGTGATGATTTCCAACATCATCTGCATATGTATTTTTGCCGGTATCCTTTCCTATAGTGAATGTCTTCTTTCCTTCACCTTCAATTGAAGAGGTGAACATTATTTCTTTGTCGGATTTATCTTTGTGGATTGAAATTTGACCATCTTTGAAACCTAGGCCACCGGTGTCTTTGGATTGCTTTTGTTTGCTCAACATCTTATCTAAGGCCTCAGTGTTGCCTTCATACTTTCTCCTTATTGTTATTTCTTCCTTGCTTTCTTCAAGCTCCTTTCTGAGCATTATTATTTTAGCTTCCAGCTCTTGATGCTCCTTTTCTTTCTTTGTCAAATCAAAGGTTGTAGCTTCACTGATCCTCTTAGTTTCTTCCAGTTGTAGCTTCAAGTTAGATATGACTTGACCGGACTCTTCTAGAGATTGTTTCAAAAGATCTTTTTCATTTACTACAATAAGATTAACCCTCTTAAGTTCTCTTCTTTTCTTACTCAATTATTCAAGAGCACTTATAAGTTCTCTCTCCAAATCCACTTCAACCTCAACATCCTCTTCTTCCTCATCTTCATCAGCTACTCTGTCAAGTGCCATGAAGAGATTGAATTTTTTGTTGTTCTCATGGTCATCATCTTTTGATGCATTTTCATCATTTGTTGTGTCCTCCTCAAAGGTATATAAGTTTTTCTGGTTTCTATAGCCTCTTCTTTCCTGCCGGTAGTCATTCCTTTCACTATCTTTGTCAACAGATCTTATAAACTCTCCTCACTCATCTCCACTAGGTTCTTTATGAGGATAGTTTGTAGTGAAGTGTCCTACCTTTCCACAGTTGAAATGCTTAAGTGGTAGCTTTCCTTTGTACTGGTCGGATCCTCTTTTGAGTTTCTTGACAAAGTTTGCTACTTCTTCATCAAAATCTTCACTAGATTCTTTGTGAGTAACAACTTCTTTGCCCTTTTTGGTGATGTTGAATGTTGCTTCTTTCCTTGAGGAAGTATCACTGATTATTCTCATCTCATAGGCTGCTAGGGATCCAAATAGCTCATCCATTGTAAAATTCTTCAGATCCTTGGCTTCTTCAATTGTTGACACCTTAGTATCATATTTGGGAGTGAGAGATCTAAGTATCTTTTTGACAAGAATCTCATCTGCAATCTCTTCTCCGAGTCCTCTAATGGTATTCAGAGTTTCATCAAATCTGTGAAGATAGTCTGCAATCTTTTCATCATAATTCATTTTGATGCTCTCAAGTTGACCCCTTAGTGTTTGCAGCTTGGCTTCTTTGACTTTTGCATCTCCCTCAAACAATCTTTGCAATTTGTCCCATGTCTCCTTTGCTAAAATATAGTGCATGACTTTGACACATTCATTATCAGACAGTTGACTCAAGATAGCATGTTTTACCTTTGCATTATTCTCATACTCCTTTTTGCATCTGGATCAGAGGGAGGAGTATTAGGAACACCATACCCATTCTTGACCGACATCCACACATCAAAACCAAGAGATGAAATATAGGTCTCCATTCTTCTACTCCAGAAGGCATAGTTGGATTCATCAAACATGTGGGCTTTTGAGGAAGAAGACTCACTTCTTTCTATTGTGATCAAAGTCCAAAATCTACCCAAGGTTTAAAGATAATTGGGAACCTCTCTCTGATACCAATTTTTGAACAAAGTGCACCACTGAGAGGGGGTGAATCAGTGGTTCCTAATTTTTTTCCTCTTGTGATCTAACTTGAGAATATCAGTTATTTACTTAATCACTTAAATAGTCAAACCGATAATATAAGAAAGAAAGCCAAAGAAACCATACACACACAAGTAACTCATAACACCAGATTTATGAGGAAAACCCAATATGGGAAAAACCTTGGTGAGAAAAGTTGTTGAAGCTTACTGCTCCAATCCAGCCTCATAGGTAAAACATAGATTTACAAAGATTTTAGGCACCAACCCAAGGAGCACGAACCTCTGCACTTTTAGGGCACCAACCCAAGGAGCACCAACCCCTGAACCAAGCTTCAAATTGGTGATGTATATTGAAATACTATTTGAATACAATTAAAGCTTCTTATTGCAAATGAATTCTACAACTCTTGAATCAAGTAACTCTTTGTTATCTTTCTCTCCCTTTCACACACAGTCTCTCAACACGCTGTGTCACACTAGGATGTTGCCTACTCTGCCACACCTTATGGTTAGGATCAATTGCCAGACTATGATACTGCCAGTAGAATCCTCTCATCGGTTTGCTTGCTCACTCACACTGCAACTTGATCAGAACACCTTCTCAAGTTTTCTCCTTGCTCGCTCTCACTTCTCTTCTCTACTCAATCTCCACAGCATCAATAACATTTTTTCTAGAGCTCTCATTTACTATACCTATTTTCCCACCAGAATGCAATTCAAAAATCTGAGCAGTTAGGGTTTTCTCTTTCTGACACAATCTTCATGAGATCTAATCCCCCTTATCTTGGATCAATCACCTGTCCTAGAAGACTGCACTTGCACACGGTTTTCATTATCCAATGCATTTTTTTCTCGGAGTGACAATCACAAATTAGATCTTCTATCATGAAGTCAGATGACACATAAAGCACTTCAAAAGATTTCTTTTCAAGGAAGTCCTGAATCAGACTTCCCTTGCATATATTCAGACGCTAACTACTCTCTGATCTTACTCTGTCATTCCTTCTTCCTCAAGCCGCAATCAGTCATATACAATCCCATGATTTGTGGCTCCTCCATTAATGGCGATTATCTGTTTCATCAACCCTGTCGATGAGGCTTCACCAACCACAACACACTTGCCACCTCTGATCCACATGGCATCATACCCATCAAGACATGGCCCACCAACACGCAATCGGTTTGACAAACACACGCTGGTATATCCCTTTTCCAATAGAGTGTTCTTGTTTTGTTAATTGCTAGATTATCTTCACCTCTGGTGGTGTGTGACAACTTTTGACATTTTGCCTCTTCATCATAAACAAGTAACCAACCTTCAGACCGATTTGTACTTTCATTCTTTATGCTCACCCTTATGTGGATATCCATCATGCCGGTTGACATCAATGACAACTTAGTGCAAAAATGCCAACATCTTGCAGTGATACTATTATCCTTTTAACGTTGCTATGGGTTCTGATGCCAAACTATCGGATCCCCTTGTCCTCTTGCATTGCATCTTTTGATGTTGTGGATATCTATGTGTCACTTTCTCTTGATGGAGTTCCACAGGGACATCTCACTATGTTGATGGGCCACAACTACTCTTCTCCTTAGAATGACATGCCTTCCATGCATATCATTCTAAGGGGGGGACATCATATCTGCATTTATCTTTTTAGCCTATTACATCGGTTCCTTTTATAGGCTGCTTTTCCATGTTTTCCTAGGTGGGGGCCAAACCACTCGATCTTTTTCTTTTCCAAGATTGCCTAGGTTTAACCACTTGATCTTTTTATTTTCCAAGATCGCCTAGGTGGGGGAAAAAGCCACTAGATCTATTCTAACGATCGCCTACATGGGGACCAAACAATTCTTGATTTTTATCTCTTGTTTGCCTTTATAGAGGCCAATCTACTACTTACCAAATTTATCTGCCCTATCACATTGTCATCTAGCATGTCACTAACCATGCCAACAAATCTATCTTTATCTTCCCTATCACATGGCTATCTAGCGTATTGCTACCCATTCTAGCAATCATCTCACCCTATTGTATGGTTATCCATACCAGAATATCAAGCCCTATCGTATGACCATCTAACATAATGCATCTTTCTACTCATATCAATACATCTCATACCAAGGACGACCGCTTATCTATTATCTTTCTGTAACCAAGGACTTTTCTCCAAGACAAAGTCTATTTCTATTATGTTATCTTATCCTTCCCTTTACCTTATCATCCATCAGGATAGTCTGCAGCTAGTGTGTAAGCAATGTACCAAGTACCAATATCTATTCCAAATCTTAGCATTATCTCATTAGGGGCAACCTCGTCTAATCAATGAAAATCAGCCTCCCTGTCATGACTTTTCTTTTTCTATATCTTCCTCTACTTTAGCTTCGCATCTCTTGGCAAAGGCATAATCGCTAAAGTGGGGGAAAAATGTAATGTCAAAAATATTACCCCTTGTGATTAATGTGACAAAGGGAATCTTCCTCCAGATCATAGGAGGTTAGGCTTTGCCACCTTTTTCCTTTGTCCTCTCAGATTTATCCTTGTCAGCTCTAACTAAAGTATTACCAACACCGCCAATCTATCACCTTTGGTGACATAGGCACAGCGCGGAGACATCCATGCAGCTTGCTATCATCCTACGAAACTGACATTCTATAGGTGGTCATTTGAGCGTTACGCTCGTGCCCTAAAGGAATTGTAATGCCTCTTAATGCGTCCACCAACGTCCAGTTTCCTTCTAGGGCCTTTATCTATCAATTTCAAAGGTATTTGGAGGGATTCTCATGGCAAGTTGATGATCTTTTGCAGGTTGAATCTCTTGGAGGTTACCTTTGGAGAACATTCTACAAGCATTACCATTGGTGCATCATTTCAAGCACTCTATGCCAGCATTTCAAACAATCATTCATGGAAGCAAATTTTCCTTGATCTCTCTCTTTCATTTTCCAATATCTTTTACCAGTCTCTTGTTGCATCTTTTCGATTATCTTTATGAATTTATTATTCCTTTGGCTTCTTGGGTTGTGCGTGGAGGTGGAAACACCAAAATGGGGGTTTGACTTAGGAAGGCTCCAAAACACAACCCCCAACATTTTCTCTCTTGCACTTTTGTAGGTACGTTATCGTGAGGAAGAGATTAAATTGTAGGAGGCTTCATAGAGTGGATCATGTGTAACATTCTCTCATTCCTTTTTATCTTTTGGTTTAGTCTCATGTTCTGTGTTATCACTTTATTTTATTACCTTTCTATCAATTAATCCATTATGTCAGTGCATCCAGAGCTTCTTGCTCAAAATCTATGCTCCATCTATATAGGATGACAACACATTGCTTTGGTGTCCCAACTCTACACACTCATCCCAAGGACAGAAGCTTGGTGAAGCCATCCAAAGAGTCCTCTCAACTTTTTGACACTTTAGCATAACTTTGTCATCCCCTGGCTCATCCTAGCGCCAGTTCAAGGAGGTACCAGAGGGATAGGTTGTTCTCAAGGATCCATCATCCTTGAGGTAGAAAATTTCCTCCATTACAATTTTGACAATGAGTTTTATCTTCATTTGAAAAATATAAACATCTAAAATATATTTGAAATTAATCAAAGTTATAATTAGGAATGAATTCTTTGGATAGAATGGCATGAAGTAGGAAAAGAGGATAAGATAATATTTTGTGGGATAAATAAACATCATTACAAAATTGAAATATACAATGCTGAAAATTAAATAAACTTCAAAAATAAGCCCCAAAATTTTAAAATATAATGAACTAATTCTTTGAACTTTTCAAATCAAGCCATTCTCTAGATTGTAATGACCAACTTAACTTAATCCAAAATTCACACTAATTTTTATTTTATTTATCTTTGGTTCAATCGCATACTCAGACACTTCTATCCAAGCATGATGGGAAACCATCCATCTAGGATAGGCATCTAACCATATGGGTTAGGTATCTGTCCATATAGGATAGGAGTTTCATCTATCCAATTCAGGATAGGAATCTTTCCAAATGGGCTATGCTCTAGCTAGAGATATAGACTCATCGAGACCATTTGGGTCTTGAGTCACTCTCTAAAGACTACACTCCCCTACTAGAAGTGCACCAAGGTCACCATCCTTAGGATTATATTAAAATAATTATATAAATAAGCTTGAGTTTCACTGCAGAATTCAGCCTAAAGCCTTGGGAAGTCAAGCAAATCCATATGGGATTTCTTTTGAGTATGCATTGAAATAAATTCAATATTTCATTTAGTATCATATAGACCCTTTGATTGATGGACCATGGAGCTTCAAAAATATAACAAATCATCCTTAATCAAATCCTAATCCCCATCCTTGAATGCCTAAGTTCTAGGGAAAACTCTATCCCTAGACTACCTACATACCTGTTTCGGCATGAGATTAAGACATAAAATATGTAGTTCTACTTTCCACCTATGCTTAATGTAAACTATTTGGTGGGTACACAACCATTTCTAGGGTCAATGTCTTAGACAATTTTTCTATGGTTTCTACCCATGATGGTAGCTCTTATAGGAAAAAGGCTCAAGGTGGCCTTTTGCTTATGGCCATTTCCTATGAGCTACGTCACCCTTGGCCCATTTTCATTCGTGGAATTTTCATCAAGATAAATAATTTCCAAATTCATCAAACACAACCAAACCCTAATGCCCAATTTTCTAAAGTTTATCAAAACGGATATTAGTTCATTAAGAATTTATCTTTTTAGGTTATCGATCCAAGGGGGATTACATGCCCCTTCGATTTTAACTTCCAAATGACCCTTATTTCTCCACTGTGATTTATAGGGATGATGGCATAGATGTCGTTGTTGTATCTTTTTTAGGCATTAAGTGCAATAGTTCAACATGACGACATTACCCATAAGCATGACCTAGAGGCACCATAGATACCGAACGCTGCTAAGTTTTGGGTTTCATCTTCTCTTGTTTAGTTATCTAACTAATAATTCAACTATAAATTCTTGAAATCTTAAGTAAATAATAATACTAAAACAACTATGAAAATGAAACTATTACATGGGTAAGTGCACAAAGGTGGGGGAACAAAATGGGGTCTTAAGATGCCACATTTTTCAGAAATTAACAAAGTCTCAACTTCAATGAGAAATTGAAGATAGGTACACTAAATATTTGAAGATACAACAAAAACAAAAATTGAATTGCTCTGAATCTACTTTCTAAACTACTTATTTATTTTGAAAATAGTGCAGATTAAGGGTTTCAAAAAGGGGCACCACATTTATTGGTCCTATTTTTTTTTTCAGAAAAGTATAACATAGCACCAAATGCGGTGCCCCTAAAACGTAACTTTTTTTTATAATTTTACAAATCACTCTAGTGAGAAAATAACTAACACATTGAAGTTTATTATTGTTGGATATTGTTGCTGCTAGGATATGTTGTTGTCATTGATGTCAATATATTCCTATGTTTTGGTGATCTGGTGATTGTAGTGAGTTTCTCTGGTTGGTTTATTTATTTGATATGTTGAATCAAATCGAGATACTTCATTCTTTATATATTTCATGATGCTATGTGGTGACATGATTGAGTTGTGATTCTGGTATGGAGATTGGTTTTCAGTGTTCAATGTTTTGGTGTTTGATCTGTTGTGCTTTGGTATGATTATATCTTGTGTTGTGGATTTGGGAGAGTGTTGGGTATGTTCGTGTGTATTTTCCATTCAGATAGTTTGTGATTTGCTGCTCTACAATTTATCTTTCTTGTCTGAGTTGTTGTTGTTGAGTGTTAGCGTGTTGATCGATAAAGATTTGATTAAGTGGTGTTGGTGCAGCCATTGCGGATGGTTATAACGCACTTGTTGGTGTTTCCTAATAATTTCCTATTTTTTTGGTGGTTTGCATTGATCATTGTGAATGTTCTTGAAGATCTTATGGTTCTGACGATATTCTTCGTGTTACATGGTATTTTCGGAGGTGTAACATTTTGAGGTTGATCTTAGCGAGGTTTCTGGTGGTGTTTCACATTTGAGGAGATTGATTTTGGTTCATGCTATGTTGTCATGGTATTGTATTGGTCCAGTGGTTGATTTATGTATTGTGTGGTGTAATTTTGTAATTAGGTGTTGAGGGTTTGGCCGACCTTGTAGTTAAGGTTGATGATTTGTATAAATAAGTGTCATATTCATGTAATTTGGATTTCGGTGTAATGTCTGCATTATCAGAGAGTGGTGTATGTGTAAACAAGTGAATTTATCCTTCAGTGTGGTGTATTGACCATATTGTTGCAGGGCAGACAATTGTGCTTAACTGAAATTATCATCGAGCATTAGTAGATGTTATTTTTTTAGTTCATCTTAACTGGATTGTAATCTGAATATTATTGTAAGGTAATGAACCTTCCCTATAGGTTGTAGTCTTCTGGGTCATTGTATTTCTAGTAGTGAGCTCTAGGTAGTGTTCCTAAATGCATGTGCATTCCCCATTGTAAAATTTACACATACTATTGTAGAGTATCCTCTCATTGTGGGTAGGTTCCCACCATGGTTTTTCCCTTAACCAGGTTTTCCATGTCAAAATATTGGTGTTATGTGTGTTTCTATTATTGTGTTTATCTTTATTCTTGTTGCAGTTGAATAGATTTGAGATTTTCTTAATTTGTTAAATTCGGTGAAAACTGATTCACTCCCCTCTCAGTTTTCCTTCATTGTTGCCAATAATTGGTACCAAAGATAGATCCTCTAGAAGAAGCTTGATTGCTTGAGGAGATCCAGGATGACAACCTACGTTTTCAAGAAAGAGAGTCCTAGATTTGATGGAAATAATTATACTATATGGAAGGATTGGATGGAAGTTCATTTGAAATGTCTTGGAGAATATTATTGGAAGATTACAAAGAATGTCTACAATTTTCCTCAGAATGGTCCAGTTTTTGTTGCTGAGATCAAGGATGTTGAACATAACATAAGAGACAAGGAAGCATTGTTGAGTGCCTTAACTAATTCAGAGATGACAAATGTGATGGGTTTGCAGACCGCACATGAGATTTGGCAAAAGTTAGAGACCTTGTATGAAGGAGATGGAGAAGTTAAAGTTTCTAAGTTGCAGAGTTTGAAAGGAAAGTATGAGACATTGAAGATGGGAGAAGATGAGAACATAACATCCTTTATGAATAAAGTGAATGAACTTTTTATGAACATCAGATGTGCCAGTGGAACTCTTGAATAAGATGAGATTGTTGCTAAGGTATTGAGATCCTTGCCTTCTGCTTACAAAGATAAATTTGTTGCTATTAATGAGATCCAAAGTGTGACTACTAAAACAAGAGACATGTTGGTTGGTAAGCTTGCTGCATTTGAGTTGAGTAAATTTGGTGAATCACATGGTAAATCTGAGACTGCATTTAAAGCCTCTATATCTAGGCAGCTAAAGTTTGATCCAGGAGAGAATTTATCTAGGGTTTCAAGATATGAAAAAAAAATGAGAGAGATGGAAGAACAAGAAAGAGAGTTGGATGATCTTGAAGCACTTATTGCTCAGATATTGCCTAAGGGAGATGATAAGTATGATGGAAAGTTACCTTTGAAATATTTCTCTTGTAATAAGATAGGATGTTTTTCTTCTAGGTGTCTTGAAAGAATGTCTAAGTATGATAAGCATGAAAGGAATAATAGATATGAGAAGCATGATAAGTATGATAAGCCCTATAAGCCTAACTAGAAGTACAAATATCAGAAGAGAAGTTATTATGTTATTGATGAAGGTGTGACAGATGAGGAATCTGGGAAGGGAATTTGTATTGATTGCTATCAAGGAAGATGATCTGGTACCAATGAAATCCACAAGATGCATTGAGGAGAAATTTTTGGTTGCTAAGATTGAAGAGAAAGATGAATGGGTAATTGACAATGGTTGTTCACACCATATGATAGGTGATAAAAACAAATTTGTGAATATGGAGAGGTATGATGGTGGTATAGTAAGATTTAGTGATGAAAAAGCTTGTGTGATTCATGGTAGAGGTTCTATTTCCTTTGATGGTAATCATAATATTGATGATGTCTTATATGTTGAAGGTTTGAAGCATAATCTTTTCAATATTGGATAGATAGTTGATAAGGGATATGATTTGGAATTCAAGAATGGTAAATAAGAGATTCTAAATTCCTCTGGTTTTGAGATTGCATCAGGGATAAAGACTAAAGTTAATATTTTTCACTTGAGTGCTAGTGAGAAAAGTTGTTTGATTACTCAAATTGATGAAAGTTGGTTGTGTCATAGAAGGATGTGTCATGTTAATTTTGACTGCATGATAAGGATAAGTTCTACTCAAGTTGTTAATGATTTTCCTAAGATTGTGAATCCTTCTAATCCGATATGCAATGAATGTCAGTTGGGAAAGCAAACAAGAACTTTATTTAAGATTAAGATGTATTAATCTAATCGATTATTAGATCTTGTGTGGTCCTACAAGAGTGAGAAGCATGCAGAGTGACAGTTATTTCATGTTGTTGATTGATGATCACTCTAGAATGATGTGGGTTACTTTTCTAAGGGAGAAATTAGAAGCATTGGAGAAATTCATGATATTCAAAGCTAAGGTAGAGGTTGAGATAGGATTGAAGTTGAAGTGTCTGAGATCTGACAAAGGAGAATTCACATTCGGTGATTTTTATGCATTTTGTGAGAGGAATGGAATTAGAAGATTATCTACTCCTAGAACCCCTCAACATAATGGAGTTGTTGAAAGAAAGAACATAACCATTTTGGATGTTGCTAGGACTATGTTGATTTCGGGAATGTTGCATAGACCTTTTGGAGAGAAGTTGTTAGAACTATTATTTACACATTCAACTGGGTGCATATAAAAGGTGATTCTGGTAAGACTCCTTATGAGTTATGGTTTGGTCATGCTCCTACAGTTAGATATTTTAGTGTTTTTGGAAGCAAATATTATATCAAGAGAGATGAGGATATAGGAAAGTTTGATGCAAGATGTGACGAAGGAATCTTCTTGGGATTTTTTACTAAGAGAAAGGCCTATCAGTGTTACAATAAGAGGTTGAAGAAGATAGTGGAAAGTGAAAATGTGAAGGTAGATGAATTTCATGGAGAGCAGATCATAGCATGCAAAAATGAGATTGATGATCAGGATATTGTTTCTAAGCCTGTGCAGACTTAGATCCTGAAGCAGAATGCTCCGGTAGACATAGTTAATTTGGATAATGCTACTACCAGTGAAGAAGTTCAAGAGAATTAGAATAATCAGAAGATTCTAATGTATTTAAAGTTAAATCATTTAGAAAATCAGATTATTGGTGATAAAAACAAAGGTGTGATGACTAGGAGAAGGATTGTTGCTAGCGAGATATGCATGATTTCCAAGATTGAACCTAAAGATATTGCTAAAGATTGTAAGGATGAGAATTGGATAAAATCTATGGAGGAAGAGTTGAATCGGATTGAGAAGAATAACACATGGGAACTTGTTTCGAGACCTAAAGACAAGAATGTGATTGGCACTAAATGGGTGTTCCAGAATAAATTGAATGAATCTAGTGAATTGGTAAGAAACTAAGAAAGATTGGTATGTAAAGCATGCTCACAAATTGAAGGTATTGATTATGAGGAGACTTTTGCTCTGATAGGTAGAATTGAAGTTGTTACATTACTACTTGTATATGTTGCTTATAAGAGTTTGAAAGTATATTAGATGGATGTCAAGTTAGGCTTTTTGAATGGTGACATGGTAGAGGAAGTCTACATTGAGGAACTAGATGGATTTTCATTATCAGATGAAGGAGACATGGTATGTAGATTGAAGAAAGCACTGTATGGACTTAAGCAAGCCCCTAGAGCCTGGTATGCTATATTGTACAAGTATTTGATGAAGTTGGGATTTTTTAAAGGTACTGCTAAAAATAATTTATACTTTAGGTTGATAATGATAACATTTTGATTGTTGAAGTGTTTGTTGATGACATTATTTTGGGAGGAGATGATGATTTGAGTATGAAGTTTTTTTATGATATGCAAAATGAATTTGAGTTGTCTATGATAGGTGAGATGAAATTATTCTTAGGATTACAGATTACACAGACTGTTAAAGGTATTTTAATTTCTCAATCTAAGTATGTGAAGGAACTATTGAAAAAGTTTGAGTTAGATGATTCCAAACCTATTGGAACTCCTATGGTGACTAGATGCAAGTTGTCTAAGCAAGATGAATCTCCAAAAATTAATCAGACCTTGTATAGATCTATGGTTGGTGGATTGCTGTAAATGACTCAAACTAGACCGGATATTATGCATTTTGTTTGTCTTTGTGCCAGATTTCAAGCAGATCCTCAAGAGAGTCATGTTATTATTGTGAAGAGGATATTCAGATACTTGAAGGGGATTGTTGATTACGGGTTGTGGTATTCGAAGAAAGATGATTTAATGTTATGTGCTTATACTAATGTTAATTGGGTAGGTGATTTTGATGACTAGAAGAGCACTATAGATGGAGCTTTCTTTTTGGGGAAGAATTTGGTTTCATGGGCGAACAAGAAACAAGATGTCATATCTCTATCTACTACTGAAGTTGAATACATTGATGTTGCTACCAGCTATACTCAAGTAGTTTGGATGAAGCAGATATTGAAATACAATAGTTATATATGATGAACCTAATATTGTATAGTATGACAATCCAAGTGCTATTAATATTTCCAAGAATCTGCTACTGCATTCTAAAATAAAGCATATATCAATTATGTATCACTTCTTGAGCGAGAAGGTCAGTGATGAAGAAGTCAAATTGGAGTATGTATCTACAAAGGATCAGATTGTAGATATTTTTACTAAGCCTTTGCCTGTAGATACGTTTGTCTATTTGAGACACAAGTTAGGGGTCTCTACCCCTCCCGATGAGAACTAGATGCATCAATATTGTGGACTTCATAGTCTTATCTTATTATCAGGGTTGATGAGTTGGTGATGCTACTCAACTAGGGTAGTGAGTGTATGGTTCAGTGTGTGAATTTATCCTAAGTGGGAGATTGTCCTTCTTAGAGGGAGAGATGCATGATTTTCTTATGTATTTGGCATTGTTGTCAAAGGGGGAGAAAAGCATGTGAAAACCTACTTTATCTTTGAAGATTTATGTGCATGATCTTAGGGGGAGTTTGTTGGTGATGATTTATTCCTTTGTATTGATTTTTTCACGTTCATATGTTTCCATCAATGCCAAAGGGGGAGATTGTTGGATATTTCTGCTGCTAGGATATGTTGTTGTCATTGATGTCAACATATTCATGTGTTTTGGTGTTGCGGAGAATTGGTGATCTAGTGATTGCGGTAAGTTTCTCTTGTTGGAATTTCATGAAGATTGCATTGATGAAGTATAGTGTTGTCATTGATGTCAATAGCAACCGGTAATGAAGTTGTATTGCAACTGGTAATGATGCAGTAAAGAAACCGGTAGTAAATTATAAAAAGCAACTAGTATTGGTATTATTATTGAAGTAGAGAGATCAACCGGTAAGCCTAACCAGTTGATAAGAAGAACCCTAATTGATGGAGCTTGGAGAATCGGTTGTGATGATCTATGACCAAATGGTGATCGAAGATGAAGATGCCACATAAGCATGATACACGTGATGAGTTTCAAATTGGATTTGGCACATGTAGATAACCGTTTATCTTGGGAATGATCAAATGCATAGCATGAAGTGAAAAATACGTGATGAGCTATAAGATCCAATATGCGGTGATCCAGGAGTGGTTGAAATTGTCTAGAACAATGTGTAGTTGATTGCTATGTAATACAATGGTTATTATTGAACCAATATGTTTGTAATCTCTATGAGATTTGTAGGTTTTGTGATGTGTTACCGACCTATTGTATTTTCTTATAAGGTCAATGATTTTTTTCAATGTGTGTTGGAAAATTTGGCTAAGTGTGGTAGTGATTGTTGCCGAACCAGAAGGTGTGTTTGTAGAATATTGTGAACGTAGATAGGAGCAAAAAAGGATCTGATTAAAAAAGGAAGTGTTATTTCTAGGTCAAAAAAGAACATGTTGTTCTCTAACCATTACAATAGTTAAATCCCTTAACCGGGTAAGTTGTAACAGGCTTCTTGTTTAATTCCTCTAACTAGGTGATCCATTAGCTTGGATTTGAAATCCTCCACCAAGGATACCCTTTAATAGGGTATTACCTTTAACAAGGTATTGTAGTCAATCCCTTAACTGAGTGGTCCTTAACCAGATCATTTCTTAATAGGACATTATTGTATAAGCTTCTAACAAGGCTTGGCTCCTAACAGGGCAAACTTTAGAAGAGTTCAACATACTTGTGGGTATTCATCCCCACCATGGTTTTTCCCATTTGGGTTTCCACATCAAAAATCATTGTGTGAAGTGGTGAATGATTTTGTGGATGTGTTTTTTATATGGCTGATATGAATAACTGGTAAATCCACTTAGATATGTTTAGATTGGAAATGATCTGAAATGAGCTACTAATTATATTAGTGAAGTGGTTTAATATTTTGGTTAAATGGTATTTGAGTTTTAGATCTATTTTATTGTATCATTGATGTTTTGGTCAACCAGTAAAGTTTGACAGTGCAGTTGCAGTTTTTGATACAGTGACTAAACCGGTTAGGTTAGCAAGTTGTTTCTGAGTTGGAATTAACTTTGGTGAAAGTTTAGTTTATTTTCTATCTACTGATTCACCCCCCCCTCTCAGTGGTTGACCAGATCCTTATAGTTTTATCATATCATCAATTGACATCAGATCTTTACAGGTCCTCTTGTGTTTAAGCCTAATAGCTTGAGGAAAAGATCTAGGAGAACATGATGAAGAAAGAAGGTTTGAATTTGAATAGGGAAAATTGTTGGCATTGCACAATTATGGTAGTTAAAGGTGATTGAAGGTGTTGTAATTGATAGAAACCTTGCAATCATATGACACTGGCAGACACCTACAGTGACAATAATGTTTATCAACATCTCAGCTGATAGGATTTTGATTATTGTATTTTGTATTTAATTGTAATATCTTTTTGTAAGCTGACAAGGTGTATTGTAATAAGACTCATATATAAGTATGAGATCTTGTAGATCATTTCAAGATGTGAAATAAGATGGACATATGATGGATAATGTAGAAGTGATGTGTGAATATTAAGGTAGATTTTGTTCAAGGGTTTATGGTTATTGTATGAGCTTAAATCGGTACTGAACTTGGCATAGCAGATGTTGTTTTGTAGCAGTACATTATATTGGATTTTCATAATCCATTTTGCAAGTCAGTGAGACTCCCTTTTGTAATTGAGCAATGAGCTCTAGGTAGTTGGCCTTCCTGCATGTGCTGGCCCCTCTTGTAAGTAATATCCATTCATTGGCCAGTGAGTGAATATTGTGGGTCACAAATCCCACCAAGGTTTTTCCCACATTGGGTTTCCTCGATAAACATCTTGTTTTATGGTGTGCTTTCTATGTTGTGTTTACTATTCTTATTTACTGTATTAATTCTTTTTTACCGGTACATTGTTTCAGAATGCAAAATACTTAATAAGATCAGAAATTTTGTTAACCGGTTAGATATTGATTCACCCCCCCCCCTCTCAGTATCTTTGGGACTATATTCAATCCCAAAAATTGGTATCAGAGCTTGGTCCTCTATTTTCAAAAGTCTAACAACTTGAGGGAGATCCTGACATCGGTACAGATGGAAAAATTGAGAAAGCAATTGGAAACAACTCTTGCAGACTTTGATGCAGAAAAGTTGAAGAATATCAAACTTGAAGATGATCTCAGGACTGCATAGGAATTCATTCAAGGACTTCAAGAGAATCTCACTATTGCTAGAAACAAAAGAAGAGAGCTTCATGAGAAGATGCAAAGTGATAATGATGAAAAGGAAACTCTTAATGATCTTGTAAGCAAGATGAGGCAAGAAAAAATGACCTTGAGGAATGAAATGCAAGACATGACTATGAGATTTTGTAAAGACATTGAAGATAGAAAGAAGAATGAAGATGACTTGACTAGGAGACTCAATGATGCTGAAAATGAAAATCTAAGACTTAGTCATGAGAGTTATATGTTAAAGACAAATCTGATTCACATGGAACATGATAAAACTGAACTTATGAGACATAAGGGAACTTTGGAAAATGAGTTGGCTACTACAAATCAACATAAAGAGAAATTCAAGAAAAGTTCAGAAGAACTTGATGATATGCTAAAAAGTCAGAAACCAAATGGAGACACTAATGGACTTGGATTTGAAGTTGGAGAAATCTCAAGTATTGCAAACAATCATGATCATAGTAAACTAGTAAGACAACCTAATGCCTACAAATTTAATGGGAAATGCTTTAACTGTAACAAGTGTGGTCATAGAGAAAATCAATGTAGATCTAGAAATAATCAGAACACTAATGCACCCACTGGTCAATGTTCCAAATGCAAAAAATTGGTCATAATTCAGAAAATTGAAGAATGAATGTAAGATGTTATGTTTGTAGAAGATTTGGACACTTATCTAATCAATGCAGAATACAAACCGACATAGGATATGGAAAGGCTATCCAGAAAAAACAATGTGACTTGTTATGTTTGTAATAAGATTGGACATATTGCAAAATTTAATAGAAGCAAGGCATCATCAACAAATAATAAAGGACCCAGTTTGAAAGGCAAAGAGAAGGTAGATGAGGTAAAGGAATAATTTTCAAAACAATGGATTAGAAAGAGAGATCAGAATGTTGATGAGACTATTCCTTCATCGGTAGAATAGAGTATTACTCCACTGAAAAAAGATTCTTCATCCAACTGAGAAGTAACCCTTGGAGTATTGCAGCAAAATGAAAATCATGAAAGTTTACCCTCGGTTGATGGTAAGAATATGAACTTCTTCTTTACCAGCAGATGTGTTAAGTTTGACTTAACCGGCAGACATTTACTATGGTTGTTGAAGGAAAAGACATTATAAATCAGTATTTTTCCCTATTTTTCATTCACCGAGCATTCAAAATTTCAAAGAGCACGAAAAAGCTGAGTGAAGGCATCCAAACCTATCAGGCAGATTAAGGTATTTATCAATGGCTTCCTCCTCTGCTCCAGAATTCATTGCAAACCCTACTATTATAGAAGTAATTAAATTCCCTAGGCCCATTTTCAAGATTATCATTGAAGTAGAGAAATAGGATGATACCCTAGGTTCTTTTTCAAAAATCCCTAAAGGAGTTGCATATGCAAAAGATTGTAGAATTTACATACATTTCCATATTGAGGAATTAGGTTCTGAGGAAATCATGAAAATGTTTAAGAATGTTATCTATGATGAGAATGGAACTGTAAAACCCGAGCATAAGGTTATAGAGACCCTAGGTTCTGTGGAAATCCTTGACATCCCAGAATTTCCTAAGGAAGTTGTAAGGATTGTACTCAATAGAGTCCATGGTGAATTGTTTTGGCTTGACTCTATTCATAAAATCACTACAGAAGTAGTTAGGGCAGTGACTAGCTTACCATCCATCAGTAGCAAGCCAAATAAAACTAAGAAAGTTCCTAATAAAATAGTGATGACTTTAACAGGTGCAACCCATGACAGCAGATCCCTGAGAGTTAATGATGTAAAGGATGAGAATATTATATTCATTAGCATGATATTAGGATACAAAACCACAGATGCTAACTGACTGAACTCAGTTTCTAGTCTATGTATCAAAAGTGCATATGATATGGTTAATAATGATGCTAAGATAGATATATGTGAATGGTTGAAAGATGAGTTAATTGACAATTTGAAGAAAATAAAAGGAGATAAGAAAGGTACTTTCCATTTTGGCAATATTCTTGTATGCTTAATGTTGTATCTTACAAAAGAGGTTCCTGGTATTGGCAAGAAAGACTTTGGTTATGACATACCGATAGGAAAACAATTGTTAGATATCTTCACTGGTATGGGGACAGATAAGGATAAAAACATTACTGAGTATTTCAAAGCATTCAAAACAAGAATGAAAACAAGGGAAAGGTTACTATGAAGTATTGTCAACAAGTATGAGAAAGAAATTTGTTTTGTGATTAAGAAGGATGAAATTTGGATGGAGGTAGTTCTTCCTAGAACTGTTTGGGTGACAGAAATGGGATATGAGGCTGATGTAAACATAATTGAAACATATGCCAAAGCCCTACTTGAAGCCCCTAGAGAACCAGAAAAAAAGGTTTTTGGTAGTGCAGAAACAGTAGAGAGTGATGTGCAGACACTTAAACAAAGGAAGAGAAGAGAAAAATACATAAGGAGTGCATCTAAGTAGGTTAAAGAAATAAAGGAAAACATAATGAATATCACTGGTATCAAGGAAAGTGATCTGGAAGGATTACAACCAGAGGCTCATCTCTCACCGATTGGTACATCCTCTGACAGTGAAATTCCTGTTGAGTTTATAAGAGTTGATAGGAAGAGAAAACCCTCACCATTACCCTCTCCTCCTCCCAAGAAAACTAAGACAACAAGATAGAAGCAACAAGCAGTAAGGCCACCAGCTAAGAAGATGACGGATGATGGTAACTTATCAACTTGTTAAATGAGATAACGGATGATGGTAACTTATCAAATGTAAGTAAACTATATGATACTTTTACAAATGAGCAAAAAGAAAGCATAGAAAATAGTATCATCTTACACCTTGATATTTATAAGAAATTTTTGATAGAGGTTGTAGATTATTTGCCTAGTGATTTGTATAAGTGATTAGATGCTAAAAGGTTAGCCATTATGGAGCTAGACAAGAAAATCAAGATTGAGAAACTGCTAGCTATTCACCCTGTAAAATCAGTTGAGGAAATTGATGAATTGATCAGTGAAGCTAACAAAACAATCTTTTCTAGTGGACATTGGCATGTAAGTCTAATGGCCGGTAGAGTAAATGAGATCTCAGAAGAGACATCAGACAAATGGGATATTTTCTTTATTGAGAAAGAGAAACAAGAAGAACTGAACAAACCTAAAACATTTAAGGTATACCAAAAGGATAAGGACAAAGGAAAAGGCAAGGTAGGTGGAATACCTAATATAAAAGTGACAGATAACCTTCCACCACCTTTAGTTACTCCACTAGTACTAACTGACAACACACCGACTACTGAGAATGTGGAGACTCCACATGACGATACAAATCCTGAGTCTAAAATTTTGTACACAATGAACATAGACACTCAGGAGGTAAATATTGTAGTTGATAAAGAAAGCACTGTGAAAAAGAAAAATGTTGTTTCTACTGAGCAACCAACTGATAATGTTGAGATTGGATCACAGGGAGAACACATTGAGATTGGGGTTAGTGAAATGGTTACTGACAATATTGTCAATGCAAGCATTAAAAAACCAATAGAGATAGAGATACCGGCAACTAAGAATATAGAGAAACCAATTGAGATACCAATAGTGGACAATACAGAGGTACTGATAGAGAAACTGGTAGTGGATACCACTAAAAAACCATCAGAAAAATTGGCTAACAACACTATGAAACAGGTAGAGAAACAAGCAAAGAAACAGGTTGAGAAATAGGTACACATAGAGATAGTGCCACCAATAAATGTTGAGAAGCCTAAACCTTTACTAGTTGAAATGCAAACATAAACTGACCTACCAGAGGTCAAGATAAGAAAATTTGTTACTACCACCAGAAGCATGGAGATTGTTAAGGTAGTTGGTCAGTCATCTGGTACTTCCATGACTGAATTCAGACCCACAAATGTGACTGAAGTGCTTTTCGATTCTATTAAGAAAATTATAGATTGTAATGTATTGTCATTTAAGGCTATAAATGATACCATTCCTATTCTTAAATTGATTGCACCCAAGTGTAATATAGATAATATGGATTCTTTGAGTCAGTTAGACACATTGTCTAAATACATAACTGGCAATATACTAACTGTGGACCAAATAAATGAAGAGACATTTAAGGAGAAAATGGACAAGGAAAAAGAGAAATTCTTTGAGGAAACAATAAAGAAGTGCATGGAACATATTGACACTCTTTTACAGGCACCAAATAACATAATTATAGAGTTCAAGGAATTGTACAGAGACACTTGCAAGACAAATCTTTTGATAGTGGATATTGACAAGGAAATCAGCAAAGTACAAATAGAGATTAATGACATAGCTAATAATATCACTGGCTCGTCTGAGCCAATATCAGTTATTGAGTAGGAAATTGCTAGATTTGAAGAGAAACTTGAGAAGTTAGAGAAGGAAAAGGAAAGGTTAAAGGGCAAAGCAAAAGAGCTTAAATGCAGACTCAGTCCAAAATTGGATATCCTCATCTCTTTACAAAAAGAGATCTCTGAGGCACTTATTCAAGGGCATAAGACATCGGAAGAGAAAATGCATCATCTCACTGGTACTATTCAAAGAGCAAAAGTAGCTTTGAAGGACAACAATGTTAGGTGTCGAAGACAACTAAGAGGTGGGGATGAATTAGTTGTCTACAAATTTTAATTCAAATACGACTTAACCAAACTTAATGATCAATGTCGGTAAACCAAACTTTAATGTCGGTAGACAGCTTAGTAGTTAATTACAGTATCGATAAATTTTAATGCATGAAACAGAAAGATAATAACATCCACAACACATAACACAAATATTTGTATGTGGAAACCCTGTAAGGGGAAAAACCATGCTGGGAAACCTTAGCCACAATCAGATGATACTACTACAGATAGCATGTGTGTACAATATGGAGTCTGCACATTTAGAAAGGCCAACTACCTAGAGCTCACTGTTCAATCACAAGATGGGAGTCACACTGACTAGAATTGGATGGTTAAATCCAATGATAATGTACTGCTCAAAATAGCATCTTCATATGCTAGATTCAATACCAGTTAAGCTTTGATTATCTTCTCAAAACCTTCCTTCAATCTTCAAATGATGTCTACGTGTATATCTCTTCTTATTTTCGCATATACCTTATTTGCACTTACTTACATTCCCATATCAATCTCATAAATGAGATCTTACATATATACCGAAGCCTAAGACCAAATGAGTAGGTCAGCTTACAAAGAATATTACAATAAAATCAATTACAAATAAATCAATATGTGATGCATCATGTCAGCTCAATGCATTTACAATAATAACCAATCATCTCCATAATGTGTCGTGTTGATCTGGAATAGATATGCTTGCAGGTGCATAACTTGGACCTATTTGTCGGTAACAACAAATATGAAAACCCGAATAGATAAATAACCAAATTGCCAAAACCAAGTGATTAAATAATATCTTTGACATAACCAAGTAATCTTCAAGTCATTCCAAGTGTCAACAAACAATATAATCTACTGGTGAACCAGATACCAGTGATTGTGCATAAGTCACTAAACATGTTGGTGAACATAACCAAAGATCTCTAAGTGTTGATAAGTGTTGACAAGTGTTAACAAGTGTTGACTTCAATGACAAAACCAATGCAACACATCAAAATACCAACAATCTCCCCCTTTTGCATTAATGGCAACACAAGATGGAAAAACCATGAAAGTGCCAAAACAGAAATGTCAAAAACCAAAAACCAACAATCTCCCAAAGAGATCATTAACCAAAAGTCAAAATACATAATATCTTCCCCCTAGGAATAATCTCTCCCAAAGATAATATTTTTTTCCATAATATCTCTCCTCCTTTGACATCAAATGCCAAAGCAATACAAAAACCAAATTCAAATACAAAATACCAACTACTCCCCCTAAGAAGTAGCTCTCATCAAAGCCAGAATAAAAGATTTCTCTGTTAATTCTGTCGGTTGATGACAAACATCAACTGTCTAAGTCTCTATCGGTAGGGGTATAACCCCAAGCTCCTCTCTGAGATATTAAAAGGCAAAGGCTTAGTAAAAATATCTGCAATCTGCTCTTTAGTATTCACATAAACTAATTTCACTTCTTTTGCTTCAACGTTCTCTTTCAGAAAATTTAATTTGATAGAAACATGTTTTGTTTTAGAGTTAAATACCGGATTCTTATATATATCAATTGCTGCCATGTTATCATAGTAAACATTATAGGTTCCTTCCATTTTACCTTTATGTCCTTCAACATTTGTTTAATCCATAATACCTGTGTGCAATTAGTTGCTACTGCAACATATTATGGTTCAGCTATTGATAAACATGTGCAACTTTGTTTCTTGCTTAACCATGAAATTAATCTGCTACCAAGAAAAAATGCTCCACCGGTGGTTCTTTTTCTGTCATCTACATATCCTGCCCAATAGCATCTGTGTATGCACATAAATCAAAATTTTCATCTTGAGGATACCATAAACCAAGATTTGTAGTGCCTTGAAGATATCAGAAAATCCTTTTTACTGTTGATTCATGATTTTCTTTAGGATTACTCTAAAATTTTGAAACAATACATACTGCATTCATAATATCAGGTCTTGTTTGTGTCAAATACAGTAAACCTCTTATCATAGACTTGTATCTAGTCAGATTAACGGGTGCTGATATACTTTATAGTTCTTGTGAGCTGCAAAAGCCAATAATAGTCTGACTACCTCAATTCTAGCTACCGGTGCAAAGGTTTCATTGTAATCAATTCCTTCTTTCTATGAATATCCCTTACACACAAATCTTGCTTTGTTTCTTATTACCTTACCATCTTCATTAAGTCTATTTCTGAATGCCCATTTAGTTCCAATTACATTTTTGTCTTTAGGCCGGGGAACTAATGTCCAAGTGTTATTCCTTTCAATTTGTTCTAATTCATCTTCCATAGCTTTAATCCAATATTTATCTTCACATGCCTCATTAATAGTTGTAGGTTCAATTTGAGAAATTATACATACCTCTTCATTTGTTAGTCTTCCTCTAGTCATAACTCCTTGATACTTGTTTCCAATTATCAGATCTTCAGAGTGGTTCAATCTTACATACCTAGGTGTATTCACTTGCTGTCATTCTTCAGTCACTGTGTAATTTTTAGATGATGTCGGTGTGACTGGATTGACATTTTGTACTGGTGTACTTAATGTAGGTTCATTTGTGATTATCTCTATTGCTAGTTTTAGAGTCCATTGACCTTGAATTACCTCTAAACTGCTCATCAATCTTCACAGTTGCACTTTCAACAATTTTCTACAATCTCTTGTTAAAACATCTATATGCCTTGCTCTTATATGAATAACCAAGAAATATTCCTTCATCACTTCTAGGAGCAAATTTTTCAATATACTCATCTCTTCTAATATAGCATTTACTTCCAAATATTCTAAAAGATTTAAGAGTAGGAGTATTACCAAACTATAGTTCATGAGGGGTCTTACCAGTTTCACCTTTGATGTGAACTATGTTGAATGTATAAAAATTTGTATTGACTGCTTCTCTCCAATACATATCAGGTAGATTTGCTTCTAATATCATGCTTCTCGCCGCATCCAAAATAGTTTTGTTCTTCCTTTCCACAACTCCATTCTACTGGGGTGTCTGAGGCGCTGATAACTATCTTCTGATTCCATTCACTTCACAAAATGTATTAAATTCCTTAGATGTGAATTCACCTCCTTGATATGATCTCAAACATTTGATTTTATTACCGGTTTCATTCTCTACCATCACCTTGAATAGTTTGAATTTTCCAAATGCTTCAAATTTCTCCCTGAGAAAAGTAACCCAACACATTCTAGAATAGTCATCAATCATTAGCATAAAGTACCTATCTCCTTGTAAACTTCTAGTTCTTGTTGGACCACATAAATCAGAATGAATTAAATCAATAACATTGTTAGATTTCTCTGGAATACTCTTAAAATTTGCTCTAACTTGCTTTACAAATTGACATTCCTTACATACCAGAGTGTGAGGTTTAACAATCTTAGGTAAATCTCTTACTGCCTTAGTTGTACTAATTTTCACAATGCAATCAAAATTTACATGACAAAGTCTCTTATGCCATAACCAACTTTCATCAATATGTGCAATCAAACATGTTTTCTCATTGTTATTCAAGTGAAAGATATTACCTCTAGTTTGATTACCAGTTGCAATTTCCAAACTAGTTCTATTTAATATTTTGCATTTACCATTTTTGAATTGTAACTGAAATCCTTTCTCAACTAGTTGACCAACACTCAAAATATTATGCTTCAAACCTTTAACATAGTAAACATTATCAATATTGTGCTTACCATCAAAATATATAGTTCATTTTCCTTTGATCAAACAAGCTTTATCATCTCCAAATCTTACTAGACCTCCATTGTAATCCTGAAAGTTTAAGAATTTACTCTTATCACTAGTCATGTGATGTGAACATCCTAAATCACTAATCCATTCATCCTTATCTTCAATTTTAGCTGCCAGGGCCTGCTCTACCGATTGAACAGTAGGTGTCGATTGATTTTTTGTTATAGCAATAAAATTTCATCCATTGTCTGTCAGATCCTCATCAGAATCATCAATGATTGCTTCATCAGCATAATAACATGATTTGTCTCTATTCTTCTTGAATTTGTATTTCTAATAATCAAGGTTAGGCTTATATGTTCTTTTAGCTTCTTCTCTTAATATTGCATGTCTATTAGGACACCTATAATCCATATGACCAACTTTATTGTAGTTAAAACATTTAAATGGTGCTTTACCTTCATACTTACTTCCAACTGGACCTTTAGGCATTTTCATTGCAAATAGTGCTTCAATCTCTTCCAGTTCTTCATTCTCCTTTCTGATTTCTTCAAGTTCTCTTGCATAAAAGGCTTTCCAATCAGATTTCTCAGATGATTATGATGATGTTGTAGATGATGATGATGCCTTGAAAGCTAAATCTATTTTAATAGTAGCAATAGGACCAAATTCCTCAAGTTCAAAAGCTGAAAGTTTTCCAACTAAAGTGTCTCTAGATACTAATGCATTAGGCATTGTTCTCAATTCATTTATAGTAATAACTTTCATTTTATAAGCCAGTGGAAAAGCTCTTAAAACTTTAGAAATAATTTCATCTTCACTTAAGGTTCCTCCACAACATTGTATACCCAAAACAATTTCATTTACTCTTTCCATAAAAGAAGAAATTCTTTCATCTTCTTCCATTTTAAGATTTTCATACTTGATCTGGAAGCATTAAAGTTTTGCAATTTTGACTATGGTATCACCTTCATTCAATGTTTCCAACTTATCCCAAATAGCTTTAGCAGTAGATCTGTCTGATAATCCCATGATTTTCTAATCTGACAATGCGCTCAAAAGTGCTTCTCTTGCTTTGCAATCATTTTCTTCATCTTTAGCCAAGGTTGGTGGATTAGGTTGACCTTGAGTAGGAACAACATAACCATTCTTTGTAACATCCCAAATGTCCTTTCCAATGCAATTCAAATGTGTCTCCATCCTAATCTTCCATATACCATAGTTAGTTCCATCAAGTTTAGGACTGTCCTTCCTGAAATAGTTAGTAGACATTGGATCTCCTCAAGCTATTAAACTTCTGCAAAAAGAGGACTATGTTGATACCAATTGTTAGGTCCTGAAGACAACTGAGAGGGGGGGGGGGGGTGAATCAGTTTTCTACAAATTTTAATTCAAATAGGACTTAACCAAACTTAATGATCAATACCGATAAACCAAACCTTTAATGTCGGTAGACAGTTTAGTAGTTAATTATAGTACCGATAAAGTTTAATGCATGAAACAAAAAGACAATAACATCCACAACACATAACACAAATATTTGTATGTGGAAACCCTATAAGGAGAAAAACCATGGTGGGAAACCTTACCCATAATCAAATGATACTACTGCAGATAGTATGTGTGTACAATATGGAGTCTAAACATGCAGAAAGGCCAACTGCCTAGAGCTCACTGCTTAATCACAAGATGGGAGTCACACTGACTATAATTGGATGGTTAAATCGAATGATAATTTACTGCTCAAAATAGCATCTTCATATGCTAGATTTAGTACCAGTTAAGCTCTGATTATCTTCTCAAAACCTTCCTTCAATATTCAAATGATGTCTGTGTGTATATCTCTACTTGTTTTTGCATATACCTTATTCACACTTACTTACATTCCCATATCAATCTCATAAATGAGATCTTACATATATACTGAAGCCTAAGACCAAATGAGTAGGTCATCTTACAAAGAATATTACAATAAAATCAATTACAAATAAATCAATATGCGATGCATCATGTCGGCTCAATGCATTTACATTAATAACAAATCATCTCCATAATGTGTCATGCTGATCTAGAATAGATATGCTTGTCGGTGCATAACCTGGACCTATTTGCCGGTAACAACAAAAATGCAAACCCAAATAGATCAATAACCAAATTGTCAAAACCAAGTGATCAAATAATGTCTTTGACATAACCAACTAGTTTTCAAGTCATTCCAAGTGCCGGTGAACAATATAACCTGTCGGTGAACCAAATACCAGTGACTGTGCATAAGTCACTGAACATGTCAGTGAACATAACCAAAGATCTCCAAGTCTTAACAGGTGTTGACATCAATTACAAAACCAATGCAACACATCAAAATACCAACAAGCAACAAGTTTACTCAGAGCTTGAATTTGGTATTAGCAGACCTATTACAGATTGTAACCAACTCGTTACAAGGTACCCACTGAGCACTGCACTCATTGACATTTTGACAACCTTTGTCATTGATGTCAAAGGGGGAGTAGTAGAAATAAGAAAAATGACTTGCAGAAGAGACCATCTGCTCAAGGGGAGCACATAGTTTTGGTAAGATTTTTTGGACTTCATTTTTGGGACAGATTTTTGGATTTTTCTCATGAGTGTTGCCATCAATACCAAAGGGGGAGATTGTTGGTATTGCACACTCTTATTGTAGTTAAAAGTGATTGAAGGTGTTTTCATTGATGGAAACCTTGCAATCTTATGGCACCAGCAGGCACCAACACCGACAAACTCTACACCAGCAGATAGTTCACTGATAGCAACAATAATGTTTACCGACATCTCAGCCGACATGATTTTGATTATTGTATTTTGTATTTAATTGTAATATCTTGTTGTAAGCCGACAAGGCATATTGTAATAAGACTCATATATAAGTATGAGATATTGTATATCATTTCAAGATGTGAAATAAGATGGACATGTGATGAATAATGCAGAAGTGATGTGTGAATATTAAGGCAGATTTTGTTCAAGGGTTTATGGTTATTGTATGAGCTTAAATCGGTACTGAACCTGGCATAACAGATGTTATTTTGTAGCAATACATTATATTGGATTTTCATAATCCATTTTGTAAGTCAGTGAGACTTCCTTTTGTAATTGAGCAGTGAGCTCTAGGCAGTTGGCCTTCCTGCATGTACAGGCCCCTCTTGTAAGTAATATCCATTCATTGGCCAGTGAGTGAATATTGTGGGTCACAAATCCCACCAAGGTTTTTCCCACACCATGTTTCCTCATTAAACATCTTCTGTTATCATGTGCTTTCTATGTTGTGTTTACTGTTCTTATTTACTGCAAAATTCTTGTTTACCGATACATTGTTCTGGAATGCAAAATACTTAATAAGGTAAGCAATTTTGTTGAACGGTTAGATACTAATTCACCCCCCCCTCTCAGTATCTTTGGGACTATATTCAATCCTAACAAAAACTACATAATCTGGAGTGATAGGATGAAGATCTATATCAAGAGCTTAGGAAGTCAATACTGGGAACATGTTGCTACTAAATATAACTTGCCTAGTGGCATTCTAGAAGATGATCAAAAGAAGGAGCAATAGGAGAACAATAAAGCATTGGAGGCCATCATCAGTTCCTTGTTCGATTCAAAATATGTTGATGTTCATGGATTGGAGACTACATATTAAGTGTGGAAGAAACTAGAAGATATCTATAGTGGTGATGAGCATGTTAAGATTACCAAAGAAGAGAGTCTGAGAGGTAAATTTGATGATATGATGGTTGAAGGAGAAAAAATTCAACAATATGGTTAGAGGATCAAGAAGATAGTCAGAGAAATCAAAAGTGTTGGAGGTACAGTGAAGGATATCATTGTGGTTAGCAAGGTGTTCAGAACCCTTCTACCGGTCTACAGTATCTGAGTAGCAGCCATTCAGGAACTCAAATCTATTGATAAGACAAAGACAACTCTTGACTCTATCATTGGTAAATTAATTGCATTTTAATTAAATGGTTTTGAAGGAAGTATTCAGAGATCGAAATTTGCATTTAGAGCCTCAGTCTCAACCCCACCAATAAGGAAAATCAAAGAAGTGAGGTACAGTCATGAGTCTAGATCTAGTAGAGAGGTAGATGATGAAGATAGTCTGATTGACCTTGAAGCATTGTTGGCCAAGCGATTACCTAGAGGTACCAGTAAGTATAGAGGTAAATTACCTTTGAAATGTTTTGTATGTAACTAGATTGGACATATTGTTGCTAATTGTTCTAATGGAGATAATGAGAAAAAATGTGAGAAGTATAGGAAGTATAAAGGCAAAGGTAAAAGAGATTGTCTCATTGCAGTGGATGGAGGAATTATAGATGAAGAATCTAAGGAAGATGCAAATGAGGATATTGTCTTTGTTTCTATTAAACAAGAGATATCAGATCAGAAGGTATTGGTCTCTCACATGGATAGTTCAGATGACTGGATAATAGATAGTGTTTGTTCACACCACATGACCGATGACCAGAGTAAGTTTCTTACTTTGAAAGAGTTTGATGGACGTATTGTGAGATCTAGGAATGAATCACTCTGCATGGTGAAAGGGAAAGGATCCATCTCTCTGAATGGTAAAAGCAGTGCAGATGATGTCTGCTGGGTTGACGGACTAAAACAAAATCTTTTGAGTGTTGCTCAATGCAATGACAAAGGCTACCCACTGGAATTCAAGAATGGAGTCTGCAATATTTATGGAAGAAAAGGTGAACTGATTGCAACTGGCAAATAGACTAGAGATAACTTGTTTTATTTAAACTCTAAAGTTAATAGTTATTTAATTGCAAAAGTAGAAGATAGTTGGCTTTGGCTTCAGAGATTCTGTCATGTAAATTTTTATAACATTATAAGAATCAGTAAGAGGTTTGCCACAGTTGGAAAAACCAGTCAATACCTTGTGCAAGGAATGTGAGTTAGGGAAAATGACATCCTCAGCCTTCAAGAGAAAATATTTCTCAGCTGAACATTTTCTAAATTTGGTTCATACTGACCTTTGTGGACCAATGAGGACTAGGAGTATTCAAGTTGATCGATACTTCATTATATTTATCGATGATTGTTCAAGGATGATGTGGGTCACATTCTTGAAAGACAAGACAGAAGCATTTAACAAGTTTAAGGCATTCAGAACCTTAGTTGAAAATGAAAGTGGAAAGAAGATAAAGTGCTTGAGAACTAATCAAGGTAGTGAATTTACTTCAAAATAATTCACTAGATACTGTGAAGAAAATAAAATTAAGAGGCAACTTTCTACACCTAGGACAACACAATAGAATGTTATAGCAGAAAGGAACAACCGATCAGTAGTTGAATCTACTAGGACTATGTTAATTCAAGGAGGTGTAGCTAAGACATTCAGGATATAAGTTGTCAACACAACTATTTACACAATGAACTGGATACTGGTTAAAAGAGGTAAGGACAACTCTCATTATGAGTATTGGTATGGAAGATCACCTAATGTCACTTACTTTAAAATTTTTGGTAGTAGATGTTTTATCAAGAGAGGTGATTATATTGATAAGTTTTATGCCAAGAGTGATGAAGGCATATTTCTTGGTTACTCCACCAAGAAATAAGGCTACAAGTGTTACAAAAATTGGACTAAGAAGATCATTGAAAGTGTAAATGTTTGAGTTGATGAGTTTTCTTAAAGTTCAGGTGAAACCAGTGAGGAGAAGGAAGAAGAAGAACCTTACACACTATTTTTGGAACTGGAACTGGTGAAAACAAAAGTTGGTGAATAGACAGAGAAGCCCTAATTCAACTAGAATAGGAAGATATAGGAGAGGATGAAGAAAGTGAAGAAGAATAAGAACCTGGAAATCAAGATCATGATATTCCATGGTATGTTAGACTCAATCATAGACCTAATTAGATTATTGGAGACAAGAATGCATGTGTGCTAACAAGAACAAGGCTAAGAGAGAACTCTTGTATGATTTCCACCATTGAGCCTAGAACTGCAAAAGAAGCCTTTGGAGATGAACACTAGATCAAGGCAATAGAAGAAGAACTTGACTAGATAGAGAAGAAAAATACATGGTCATTGGTACCCAGACTAGAGGACATGAATGTAATAGGTATAAAATGGGCATTCAGAAATAAATTGAATGAAGATGGAGTAGTGGTTAGAAATAAAGACAGACTGGTATGCAAAAGATATGTACAAGAAGAATGTGAAGAATTTGGTGAGACATTTACACCAGTTGCAAGATTGGAAGGAGTAAGGACTCTACTTGCATTTGCCGCATACAAAGGATTCAAAGTATATCAGATGGATGTAAAGTCAGCATTCCTAAATGGAATATTGGAAGAGGAAGTCTATATTGAATAGCCAAATGGTTATGCTTTAACTATAGAAAAGGACATGGTGTGCAAATTACATAAGGCATTATATGGATTAAAGCAAGCACCTAGAGCATGGTATGTGTTGTCTTCAAAATCTGATTCCCTTTAACATCCTTAAAATAATATAACTAAGCTCAGTGCAGAAGATATACCAAAGATAAGGAAATTCTCAAGATAACATATGACAAGGTTTGATTAAACCTTCTACACTTTGAACTTACTCAGAGCTCAGGTGGGTATACCCTTTGTGAATTGTATTTGCACTTTCAAACATAAACCCACAACAAACCAGTCCAGAAAACCAGTGGATCTATTCACCTTGAAATCAAGTGAAAATAAAGAATGGAAACTATACTTAGATTTAGCATTTTGATCAACAAAACATCCAATAAACCCCTTCAATCAATACCAGTGCCTTATCTAAGGTTACAGAGTCATCTAAACTCAGATAATATTCCTCAAACAAAACATCTTTATGCATCCCGTTGGCTTGGTTTCTATTAATCCTTGTATATGCCTGACACCTACAAGAATTTATGCATCCCAGATTAAGCTATGGTCATCAAGATTCAACGTCTCTTCCAAAGAGTTTACTGGTATGAGTGATCCCCGCATCTTTAATTTCCCTCTTAAAGAGAAAAGCTAACGAACACTTATACTAAAATTGCTTTGCAATTCCATTCAAACAGAACAACCTTGGATTATTCAGAATGAAAACAGTAAACAAATTTGTGAACAAACTTGAAGACAACACAAAGCTTTACTCAAAACCGATGGTCTGTATATTGATATTTAGTTCAAGAAATATTACAAGAAATTTTCATTCTCCATTAGACTTAGAAAAGCTCAGATAAATTTCCACAACATTTTCTTACAATTTTTTGCGATCCCCCTTCCTCTAGTCTTGGTATCCATTTATAACAACATGGATGCATAAAGCTTCGGACCTCTCGAGGAGAGTTTGTTACAATCATTTCTTTCAAAATAAAGAGGTTACAAGCTTTTCGCAAAAGCAGTTACAAGCTCTTTTCGGCCTCTGCGGTTTCTTCAACAAGCTATTCAGTTGCAACCTCTTCTACCTTTTCAGGGGTGCTCTCCAACTGTTCCGGATCATGGGTGGCATATTTAATTGTCCACTCACCATACACCTCTTCTGTCGGCCATGAGAAATTAATCACTTTATCTTTAGTCTTAGTCAACCTTTTCCAAGAATTTCTCATTTTGTTGAGTTCTGAATTGAGAAAACCATAATGTGACTTAATTTAATCTATCTCTTGAATTGTCACAACAAAGAAAGAAGCATCATCAAGATCAATAATTCCTTTAACTCTTGCTGACAATTTAGCTTCTATCTCCTTAAGCCACATTTGTTTGTCCTTTAACTGATCTGGGCTAGCAAAAACTCCTGGGAGAAATTCAAAAACTTGGTTAGTGTACTCCTTTTTGCACAAATTTACCTTCCTATCAACATTATCCACTTCTGCTGCCAATTGTACTAAGACTTTAGCGACATCAGAAGTGGATTTGATGATGGGATTGGCTCTTGCTTCATCGCAGGATACACACATAAACTCTAGATCTTTCTCCCTAGGCCTCCATCTATAAAAAATAGGTGTCAAAATGGCCTTGTCTCTCCTTAGCTCATTCCATATTTCCATAATTTTACCTACATTGTTGTAGAGCAATGAGGCATTTATTGTATCTGCAAAACTAGAAATTGTAGCCCTTACTTTCTCCTCATATTTCTTTGCATATAAGGCCTGAGCCTGTTTCAATTTTTCTCATTCTTGGGGAGTGATTTCAATCATTTGAGAGCTGGAGGGTGCTGGAGATGGTGGAAATTCAATGATAGGGCTAGTAGGTGGAGGTCTTGCAGGAGAAGAGGAAATCATCAGTGTTGAAGACTCACCTTGTTGGTATTGTCCAGTCAACTGGCTCTTCAACTTGGCAATGATGCTATCCTTACCTCTTACCTCCTCCTTGGCATTTTTATAAGCCTTCAGAACTATTTCCAACTTAATTTGGAGGGCCTCCTTCTCTTTGGCTTCCTTCTTTGCTACTACAACACTAAATTTTGCAGTCTCTAACACAGTGCTAGCAGCCTCTACTACCCCTGTACTCTGCACTCTCTTCACCATCATTCCACCAAGGTAACTTGACCCTGGGGTGTCTTTGCTTTTCTTACTCTCATTTCTCTTGAGAGACCACATGACGAGTGCAGCATTATCCTTATTGAAAGTAACCCCCTCCATAGGTTTAGTCTCTTTTCTTACTGCATCTAATACCAAGGCATCTTTAATATCCCATTCAGGTAAGATAAGCACTCCAGCTTGTGCTACCATATCTCTTCCCTGCTCAGGGATGATGGTTTTAAATTCTTCCATCATCTCTTGCTTTATTTCCTCTTCCACTAGGGTTGGATCTTTATTGGGCTGCTCAGCCTTTCTTGTTTCACATCTAGCATTATATTTATCTATGTGTTGTTTCCATATAAACTGCATAAATGCTTCTGATGTGACAAAATTGTTATCAGCTAGAAAGGCACTACTTGCCTAATTTATCTCAGGTTCCCACTCCTGGCCTTTAAGTTCAGTGGAGGTGATATCCATTTCAGTAGCAATGGGTTCTTCTGACATCCCTTCCTCCACTTCATCATAAGTGTATGAAATTTCCCCTAGACTACCCAACTGTAAGAGGTGCTCAGCTGCTGCTTGCTCATTTCCTATATGGATAGGGGATTGGGATGGGGAATACAAAGGTGTATCTGACTGCACTTCTTTTCTGACCCTTTGCTTCTTTGGGCTCTCTTGGATGTCAATGAAATCTTGTATCTTCCTCTTTCCTTTGGAGGTAGAGGGCTCTCCTGTTGTAGGCACCAGCACACTATAACTGGATTTCTTATGCAGTGTGTAATTACTAGGAGGGATTGCTTTGCTGGAAGCTGACCTACTTAGAATTATTCTTGCCTTTTTAGGGTTGCTCTTGATTATAGCTTCCCTCTTCTCCTTCAGTGTTTGCATCACATCTTCAAAGAAAACAATCAAAAACTTTATTTTCTCTTCCAGTGGGAAAAAGCTAGACAATGGGTCATAGCTAGCATCAAACTGATGCACAAAATCCAAGGCTTTCTTATAAGCCACCCACTTTTCTTTCCTTAGCTCTTACTCATCTAGATCAAACTCATTTCTGATAAGGTCTTCAGGAAACTAGAATTGAAGAGGCCTACCTCTGCATGCTACCCTCTTCCTAGACATACCATTGAAGAAGTCCTCTGGATCAGCACACCTAGACACTACAGTGGACAAATGATAAGGTTTGAGGAAATCCTCAAAGCAATTCCAGCCTCCCTTTGTTATTACAAATTGGTGGGCTATGGTAGCTGCAGGGAAAATAGTTCCTTTACCCCTGCCTATCAACTCTGCCTCTTGTAAGCCACCAATTTGTCTAAGGATCTATGTGATTCCTACTTTGAGAGGGACCTGGTAAGGTAACAAAAATGGGGTGCCTCTGAAACCAAAAACTCTGAAAACTGTGGAGACTGGATATAAATAAATATCACCCCAGTTATGAACAATTTTTATATTCTTTGTGAATTCTTTTGGTCTTATGAATTCCAGAAGAACCTTGGGGATTCTTGGGTTATCAGAGCAGAGGAGAGTCCTTATTTTGGAAGCAAAATATTTATCAAACTTTAAAAAACTGGCATCCTCTCTATCCCATGACAACACAGTACTCCATAATTATACTGGCATTTTTTCTCCTTCCTTCTCCTTAACCAGGTCTAGTCCACTGGCAAAGTAATCACCACCTTTGAAGAGAAAAAGATGCATTAGGAGTGAGTACCATTGGAAAGGCCTATCCACCTTTCCATTCTTGATTCCTATCAACCCTCCATGGATAGCATCAGCAATGAAAGAGGCATAATGAAATGTGATTGCAAGAGAAGGATTCAGAATCTGGGTAATCATTAACAAGTAATGATTCGGCATATTTGCTTCAGCATCTTCTCCCAAAACTTGGCAAAGTGCCCAATACATTCCTTTAGCCCTCAGGGTGAACATACTTAATGAAAAGGGCTCTTGTGTGTTGGGTCCTACAACTGTTAACCCTCCTATTTTCACAAAAAATTCCTTAAGAGGCCCATTCCTGAGATGACTCCTCTGTGCATCGTAAATTTGGGCTAATGATGTGAAATTTATAGGTTCTAGAAAGTTTGTGAACTCATTAAGCCCAAATGATGTCCTAAACTCTTCAGCATTAATTTCAACAAGGGTTTTCCCATTTACATCCCGAATGCTTCTTGTGACTGGATCATAGTTGAATGCAACTTGGGTCAGCAAATCTGTGTCCATGAATACCCCTGGGACTACTAATTTCCCAACATCTAATTCCCAGATACTATTTTGCATGGCAGGAGAGTTTCTCATTCCGAATCCAGCTTTAAACAACCCCAACCCAGACAGTCCAACCTGTGGGTCTCTCAACCAATTACCCTTGTCATATAATCCTTCTCCTATCTTTAGATGGGGAGCCTTGGGCACTAACTCTTTTGCCTTTGATGCTTGATTAGTTGACAACGTCAACTGTTCTAAAAAATCATCACACACACTCCTTTCTAAATAGTTAACTTTGTCAGAAAATTCTCTTTTAGGAGCCATTTTGAAAATGCAAGAAATGAATGCCACTCTTAAACAATTCTGCGATGAATCAATTATCTTATTTAGAACACTACACAAGAATTGCTACACAAAAATATGAGAGAACCTATTCTTTGCTTGAAGGAATTTTCTCTGCAACTGAACCGACTTGCTCTATATCTGAGGAAAATAACTCTGCGTCTGCTCTTCTACAAAATCCTTTAAAAGATATCTTCACCCGGTCGATAGGAAATCAAATATTTGTACTCAGGGCCTTAACTATAACATTGATTCCGCATGCTTCAGTCGTCCGTTCAAAATTGAATTCATATGAGAATTCATATTTTTTGCTCCAACGGGTCACAACATTCCTGCAAGTGTTTCATTTTACTCTTTTGCAACTTCGCGAAGCATAACTATCGGGTAGCTTAGTGCTGTGAAATAATGCCAACCGTTCGATCAAAAGAAACTTGATCGAGCATTAGATTAACTAACGGCTTTGGCTTTGCTCTGGGTCCCGCTTTTCTATTGGCTACATAATACCACGTGGCGTCCAACCATTGGCCTTGAAATCCCCTTCGCATTCCACTTGATACTAGCCGTGTGTCTTTCTTTTATACCACCGATTCCACCTTGGCGGGCCCACACTTTCTTCTTAGACCACGTGTCATCATGACACGTGGATGGCTCTCATTCACTCTCGCTATTTCATGGGGTATAAAGAATGAAGACCTTACCCTTGTGAAATAGCGCGGGCCATTGGATCATCTCTTAAGCTGATCGGCTTTTAATCCTCTGAAATGGCTCTTAGGAGGGGTAGGTCCACTGACTCATTGTGAACACCTGACACACAATCACTTTCGGAGCTGACTTGTCACTCTGTTATACACCAAAAGGAAACCACGAGGCCCCACTTTCTTCTTAACAACTATATCCTCTAGGTCATCATCATGACACGTGGATGGCTCTCGTTCACTCTCGCTATTTTGCGGGTATAAAGAACGAGCACCTTACCCTTGCAAAATAGCGCGGGCTGTTGGATCATCTCTTAAGCTGATCAGCTTTTAATCCTCTGAAAAGGCTCTCAAGAGGGGTGGGCCCGCTAACTCATTGTGAACACCTAGCACCCAGTCACTTTCAAAGCTGACTTGTCACTCTGTTATACGCCAAAAGGAAACCACGGGGCCCCACTTTCTTCTTAATAGCTATATCCTCTAGGTCATCATCATGACACATGGATGGCTCTCATTTACTCTCGCTATTTCGCAGGTTATAAAGAATGAGCACCTTACCCTTGCGAAATAGCACGGGCCGTTCGATCATCTCTTAAGCTGATCGACTTTTAATCCTCTGAAAAGGCTCTCAGGAGGGGTGGGCCCACTGACTCATTGTGAACACCTGGCGCCCAGTCACTTTCGAAGCTGACTTGTCACTCTGTTATATGCCAAAAGGAAACCACGGGGCCCCACTTTCTTCTTAACAGCTATATCCTCCAGGTCATCATCATGACACGTGGATGACTCTCGTTCACTCTCGCTATTTTGCGGGGTATAAAGAATGAGCACCTTACCCTTATGAAATAGCACAGGCTGTTGGATCATCTCTTACGCTGATCGGCTTTTAATCCTCTTAAAAGGCTCTCAGGAGGGGTGGGCCCGCTGATTCATTGTGAACACCTGGCGCCCAATCACTTTCGAAGCTGACTTGTCACTCTGTTATACACCAAAAGGAAACCATGGGGCTCCAGTAAGTTATTAACAGTTGTACCCGCCAGGTCATCTCCACCTGTGACCTGACTCACCTCTGGGGCCCACCTTTTAGGCTTTAATCTTGACCTGCTGACTTTTGTGACTTGTGCCACGTGCCACCATTTTACTCGCTATCAACAACTAGCTGGACTGTCTATGTGGCATGCCATGTGGTTTTCGCAACTTCACTGGTTTTAAACTACGTGCAACTTCGCCTAGCAAAATAACGCGAGTCGTGGATCCATCCGCGAGATGCGCACTAGTTACTAGGCTCGACAACTTTAGAAGAAAAACATACAAGGCATAAATTTTTTGATTAATTAACATAACCACCTAGGCAAACAACAAGGGGGGGACACTTCCTATGACCCCACGACCCATTACTTAAGTGAATAAAGTAACGAAAGATTAGAAACTAGAGGGTTTAAAACAAACACGAGAGGATCTAAAATCAAAAGCCCTTAAACCCTTAAGGTCTAGAACAAAGCTGAAGCATTTGGAATTACACCCTATTCAAAAAAATTTCAACAAATCACAGCTAATCATGGGAAAAGAAAAACCCATTTTTTAATCAGTGATAATAGCGGCTCTGACTGGGGATGGTTGATCGCAAGGTCAACACAAGAAAACTCATAAACCTTGGAGAAACAGACCAAAACAGAAAAGCGGGAAAGGAACAAAATATGTACAAACAAAGGACCTACCGTGCATGGACATTAAGAGAAATAATGCTTCAGGAATTGTCCATGCACTGAAAATTCCTGCATTTCATCATCCATATTCTTCAAGAAATATGAATCCTTACCATTTAAGTTACAAACCACAAAAGGGCCAATCCATAGTGATTCAAATTTCTTATGCTTCCCCTTATCTTGTCCTTTTGCATTCCACTGAAAAACCATGTCATCAATTTGAAACTTCCTTAGTGATGTCCTTTTATCAAAAAGATACTTTGACTATAACTGGATCTTCTGATTTTTCTTATGGGCAAAATCCCTAAGCTCCTCCATTTATATAATTTGGATCATTCTATTTTCCATTGGTTCAGATACCTCCATGTCCTCATTTTGCAAAAACTTATACACTGGAAGAAGGTTATTTACCGACAATCTGGCTTGGGCACCATAAACTAATTCAAAAGGTGACATTCCAATGGATTTCTTAACCGTTATTCTATTTGACCACAGAGCTAACTTCAGCTTTTGATCCCAAGATCTTTTATTTTCTTCTAGGATTTTCTTGATGATATTCAATAGGCTTTTATTGCTAGATTCTTCTTGTCCATTCCCCTGAGGGTGATAAGGTGAAGAGTATGACATGAGTATACCATGACTAGTATAAAAGCCTACAAATTCTTCTGATCTGAAACACATGGCATTATCCATCACCAATTTTGTAGGTGTTCCAAATCTAGTTACAATATTATCCATCAAGAAATCAATGACAATTTTACTAGTAGCTCTTCTTGTAGGGATGGCTTCTATCCATTTGGTGAAATAATCAGTGGCCACTATGATCCATCCATGACCTCTCCCTGACTTCTCAACAATTTCTCCAATAAAATCAATGCCCCATTGGACAAAAGGAGCTTCTACAGAGACTGGATTTAGGGGTAAGGCTCCTTCATACTTGAGCTTGGATGAGAATCTTTGACATGGATCACATCTCTGAACATATGCATGGGTACCTTTAAATAAGGTGGGCCAATAATACCCAGCCCGTATTATCTTACCAGCAGTAGTCTTAGCAGAATAGTGACCTCCACATACTCCATCATGCATTTCAGTCAACACTTGTTTAGCTTGAAATTCATCCAAACACATTAGTAACTCTCCATCTCTTTTTCTCCAGAAAAGATCACTCTGAATGAGCACATATTTTTGGGACTTGAGTTTCAGAGTTCTTTTTTGATTGTATGTCATTTCTTCTGGGAGTATATCACCTCTCAAAACTTGGATTATCTCTGTGTACCAGGGTTGCCTCTCAATACTAGTGACCAAAACATCTCTAACCTCAACATTGTGTATTTCTACATTCATGAGATTTGACTCAGTCATGAGCTTAGCCAAACCTAAACCTCTCGCCAATTTGGTGATCTTTATCTCCAAGTTGAACTCCTAAATTCTATTAATCCATCTGCATCTCTTCCCAGTAACCTCAAACTGAGACAAAATATCTTTAACTACAGCATGTGGGACATAGGCAATGATGTTTGCATTCACTAAATATGGCCTAAAAGCCTTAACAACTTTAACTAGGGCATAAGCTTGTTTCTCCATGGTTTCATATTTTAGTTCTGCTACCTACAAAGATTTACTGTAGAAGGCTATGGGATGTTCATATCCTTCATTGTCCTTTTGTAGTAATACTGCAGCCACCGTGTGATATGAAGCAAAAGAAAACAGAGAAAAAGGCTTACTATAATCAGGAGATTTCAACACTGGTGCCTCCTAGATTGCCTTCTTAATCTCAGCAAAAGCATTTGAAGCTTCTTGATCCCAATGAAACTTTGTGTCCTTCTTAAGCAATTTGACAATAGGCTTTGTATGCGGGAAAAGTGGGCGAATAAAATTAAATATGTGAAAATATTGTTAAAAACTTGTCCACACATACACACAGTACTTCTTGATGCAAGCTATGGAGTAATGAAGTATTACTCAGCTTCCCAAGGAGGGTCCCATGGTTCTCTATCTCACAATGTCCCTCAAACCAATGTTTTTCTCTCAGATCACTGAGCAAAATGGTTTAGGGATGGCAAATGTGAGAACGAGAGATGCTTTGATAGATTTTAGTATGAGATGCATTGTAAGCTATGTATGATTCTAGAAATGCAATAAACTAAATGATAAGATGACAAGATTAGTATGAATACTATCCTAACATAATATATTTAGTCTATGATTGAGCTAAAATGATAAAGAAAGTACTCTAGCATGCATATTTAGTCTAATTCCTGATCTAAAAGAGGCTAAATGATGAGCATAAAGATGATATGAAAGCTTGAAATTATTTGAGCATAAGTGTGATGCTACAAATTTGAAAGATGATTGTTAAGAATGGAGGGATGAGAGCTCTATTTATAGAAAAAATAGGGCAATGGATGGTCAAGATTGAATGGTTTAATCAAGGGCTGAGCTTGAAAGTTGGGGATCCATGTGCACAATTTGTACCAATGAAATGGTGACAAGTGTCAACATAGGGTTGGGTTGAGAGAAGAGGTTGGAGGCATTAAAGGCTTGAGAAGACCTCATGGTTATCTAAAGGCTAAGGGTCAAGTCTAAGTTAGGATTACCCACTGGATTAAGAGATAATCCAAGGATAAACCTTTGTGCAAATGATTAAGAGATAATCATGGTCAAAGCATTAATGACCTGATGAGACCCTTGGGTTGGATAGAGGTTGAGTCAAAACAAATGTTTTAACCATGTGGGAGGGTTTGAATTAACCATTAATGGTTATTGGAGACTTTGGGGATTAAGTGGTTGAAGGTTGGAAGCCTTCAATGGTTTTCAAAGACTTTAAGGGTTTTGGTGGTTGAAGGTTGAAAACCTTTAATGGTTATCAAAGACTTTGAGCCATTTTGAGAAGTGACTTCCCTTTGCTTAGGGATGTGACAAAGTTTAGGATAGGGGTTAGATTAATTAGAAGCGATTAGAAGATTCTAGAAGGGATTAGAAAGGGGTTTAGGAAGGCAAGTGGGAGATGTAGGATTTTGCAAGTGGATGGAGGGATAATAGGATTTTAATTGAAATAATTTAATTCATTCAATTTGGTTGCAATTAATTAAATTTGATTTATTCAATTTGGGAAAACTATTTAATTAAATTTTGAATTTAATTAAAAGTGGATAGGGGGATTTAATTGAATAAAATGATTTATTCATTAAATGGGTGTAGTGAATTTTATTTAAATAAATTGAGTAATTTACTTAATAAAATAGAAGAATATGGATAATTTGATTAAATTGGATTTAATCAAATAGAGAAATGAATATAAAATATTCATTTAGGAATATGGTCATTTTTATACATCTACAGGCTTCACTATCTCTGCGAAGTTTGCAATGAATCTCCTGACAAAATTTACTTTACCTAAAAAGGATTGGATATCTTTCACATTTTTAGGTTCAGACACCCTATTGATTGCTTCAATTCTCTCAGGGTCTATTCTTACCCCCTCCTTAGAAACTATGTGTCCCAATAACTTTCCTTCAGTGACCCCAAAATGACATTTCTTGGGATTCAGTGATACACCAAATTCCAAGGCTTTATTGAACACCTTCTCTAGATGTCCACAATGATCATCAGCCCTTTTAGAGAAACAAGTTAGATCATCTTATACACCACCATGATGATGTTTATGAATTCTTTGAAAGCTACATCCATAGCTCTCTGAAATGTAGTTCCTGCATTTTTTAATCCAAATGGCATTCTCACATATACATAAGTTCCCCATGGAGTAGTGAAAGTTGTTTTAAACTATTCAGACTCCTTTACCAACACTTGATTATATCCTGAGAAACCATCCATCATGGATAAAAGATCACATCCTGTCACTCTTTGTAGCATGGCTTCCATATTCAGGGATGAGTAATTATCTTTAAGGGAAGCAACATTTAGATTCCTAAAATCTACACACAATCTGATGTCTCCATTCTTCTTCCTTACTGGGACCAAATTGGAGATCCATGAAGAATGCCTTATTGGTTTGATAATCCCCCCTTCTCTCAATTTGGTCAACTCTTGTTGCATTTTAGTTTCTAACAAGGGATTGATAGGTCTCTGTTTCTGTCTGAAAGGCTTAGCATCTGGAAGTAAAGGAACTTCATGCTGGAAAAGATCTTGTCTATATGCCTTTAGGTCTTCATAAGACCAAGCAAAGACATGCTTATACCTTTTCAATAAATTAATAAGGTTAATCCTAACATGAGGGGGTAATTTCTTTCCAATATATACCAACTTAAGGTTAATCCTAACATGAGGGGGTAATTTCTTTCCAATATATACCAACTTAGGGGATGATTCTGTCCCTAGGTTTACCTCCTCTAACTCTTCCAACTTGGTGGTAGACTGCTGATGTAAATGACTGTCATTATAACTAAACATGCTCTCTAGCTCTACCAACCCTTTAGGTATTTCATTGGTTTCCAACTGGACAACATCATTTCCAAACACTGTCTCTCTATTGTCTACCACTTCCACCAATGCATTACAATCAATCTTTTGTCCATCATAATCATCAACACATTGAATAAACCTAAGAATGTCTTCATCATCAGCAAAAACTTGCCAATTGTACACATTATCAGGAATAGTAGGCCTAGATTTTATTTCCACAGTGGAAATACCGGTTAGCGTTGCATCATCATTTTTCAAAGCAACATTAGCTAGGAAATCTGCCATAATATTTTTTGCTCGCTCTATCCAATTAATAGAAAATGCATCAAAATGCTCAATAACATCCCAAACAGCATGCTTATACTATTTTAATCTATCATTTTTGGATGCATATTTAGATCTCACCTGAGAGACAACCAATTATGAATCCCCCATTACTTTCAACAGTTGGATTCCATGCCTTTTTGCAACCTCAAGTCCTAGTAACAGGGCTTCATACTCCGCAGTATTATTTGTGCATTGGAATGCCAATAAAAATGAGTATTTAAAAGTTATACCTGACGGGGACACAAAAAGAACCCCTGCTCCAGATCCTTCTTTGGAGCAAGCTCCATCAAAATACATCTACCACAACCCATATTGTTGTGCTTGTAGCTCGACTACAATTGGGTCAGTATTCTTCAATTGAGGTGAAATTGGTTGAAGTCTAAAGTTATCTAAATCTACATCAATCATACAATTAAGCATACTAGGGTCTACATTTTCAATTACCCTAGGAGCTCATGGCTCTCTGTATAATTTGACCTAATTACCACCAATAGGAATGGTAGTGTAAGATAAGTCCAGTTGAACATTTCCCCCTACTACTGTTGCCCATTGTCTGGAAAGTAACATACCATAGTGGGGTTTAGTATCAGTAACAATAACATCCATTTTGTAAGTGGCTTCAGGAAATGCTGCTATTTTTACTTCTACATCTTTCATTGTACCTATCACAAGTACTTCTCTGTTATCCATGGCATAGCATTTCCCATACACAGTGGTTATTGATAACCCTAATTCTTTCATAACACCATAGGGCATTACATTAGCAAGAACTCTTGAATCTATCATGCAGTTTTTAATCAACCGGTTATTGACTAACAAAGTAACATAGAAGGGATCTACCTAAGAAGGCTCCTGAGTGATAGTGGTTCCAACATAAACCTCTGGGGTTTGGAACTCTTGATCCTTTCCAACTTTAGCTAAACCAGTGGGTAATACTGTGTCACTATCAGATATACTAGAGAATAAAGACAAAGCTGCATCCTTATATTCTTTAATCTTTAGCAATTCTACTAATGGCACAATGACTTTCATTTGAGTTAAAACTTGGGCCATATCAAATGTCAAATTATTGCATTTTTTAGTATTAACCCTAACTTTTTCTGTTTTGAATTGACTTGCCCTTTTCACTGTCTCTGCTCCTTGTACATCACCAACATTTTTATTATCTATGCCTTTAGGTACATCTTTAACTTGTTCCTCTTTTCCTTGACTGACCTTAGGAAAATTAGTAACACTGCTTGATGTCCCCTTTTTTGTGACTTCTTTTACAAACATAGAACCTGGCTCACCTTGATTAGTGTCTCTCTTGGTGCTTCTCAGATTATAGTTATGTTTTGCTTTGGCAATTGCAGCCTTAGTGAGATTTCTAACTTCTTCCTCGCTGGGCCTTCTAAGATGAACCTTTTCATCTTCAATTGTTACCACATTCAATGTAGGATGCCAACCTAAGGCTAATTGTCCTTGCACTAATTTTTCATTATCCAGCACATCACTGTATTCACTTTGCACAAATTCCTCATCACTTTCTATGGTGGTTTCAAACATATTAATGTCAGGCTCTACTTCTGGTCTCATAGATTCTTCCAGAGCTTGAGCCACTGCACACTGATGAGGGGAATGTGGTCCATCACAAGCAATACACCAAGGAGTATTTTCTATATTGTGAACAGTTTTCCCTTTCAAGGGATCCGGTGTGTCTTGACTTTGGGTAATTTTGGACTTCTCAATTTGGGGTTTACTATCTTTCCAATTGGTATTATAGGGCATATCATGTAATCTAGGGGGTCTATCTTGCCAGTTATAATGAGGTTTATCTTTTTTGTTAACCTCGGCAGTCAAATCTTTCATGGCAATAACCAATTTTTCTATCTTATCATCCTCTTTAACAACTTTGTTAGGTTGCTGTTTGGTTTCTTGCCATAATCTACCATCTGTTCTTCTTCATAATTTTTCAGATGCTTTTCTGTTACTTTCTGCATTTATGGCAATTCTAAAAGCATCTCTCAAATTATGGGGATTTTTATCTCTTAAGATATAGGCCATTTTGGAATCAAATGCATTATAATATGTATTAAGACACATGTTATCATCTAGCCTCATCACTTGATACAATCTGTGCATGGCTTTCTGGAATCTGGCATTGAAATCAGTGACCATTTCATTTTCAGATTTTCTAATATTATTGAACTCATTTAGCATGAAACTCACATTAGTCTTGTCACCATATTGCTCTTGAAAGCAATTTTTAAAATCTTCCCATGAACCTATGCTATTTACTGGAATACCTCTATACCAATCTCTTGCATCATCAACCAGGGATTGAACAAACAGTTTCATAATAACATCTTCATCTGCTATCTCATAATCATTTATTAAATCCCCAAAAGATTTCAAATGTTCCTTAGCACTAATTGCATTGTTCCCAGCAAATTTATGGAGTCTGTCTCTTAGCTCAGTGGGAACATGATTCGGATATCCTAGGATCCCATCAAAAAACAATTGTCTATATTGTTCCAGATTGATGGGCCTTCTTTGAAAAGGGGTAATAGCACTATTATTTCCCATGGTCATTTTAGCTTTTGGGATTGGAGATTGAGGTGCTGGGGTGTACTGTTTATTCATAGGTAGTTGGCTTACCGAGGCAATATTAGCCTGTACTACAGGTTGAGCATTAACTTGAGGAAAAGAAATGTGTTGGGGATTAGGCTTGCTAAGATCTTCTGATGGGAATGCAATAGGGGGAGCCTTTAAGTAATTAATCTTTCTTTTTACTTCTTGATTCGCTGCTTCTAACTCAGCCTTTTCCAGTTCCATTTGGAGATCTTCCTTTTCCTTCCTCATCCTTTCCATCTCTCTCTCATGTGCTAGAATCCTATGAGAAATCTCTTCTGCAGTTTTAGATTCTATTCCATCATCCACCCATTTCTGCTTTCCTTTATCTAAATTGGCTTTAGGAAGCTGGGAGTCATTAAATACTTCCCTAATTGGTTGGGCTACTGACTTACAAGCTTGTCTAGTTTTAGGGATTAGGATTTCCCTAATCACAGGGCCTTCCTCATCACCTTTTTCCTTTTCCTTAGCAAGCATTTCAAGATCAGCTATCTGTCTAAGAAGCCTATCTCTTTCCATTAATTTGGCTTTAACTTCCTTCTCCTTATTTGCCTCCTTTTGGGCTCTTAGGGAGATTAAATGATGGACTCTTTTATTTAAATCTTCAATCTCTTGAGACACTTTATCCTCATCAGGGAAGTTTTCTTCAAAGTCTGATGCATTAACTTGATCTATGTCAATCAGACTAATGTTCCCATCAATTGTCCTAGGAATAGAGTGCCTAATTGCATTTGAACTGATTCTATCTTTTGCAGAAACGCTAACATGAGATAAATCTTGATTTAAAATAGGTGCATCATCAATATTTTCAAACAATCCCGAATGAAAACCTAAGATATCATGCTCTAAATCTTTGGAAGATGAATTAGGCTTTGCATAAATAGTTCGGTCAAGCATCTTACCAGTAGTATTGTTTTTCTGTACCCAAGCAGCATTTGATGGTTCATGCAACATAGATCTCTTCTGGCCTCTCCATGACTGTTTTGGCAGACCTTCTTGCAAAGTTTCATGACGATATTTCTTCATGAATGATCTTGTGTTTTTTGCTCCTTCCATCTTGCTTGTTTTCCTTTCAGAAAGATTCATATCTCACAAGGACTGGTTCAAAGTAACAGAGTCACCACCCACAAAACTATGGGAATAATGAAAACAAGTAATCTTATCCACAAACAAACAATAATTTTCTTTACAGGCCTCAACACAGATCTATGCTTATATCTCTATTGTAACTCTCCTCAGCAGAGTCGCAACTTTAGTTGTCTTCAAAATCTGATTCCCTTTAACATCCTTAAAATAATATAACTAACCTCGGCGCAGAAGAGATATCAAAGATAAGGAAATTCTCAAGACAACATATGACAAGGTTTGATTAAACCTTCTACACTTCGGACTTACTCAGAGTCCAGGTGGGTATACCCTTTGCAAATTGTATTCGCACTTTCAAACATAAACCCACAGCAAACCAGTCCAGAAAACTAGTGGATCTATTCACCTTGAAATCAAGTGAAAATAAAGAATGGAAACTATACTTAGATTCAACATTTTGATCAAAAAAACATGCAATAAACCCCTTCAATCAATACCAATGTCTTATCTAAGGTTACAGAGTCATCTAAACTCAAATAATATTCCTCAAACAAAACATCTTTATGCATCCCGTTGGCTTGGTTTCTATTAATCCTTGTATATGCCTGACACCTACAAGAATTTATGCATCCTAGATTAAGCTATGATCATCAAGATTCAAAGTCTCTTCCAAAGAGTTTACTGGTATGAGTGATCCCCGCATCTTTAATTTCCCTCCTAAAGAGAAAAGCTAATGAACACTTATACTAAAATTGCTTTGCAATTCCATTCAAACAGAACAACCCTGGATTATTCAGAATGAAAATAGTAAACAAATTTGTGAACAAACTTGAAGACAACACAAAGCTTTACTCAAAACTGATGGTCTGTATATTGATATTTAGTTCAAGAAATATTACAAGAAATTTTGATTCTCCATTAGACTTAGAAAAGCTCAGATAAATTTCTGCAGCGTTTTCTTACAATTTTTTGCGATCCCCCTTCCTCTAGTCCTGGTATCCATTTATAAAAACATGGATGCACAAAGCTTCGGACCTCTCGAGGAGAGTTTGTTACAATCATTTCTTTCAAAATAAAGAGGTTACAAGCTTTTCGCAAAAGCAGTTACAAGCTCTTCGCAAAAGCAGTTACAAGCTCTTTTCGGCCTCTGCGGTTTCTTCAACAAGCTATTTAGTTGCAACCTCTTCTACCCTTTCAAGGGTGCTCTCAAACTGTTCTGGATCATGGGTGGCATATTTAATTGTCCACTCACCATACACCTCTTCTATCGGCCATGAGAAATTAATCACTTTATCTTTAGTCTTAGTCAACCTTTTCCAAGAATTTCTCATTTTGTTGAGTTCTGAATTGAGAAAACCATAATGTGACTTAATTTTCTCTATCTCTTGAATTTTCACAACAAAGAAAGAAGCATCATCAAGATCAATAATTCCTTTAACTCTTGCTGACAATGTAGCTTCTATCTCCTTAAGCCACATTTGTTTGTCCTTTAACTGATCCGGGCTAGCAAAAACTCCTGGGAGCAATTCAAAAACTTGGTCAGTGTACTCCTTTTTGCACAAATTTACCTTCCTATCAACATTATCCACTTCTGCTGCCAATTGTACTAAGACTTTAGCGACATCAGAAGTGGATTTGATGATGGGATTGGCTCTTGCTTCATCGCAGGATACACACATAAACTCTAGATCTTGCTCCCTAGGCCTCCATCTGTCAAGAATAGGTGTCAAAATGGCCTTGTCTCTCCTGAGCTCATTCCATATTTCCATAATTTTACCTACATTGTTGTAGAGAAATTAGGCATTTATTGTATCTACAAAACTAGAAATTGTAGCCCTTACTTTCTCCTCATATTTCTTTGCATATAAGGCCTGAGCCTGTTTCAAGTTTTCTAATTCTTGGGGAGTGATTTCAATCAATTGAGAGCTGAAGGCTGCTGGAGATGGTGGAAATTCAATGATAGGGCTAGTAGGTGGAGGTCTTGTAGGAGAAGAGGAAATCATCAGTGTTGAAGACTCACCTTGTTGGTATTGTCCAGTCAACTGGCTCTGCAACTTGGCAATGATGCTATCCTTACCTCTTACCTCCTCCTTGGCATTGTTATAAGCCTTCAAAACTGTTTCCAACTTAATTTGGAGGGCCTCCTTCTCTTTGGCTTCCTTCTCTGCTACTGCAACACTAAATTTTGCAGTCTCTAACACAGTGCTAGCAACCTCTACTACCCCTGTACTCTACACTCTCTTCACCATCATTCCACCAGGGTAACTTGACCCTGGGGTGTCTTTGCTTTTCTTACTCTCATTTCTCTTGAGAGACCACATGACGAGTGCAGCATTATCCTTATTGAAAGTAACCCCCTCCATAGGTTTAGTCTCTTTTCTTACTGCATCTAATACCAGAGCATCTGCAATATCCCATTTGGGTAAGATAAGCACTCCAGCTTGTGCTACCATATCTCTTCCCTGCTCAGGGATGATGGTTTTAAATTCTTCCATCATCTCTTGCTTTATTTCCTCTTCCACTAGGGTTGGATCTTTATTGGGCTGCTCAGCCTTTCTTGTTTCACATCTAGCATTATATTTATCTATGTGTTGTTTTCATATAAACTGCATAAATGCTTCTGATGTGACAAAATTGTTATCAGCTAGAAAGGCACTACTTGCCTGATTTATCTTAGGATCCCACTCCTGGCCTTTAAGTTCAGTGGAGGTGATATCCATTTCAGCAGTAATGGATTCTTTTGGCATCCCTTCCTCCACTTCATCATAGGTGTATGCAATTTCCCCTAGACTACCCAACTGTAAGAGGTGCTCAGGTGCTACTTGCTCATTTCCTATATGGATAGGGGATTGGGATGGCGAATACAAAGGTGTATCTGACTGCACTTCTTTTCCCACCCTTTTCTTCTTTGGGCTCTCTTGGATGTCAATGACATCTTGTATCTTCCTCTTTCCTTTGGATGTAGAGGGCTCCCCTATTGTAGGCACCAGCACACTATAACTGGATTTCTTATGCAGTGTGTAATCACTAGGAGGGATTGCTTTGCTGGAATCTGACCTACTTAGAATTATTCTTGCCTTTTTAGGGTTGCTCTTGATTACAGCTTCCCTCTTCTCCTTCAGTGTCTGCATCACATCTTCAAAGAAAACAGTCAAAAACTTTATTTTCTCTTCCAGTGGGAAAAAGCTAGACAATGGGTCATAGCTAGCATCAAACTAATGCACAAAATCCAAGGCTTTCTTATAAGCCACCCACTTTTCTTTCCTTAGCTCTTGCTCATCTAGATCAAGCTCATTTCTGATGAGGTCTTCAGGAAACTGGAATTGATGAGGCCTACCTCTGCATGCTACCTTCTTCCTAAACATACCATTGAAGAAGTCCTCTGGATCAGCACACCTAGACACTACAGTGGACAAATGATAAGGTTTGAGGAAATCCTCAAAGCAATTCCAGCCTCCCTTTGTTATTACAAACTGGTGGCCTATGGTAGCTGCAGGGAAAATAGTTCCTTTACCGCTGCCTATCAACTCTGCCTCTTGTAAGCCACCAATTTGTCTAAGGATCTCTGCGATTCCTACTTTGAGAGGGACCTGGTAAGGTAACAAAAATGGGGTGCCTCTAAAACCAAAAACTCTGAAAACTGTGGAGACTAGATATAAATAAATGTCACCCCAGTTATGAACAATTTTTATATTCTCTGTGAATTCTTTTGGTCTTATGAATTTCAGAAGAACCTTGGGGATTCTTGGGTTATCAGAGCAGAGGAGAGTCCTTATTTTGGATGCAAAATATTTATCAAACTTCAAAAAACTGGCATCCTCTCTATCCCATGACAACACAGTACTCCATAATTGTACTGACATTTTTTCTCCTTCCTTCTCCTTAACCAAGTCTAGTCCACTGGCAAAGTAATCACCACCTTTGAAGAGAAAAAGATGCATTAGGAATGAGTACCATCGAAAAGGCCTATCTACCTTTCCATTCTTGATTCCTATCAACCCTCCATGGATAGCATCAACAATGGAAGAGGCATAATCAAATGTGATTGCAAGAGAAGGATTCAAAATCTGGGCAATCATTAACAAGTAATGATTCGGCATATTTGCTTCAGCATCTTCTCCCAAAACTTGGCAAAGTGCCCAATACATTCCTTTAGCCCTCAGGGTGAACATACTTAATGAAAAGGGCTCTTGTGTGTTGGGTCCTACAACTGTTAACCCTCCTATTTTCACAAAAAATTCCTTAAGAGGCCCATTCCTGAGATGACTCCTCTGTGCATCGTAAATTTGGGCTAATGATGTGAAATTTATAGGTTCTAGAAATTTTGTGAACTCATTAAGCCCAAAATGCTGTCCTAAACTCTTCAGCATTAATTTCAACAAGGGTTTTCCCATTTACATCCTGAATGCTTCTTGTGACTGGATCATAGTTGAACGCAACTTGGGTCAGCAAATCTGTGTCCATGAATACCCCTGGGACTACTAATTTCCCAAAATCTAATTCCTAGATACTATTTTGTGGGGCAAGAGAGTTTCTCATTCCGAATCCAGCTTTAAACAACCCCAACCCAGACAGTCCAACCTGTGGGTCTCTCAACCAATTACCCTTGTCATATAATCCTTCTCCTATCTTTAGACGGGGAGCCTTGGGCACTAACTCTTTTTCCTTTGATGCCTGATTAGTTGACAACGTCAACTGTTCTAAAAAATCATCACACACACTCCTTTATAAATAGTTAACTTTGCCAAAAAATTCTCTTTTAGGAGCCATTTTGAAAATGCAAGAAATGAATGCCACTCTTAAACAATTCTGCGATGAATCAATTATCTTATTTAGAACACTACACAAGAATTGCTACACAAAAATATGAGAGAACCTATTCTTTGCTTGAAGGAATTTGCTCTGCAACTGAACCAACTTGCTCTGTATCTGAGGAAAATAACTCTACGTTTGCTCTTCTGCAAAATCCTTTAAAAGATATCTTCACCCGGTCGATAGGAAATCAAATATTTGTACTCAGGGCCTTAACTATAACATTGATTCTGCATGCTTCAGCCATCCCTTCAGAATTGAATTCATACAAGAATTCGTATTTTTCACTCCAACAAGTCACAACATTCCTGAAAGTGTTTCATTTTTCTCTTTCGCAACTTTGCGAAGCATAACTATCGGGCAGCTTAGTCCCACGAAATAACGCCAACTGTTCGATCAAAAGAAACTTGATCGAGCGTTAGATTAACTGACGGCTTTGGATTTGCTCTGGGTCCTTCTTTTCTGTTGGCTACATAATACCATGTGGGGTCCAACCATTGGCCTTGAAATCCCCTTCGCATTTCACTTGATGTTGGCCGCGTGTCTTTCTTCTATACCGCTGGTTCCACCTTGGCAGGCCCACACTTTCGTCTTAGACCACGTGTCATCATGACACGTGGATGGATCTCATTCATTCTCTCTATTTCACGGGGTATAAAGAACAAGCACCTTACCCTTGCAAAATAGCGTGGGCCGTTCGATCATCTCTTAAGCTGATCAGCTTTTAATCCTCTGAAAAGGCTCTCAAGAGGGGTGGGCCCGCTGACTCATTGTGAACACCTGGCGCCCAGTCACTTTCGGAGCTGACTTGTCACTCTGTTATACGCCAAAAGGAAACCACAGGGCCCCACTTTCTTCTTAACAGCTATATCCTCCAGGTCATCATCATGACATGTGGACGGCTCTCGTTCACTCTCGCTATTTCACGGGGTATAAAGAACGAGCACCTTACCCTCGTGAAATAGCGCGGGTCGTTGGATCATCTCTTAAGCTGATCGGCTTTTAATCCTCTGAAAAGGCTCTCAGGAGGGGTGGGCCCGCTGACTCATTGTGAACACTTGGTGCCCAGTCACTTTCAGAGCTGACTTGTCACTCTGTTATATGCCAAAAGGAAACCATGGGGCCCCACTTTCTTCTTAATAGCTATATCCTCTAGGTCATCATCATGACACATGGACGGCTCTTGTTTACTCTCACTACTTCGCGGGGTGTAAAGAATGAGCACCTTACCCTTGCGAAATAGCGTGGGCCATTGGATCATCTCTTAAGTTGATCGGCTTTTAATCCTCTGAAAAGGCTCTCAGGAGGGGTGGGCCTGCTGACTCATTGTGAACACCTGGCACCCAGTCACTTTCAGAGCTGACTTGTCACTCTATTATATGCCAAAAGGAAACCACGGGGCCCCACTTTCTTCTTAACAGCTATATCCTCTAGGTCATCATCATGACATGTGGACGGCTCTTGTTCACTCTCGCTATTTTGTGGGGTATAAAGAATGAGCACCTTACCCTTGCGAAATAGCACGGGCCGTTGGATCATCTCTTAAGCTGATCGGCTTTTAATCCTCTGAAAAGGCTGTCAAAAGGGGTGGGCCCGCTAACTCATTGTGAACACCTGGCGCCCAGTCACTTTCGAAGCTAACTTGTCACTCTGTTATATGCCAAAAGGAAACCACGGGGCTCCAGTAAGTTATTAACAGCTATACCCGCCAGGTCATCTCCACCTGCGACCTGACTCACCTCTGGGGCCCGCCTTTTACCCTTTAATCCTGACCTGCTGACTGTTGTGACTTGTGCCATGTGCCACCATTTTACTCGTTGTCAACAACCAGCTAGACCGTCTATGTGGCATGCCATGTGGTTTTCGCAACTTCGCTGGTTTTAAACTATGCGCAACTTTGCCTAGCGAAATAACGCGAGCCGTGGATCCATCTGTGAGATGCGCACTAGTTACTGGGCCTGACAACTTTAGAAGAAAAACATACAAGGCATAAATTTTTCGATTAATTAACATAACCGCCTAGGCAAACAACAAGGGGGGGGACACTTCCTATGACCCCACGACCCATTACTTAAGTGAATAAAGTAATGAAAGATTAGAAACCAGAGGGTTTAAAACAAACACGAGAGGATCTAAAATCAAAATCCCTTAAACCCTTAAGGTCTAGAACAAAGCTGAAGCATTTGGAATTACACCCTATTTAAAAAAATTTCAACAAATCACAGCCAATCATGGGAAAAGAAAAACCCATTTTTTAATCGGTGATAATAGTATGAAAGATTACACTCTCACTTGGTGAAGATAGGTTTTCACAGAAATAGTGAAGACAGTAACATATATCTCAAGAGAAAAGGAGATAAGATACTGGTAAGTGAGGTATTTGTGTATGATATCATTTTTGGAGGAAATGATGATATGTGTAATGATTTTGCTAATGAAATGAAGAATGAGTTTGAGATGTGACTGGTAGGTGAGATAAAAAATTTCATAGGTTTGCAAATCCAATATATGAAGGAAGGTATTTTCATCACACAGTCCAAATATGTGAAATAAGTGTTGAAGACTTTTGGTGCGAGACTATAAACCAGTTGGAACACCAATGGTTACATGCTGTAAATTGTCTAAGGAAGATGATTCTGCATCAATAATTGAAAAGGAGTACAGGTCCATGATAGGTAAACTACATTATGTTATCCACAATAGACTAGACATTGCTCATGCAGTTGGATTGGTTGTCAGATTTCAAAAAAGCACGAAGGAGACACACATGGTTGCAACCAAAAGAATTTTCAAATATCTGAAAGGCACAATTGATTATGGATTATGGTATCCATATGTAGGAGACTTTTATTTATAAGTCTATATAGATGCAGACTGGGTAAGCAATGTTGATGACAGGAAGAGTACAACTGAAGGAACATTTTTTCTTGGAGGCAGACTAGTGTCTTTGAGCAGCAAGAAATAGAGTTGTATCTCTCAATCTACAACAGAAGATGAATATGTTGCAACTTACATGAAGTGTATCTAGGAAATTTGGATGAAACACATTTTGGAAGGTTTCAAGTTGAAGATATCAAAACCGGTAAGGATTTTTTGTGATAATACAAGTGCTATAAACATTTCTAAGAACCCGGTGTTGCATGCTAGGAAAAAGCATATTTATTTGAAGTATAATTTCTTGAGAGAGAAAGTGCAAAGTAAAGATGTGTCACTAGAGCATGTATCTACTAAAGAATAGCTAGCAGATATCTTTACTAAACCTCTACCTAAGGATACATTTGAGTATCTTAGAGGTAAGTTAGGGGTTGTACCCCTACATGAAGTCCATTAAGAAGAAGGGGAAGCCATCAATCCTAGACCTTATTGAAAATATTGAAGCAAGATTGGTGAAGAGTGGAGTTACTCCACAGGGGGTGCATCTAGTTGCAGATTGGTGAAGCATGGAATGATTTACCTTCACTTTGGCATTGTTGTCAAAGGGGTAGAAGAAATATATATGATTGATAGCTAGTTACCAGCTGAAGACATACAGATAGATTTGAAGGAGAGTATATGGAAAAAATGTAAACCAGGATTCCTATACCTGTGTATATTCTTTACTCTCACTCATCACAATCAATGGGTATTTATATTTGTATTGTCATCAATGCCAAAGGGGGAGATTGTTGGTATTGCATGAAGATTGCATTGATGAAGTATAGTGTTGTCATTGATGTCAATAGTAATCGGTAACCGATAGTAAAGCAATGAAGACAACTGGTATTGGTATTATTATTGAAGCAGATAGATCAACCGGTAACCCTAACTAGTTTATAAGAAGAACCCTAACTAATGGAGCTTGGAGAATCAGTTGTGATGATCTATGACCAAATGGTCATCGGAGATGAAGATGCCATGTAAGCATGGTGCACATGATGAGTTTCAAAGTGGATTTGGCACATGTAGCTAACCATTTATCTTGGGAATGATCAAATGCATAGCATGAAGTGAAAAATGTGTGATGAGCTACAAGATCCAATATATGATAATCCAGGAGTGGTTGAAGTTATCTAGAACAATGTGTAGTTGATTAATATATAATCCAACGATTATGATTGAACCAATATGTTTGTAATCTCTATGAGATTTGTAGGTTTTGTGATGTGTTACCGACCTATTGTATTTTATTATAAGTTTGATGATTTGTTTCAATGTGTGTTGAAAAATTTGGTTAATTGTGGTAGTGATTGTTGCTGAGCCAGAAGGTGTGTTTGTAAAATGTTGTGAAGGCAGATAGGAGTAGAAAAGGATATAATTAAGAAAGGAAGTGATATTTCCAGATCAGCAAAGAACCTATTGTTCTCTAACCATTACAATAGTTAAATCCCTTAACTGGGTAAGATTTATTAGGATTCTTATTTAAATCCTCTAACTAGGTGATCCATTAGCTTGTATTTGAAATCCTCCACCGAGGTTATCTTTAACAGGGTATTGCCTTTAACAAGGTATTGTAGTCAATCCCTTATCCAGGTGGTCCTTAACCAGATTTGTTCTTAATAGGACATTATTGTATAAGCTTCTAACAAAGCTTGTCTCCTAACATGGAAAACTTCAGAAGAGTTCAAAATACTTGTGGGTATTCATCCCCACCATGGTTTTTCCCATTTGGGTTTCCAAGTGAAAAATCATTGTGTCAAGTGGTGAATGATTTTGTGGATGTGTTTTTGGTATGGTTGATATGAATAATTGGTAAATCTACTTAGATATGTTTAGATGACCAAAAATGATCTGAAATGAGCTATTACTCGTATTAGTGAAGTAGTTTAATATTTTTGTTAAATGGTATTTGAGTTTCAGATCTGTTGCATTGTATCATTGATGTTTTGGTCAATCAGTAAAGTTTGACAGTGCAGGTGCAGTTTTTTGATATAGTGACTAAATTGATTAGGTTAGCAAGTTGTTTCTGAGTTGGAATTAAGTTTGGTGAAAGTTTAGTTTATTTTCTATCTATTGATTCACCTCACCCTCTCAGTACTTGGCTAGATTCTTATAGTTTCATCATATAATTAGCTATGGTTGGTTTATTTGTTTGATATGTTGAATCAACTAGAGATACTTCATTATTTATTGATTTTATGATGCTATGTGGTGACTTGATCGAGCTGTGATTTCGGTATGGAGATTAATTTTCAGTGTTTGGTGTTGCAGTGTTCTGGTGTTTGATCTTTCGTGCTCTGGTATGATTATATCTTGTGTTGCAGATTTTAAAGAGTGTTTGGGATGTTTGTGTGTATCTTCAATTTAGATGGTTTGTGATTTGGTGCTCCACAAATTATCTTTCTTGTCTGAGTTGTTGTTGTTAAGTGTTATTGAGTGTTAGCATGTTGATCGATGAAGATTTGATTAAGTGGTGTTGGTGCAGATGTTGTGGATAGTTTTAACATGATTGTTGGCATTTCCTAATCATGTCCTATTTGTTTTGGTGGTCCACATTGATCATTGTGCGTGTTCTTGAAGATCTTATGGGTCTAGTGATATTCTTCGTGTTATGCAATTTTTTCGGTAGTGTAACGTGTTGCGATTGATCTTGGAGAGGTTTTCAATGGTGTGGAACATTTGAGGAGATTGGTTTTGGTCCATGCTATGTTGTCATGGCATTGTATTGGTCCAGTGGTTGATTTATGTATCATGTGGTGTAAATTTGTAATTAGGTGTTGAGGGTTTGGCTAATGTTGTAGCCAAAGGTGATGATTTGTATAAATAGGTGTCATATTCATGTAATTTGGGTGTCTGTGTTGTGTCTGCATTATTAGAGAGTGGTGTATATATGAACAACTGAATTTATCCTTTGGTGTGGTGTATTGAGCAAAGATTGTTGTAGGGCAGACAATTGTGCTTAACTAGAACTATCATCACCCATTAGTAGATGTTATTCTTTCAGTTCATCTTAATCAGATTGTAGTCCCAAATTATTGTAAGGTAGTGAACCTTCCCTAACGGTTGTAGTGTTCTAGGTCATTGTATTTTGATTAGTGAGTTCTGGGTAGTATGCTTGAATACATGTGCATTCCCCATTGTAATATTTACTCATACTACTACAGAGTATCATCTCATTTTGGGTAGGTTCCCACCGTGGTTTTTCCCTTAACCGAGTTTTGCACGTCAAAATCTTGGTGTTATGTGTGTTGTTGTTATTATATTTATCTTTATTCTTGCTGTAGTTGATTAGATCTGAGATTGTGCTTAATTTGTTAAATCTGGTGAAAAGTGATTCCCCCCCCCTCCCAATTTTCCTTCATTGTTGTTGCCAACAATGCTGGATTTTTTGGCTAGTTTTTTTATGAATATTTGAATTTTTACAAATTTTTGAAGTGGACACATCCTGAAAAACAAAAATTTGAGCATTCTCCCCTCAAAAATTTGTGTTAGCTAATCAAAATTTTTTTTTTTTTTTTTCTAATTGTGTAGAATGGAGTCTAGTTTCTAAAAAGTTAATTTGTTTCAACTTTCAATAAATGAATAAAAATCTATGCCTGAAATACAACATGTTGCTTTCTGACAAAAAATGGACACATTGATAAAGGAAATTAGAGATGAAGACCTTAACATTATCAAAATTTGAAAAGAATTATATGGATGGATAGCTAAGAGATAGATTTACAGTTGTATGGTATTTTTTTGTTTGTATTAAAACACATGCAGATTTGATGGAGAGTATGAACAAAAAAAGAAAATTTTTAATGCTTGCAAAAGAGCACATCTCGGGTCTAAGAAGGAAGTCCAAGCCTTTGGGTTGGATTCCCACGGCAAATCCAAGCCTAAGGCATGGTGTTTTCCAAGATAGAAATTTTGGCACATGACAAATTTGGCATCTATCAAATATAAAAATACAAAAATACATTTGGCATAAATTAATTTGGTGTGCACCAAATATGGCACACACCAAATAAGGTACGCACCAAATAATTTGTATAGAAAATATTCACAATGTGTCCTCCCTCTCTCTCACACACACATCATCTCCCTCCCTCCCACCCATACTTCATCTCCCTCTCTTACTCTCCCTCTTTTCCTCTCGCTCTCTTCCTCCCCTTCCCTTCCTCTCCATCTCTATTTCCCCATCCCTCTCTCTCTCTCTCTCTCTCCCTCTCTCTCTCTCTCTCTCTCTCTCTCTCTCTCTTCTCCCTTCCTCCATACCCCATCCCTCTCTCTCTTCTTATCTCCCTCCCTCCCTCTCCCTCTCTCCCTCCCTCCCTTTTCCTTCACATTTTCTTTACTACAAATAGTGTGTACGGGGTACTGAGCCTATTAGTTCGCTGCCCTACCATAACATTTTTAAGGTGTAGGAGTGCCTATGCACTAATTCTGAGTTCTAACCATGTGCAGGGTAAAAAAAAATACCATTGGGCTTGCCAACATTTTAGCGACTAACAACATGCACACAGTTATTAATATATCATGTACGACATACTTAGACATAGTTTTATTTGCCCAAGAGCCTCAACAACCTCAAAAGAAGTTTTTGAGGGTGTTGAAGGCCTCACTGCAACTGTGTCTGCACTTCTATCACTATTTTACACATAGAAGTAAGTGAATTTTTTGTTTTTGCATGATTTCAAATGATTGAATTGTTGTTCTTATTAGTTTTGTCAATATTATTGTGATTGTTTAATAGTTTTGTTTCAAAAAAATAATGATCAGATGCATATTTATGGTTATTTGTTTGTTTATGAACTTTTTTTACATATATAATATGATTCTATTTAGGACAACTGATATCAACCATGAGAAAGAACAAGAAAGGAACGATGGAACAATGAGAAGCTGAAAAGGAAAGACAAAGGCAGCATATGAAGAAATTATGTGACATAAGAACAATGGGAGAAGAAGGTATGTCATCCTCAACATCTCAATTCGATTTACCAAACAAACATAATGCACCTAATTGAATTGAAGAAGAGACATTTGATTTACTATATGAACCTAATGCAATTGAAGAAGATACCACATTGAATAATCAATTAAATGATGAACATACACCTGTTCAATTTGATGAACTGAATGTACACAATGCACCGATGTTAACACCTCCTAGAATCATTCATAGGAAACCAAAGTATCTAATTGACATTGATGAGAATATATTGAAGCCAATGCCCGATTAAATGAATGAATGAACTTATAGGAGAATGGTTAAAAGAATATGGCAAAACTATTTTGAAAACTTAAATCAAACCACAAGATGTCAATTAATTGTTCAAATGATTAAAAATTTGAATTTTAGAGAGACAATGAAAATTCTAGGCCTAAGATCATCTGAAAGTAACAACAAAAGAACTATTGTGAGAAATCTATTTGATACATATCAAGCTATTGGTTCAAAATCACATACTAAAGATTCTAATGCTACTTGATGTGTCACTACATCAACCATAATGAGCAAGAAAAAAAATAAAAATTGTTTGATAAGAAAAACAAGTAAGTCACACACACAAACACACACACACACACATACATCCCTAATCTCTCATTATCCCTCTTTGTCACACACACACACATACATCCTCTCTCTCTCTCTCTCTCTCTCTCTCTCACACACACACACACACACACACACACACACACACACACACACATCATATCCCTCCCTCTCCTCCTTCCTCTCCCTCTCTTCCTCCCCCTCCCTCTCCATCTCCCCATCCCTCGTTACCCCTCTCTTTGTATCTATCACACACACACACACACACATGAATCTTCTCTCTCTCTCTCTCTCTCTCTCTCTCTCTCATTTTTTTGAATTTTAAAAAAATTAATAGAGACAAATAGAGACAATTTGGTGCTCACCAAAATGAATGCATGCAAAAATGGTAAAAAGGGATATTAGACCTGTGATTTAGGCCCACATTCCCTAGTTTTGTCTACTATTTGCTTTGATCATGAAAAATAAATTCTTTTTCATACTATTGACTTATCATAGAAACATATGTAGCATATTCCATCACAATTTCACCACCTTTTTGTTGGTTGGACAATGAAGAAGACAACAAAAATTGAATTTTTTGGAGTGATTTTTATTATATGAGGTAATTTTCTCATGTTTTTATAATTGAAATGTTCATTATGAATTTTTTGTTTTTATTTCACAAAATACAATAACTACATCAATAAGAGAATAATCTAATGAGTGCATATGTCAATAAGACCACCTTCATCACATCTTTCTAGTCAGCAAGAGAATAATCTAATGAGTGCATATGTCACTAGTGAGGAGGAACCTCAAGGAGATCAGTCCAACTAGTCAGCAAGAGTTAACACAATGGAAACACATGGATATGATGGAGGCAATGCATAACAAATAGTTTTATTGCATGAAAGTTAATTACATCCAACTAGTAACAACCAGGTTACAACATACTGGCACACAGGCCTAGTAGAATAGGTCACACCGGGACCTTGAATCAAAAGATCTATCTTCTAGGCACAGTCTATCTATCTGATACTCCTTGAATTTTTTAGTTCATTGATTCATTATAAAGCATGATTACAAATATGTATATCAATCCAAAGGATCTTGTCGGCCCAAAAAGGATCAAAACCCTAACATGCAAAATGAATGAGGTCGGCCTCCACCAAGAGATTCCTCCAGTAAATCCAAAGAATGAAACGCAGAAGGTCGGCCACTAGTGATTTTTTTAGTGGCTAATATTCACCAATTGGCAATTTTTTTAAATTTGGAAATCAAAATTTGGCTAATAGTTGAAGTTTTAAGGTGACCTAAATTGCCATATTTTAACAAAATTTTATTTCAGTCTTATTTAAATCGCCAGAGAATTTATTTTATTAAATTTTTGAACTCAAATATTTGCCAAAATATTCAATACATGGTTGGATCAAATTCAAAAAAAAATTATAATTTATTGTAAGAAATTAAATTAATTTGCGAATAATACATCATAATTATTAGTTACTTTAGGGTTCTACCAATAATCTTTAGTTGCCACCATTGGTTCAAAATATAATCTAATGACCATCATTTCATTCCATGAAGTAAATTGTACCTACAAGTTTTAATTCTCATGGGGGTTGAGTTGATTTTTGATTGTTGGCCTCAATGGAAATAAATAGTATAAAAATAATTTTGGGCCCCATGAGTATTATAAATTTAAAGTAAATTTTATCTGATGAAATACAAAGAGGGCTATTAGATTAATTTAAATTAACGTCAATAACTAAATAAAGTAGTGTTTATACTTTAAACTCAATAATGATTTCCACCTTAGGCCTTTACTTTTCTATAAGAAATTTTTTAAAATGAAATTATTTGCAATAGTAATCAATGCATACTTGTATTATTTTCTAAGATTCACCAAGATTTCCTAACAACACAATTTTATTTTAAAAAATTCACCAATTAAATTAACATTTTTCTTTAAAAAAAGGAAAGATTCGCCAATAAAAATTATTATTTTTATTCAAAATAAATACAAATTCACCAATATTTTATATCTTTCTTTGAAGGGGGGTTTCTTAAAGTTATCACTATCAGCCACACACCAAGCAATATCGAGATCAACATCCAAGGCTCTGCAAGCTTCAAAATGGCTTCCAATAGATCACTAGAATAGGTCTCAGGCAACCGGTAACAAAGGAACAATCGGTAACAAGAAACTATCAAGGAAATCGGTATCGATATCTTGCCGGAAAGTGATCCAAATGAGATGCGGTTAGAAAGAAAGTACGATGATCAAGTCTTCAAGTAGAATCCAACTCCACGAGAACCGGTGAGCCAAGACTAGGATGCACAGAAAACAAAACAAAAAACAAAATGTTTTGGTTGATGCAAGATTGTTGTGAACCGGGGATGCTCCTGCATCAGACATCTGAGGTTAATAAAAAGTGAACCTCTCACTTTGCTGAGATCAAAGGGAAACCAAGGCAATCTACCTTTGCCTAAGAATTTGAAGATGAATCCTCCATTGGTCTGTTCTTCCACTTCACAACATATTCTTTGTATTGTTTGCTTCAAGTACTATGCCCAATCCTATTGTCCAAAATCTCTTCAATTTGATCTGGTTCCTTCCAGGGCAATTGTCCCTCCAAGTCTACAATACTATCCTCACTAAAATTTGGTTCATGGTACTCATGAATATCTGCAATGTTGAATATAGGTGAAATACTTAGACTATGTGGTAGCTCCACTTCATATGCATTTCCAGAACTGAACTTTCGCAAGATCTTACAGGGTCCAAACTTCTTCATCTGTAACTTATTATAAGTTCCAACCGGGAATCTCTCTTTTCTCAAATAGACCATCACTTCATTGCCAACTTTAAATTCCTTATGTCTCCTCTTCTCATCTACCTTCTCCTTGTATTTTCTATTCATGTCTTCCAAATGTTGTTTAACCTGAATGTGTAATGCTGCCATGTGATCCACAAACTCTTCTGCTTCTGAACTCTTCCAATATTCACTGCTAATGTCTCTCAATTCTTCTATTCCTTTAGGATGCACTCTGGTAACAATCTCAAAAGGCATTTTTTTGGTACTTCTATTCATTGAATTGTTATAGGCAAACTCTGCTTGTGCAATGACCAAATCCCAACTTCTAGTTTTATTTCCTACTAAACATCTCAACAATTTTCCCAAACTCTAGTTAACTACTTATGTCTCTCCATCAGTCTATGGATGAAAAGTAGAACTAAACCTCAAATCTATCTTCATCTTTTTTCAAAGTGTTCTCCAAAAATAGCCAACAAACTTAGTGTCTCTATCTGAAACTATACTCTTAGGTAATCCATGCAATCTTACAAGGTATAAAATGAGACATCTTTGAAAATATATCCACTATCGCAAATATAGAATCATTCCCTCTTTGTGTCTTAGGTAAGCCAAGTACAAAATCCATAGTTATATCTTCCCAACTTCTTACCAGTACTGTCAAAGGTTTATACAATCCAACTTTCTGACTACTACCTTTTGCAACTTGACAAACTCTACAACTCTGCACATATCTATTAGCATCCTTATGAATTTGGGGCCAAAAGTACTGCTCACTCACCAATGCAACTATTTTACCAATACCAAAATGTTCAACTAAACCTCCACTATGCTTCTCTTTTATCAGGTTCTCTCTCATGGAACTTTTAGGTATGCATAACTAAACTCCCTCAAATAAAATCCCATCTTGAATAAAGTAATCCAACCATTTTCTCCTATCAACCATAACTAGTTCTCTACATGCTTTCCAAGGTTCTGCAAAATCTGGGTCTTCATCATACAAGGTCTTCAAATTTTTAAAACATAATACTATCACTCTCATTTTTGTCAGCAAATTCCTTCTCCTACTCAATGCATCAACAAATTTTCTAGATTTCCCACTTCTATGTTTCAACACAAAGGTGTAACTCTACAAGAACTCTACCCATCTCATATGTCTATGACTCAACTTACTCTAACTATTGAAATATTGCAAGGCTTGATGATCTGTATACAACACAAACTCCTTATGCAACAAGTAATGTCTCAATTTCTTCAAGACTTGAATTATGGCATAAAATTCATGATCATATACTGAATATCTCTTTTGGGCATCATTAAATTTCTCACTAAAATATGCTACTACTCTCACTTCTTGACTCAAAACTTCTCCTATTGTTGGTCCACTTGCATCACAATCCACTTGAAATACCTTATTGATATCTGATAAAGACAACATAGGTTGCTCAGTCACTTTCTATTTCAAAAAATCAAAACTTTTGTTTGCTCTGGTGGTCCACTTAAATTTCATCCTATCTCCCCTCATGGTCTCAGTCATAGGATTACAAACTGAACTGGAATTTCTGGTAAACTTCTAGTAAAAACTAGCCAATCCATGAAATGATCTTTTACCTCTCCAATGCTTTCTGGTGTAGGCCACTCAACAATGGCTTTCACTTTCTCAGGGTCCATCTTCAAACCATCCTCAAATATCACAAATCCCAAATAGACTAACTCATCCTTCATGAAAGTGCACTTCTTGATATTGATCAGTAACTTTTTTCTCTCAACCTCTACAAAACTTGTTTTAACTGCAACAAATGCTCCTCTTTTGTCTTACTAAAAATTAGAATGTCATCCAAGTACACAATAACAAACTTACCCAAGAATTTCTTCAAAATCTCATTCATCAGCCTTATGAAGATACTTGATGAATTAGTTAGTCCAAAAGGCATCACCAACCATTCATATAATCCTTCATTTTTCTTAAATGTTGTCTTCCATTCATCACCTTCTCTGATACTAATCTGATGATATCCACTCTTCAAATCTATCTTTGTAAAGTACTTTGCTCCACTCAAACAATCCATTATGTCATCCATCCTAGGCAAGGGAAACCGATATTTCACTATGATCTTGTTTATTGCTCTTGAATCGGTACACATCCTCCATTCTCCATTGTTCTTATGTGCTAATACTGTTGAAACTACAAAGGGCTCAAAATTTCCTTGATCAAACCTTTTTTCAATAGCTCCTGCACTTGTCTATTTAGTTCTTCATTCTCTATCAGTGTTAACTAGTGTGCAACTTTGTTAGGCAAACTAGCTCCGGGAACTAAGTCCATGCAATGACTAATACTTCTAACAAGTGGCAATCCATTAGGTACATTATCTAAAATGATGTCCCCATACTCTGTCAGCAAATCTCTTATCTCTATTGGGTGTTCTCCTTCTGGTTTTGGTCTCTCAGTCTTCTTAGGAATTAAGGCAAAACACACATTATCATGTCTTAGTCCATCCATGAACTTCCTTCCATCTACTAGACAGATTCTTGTATTTGTACAAACTTCATTCTTCAAAGGTTCCTCCAAAGGCAACAAGGTTTTCTTCATCCCATTGGCAACAATAGTGTATGTATTCTTCCTCACATCATGTATTTCCTGTCTATCAAACTACCAAGGTCTTCCCAATAAAAGATGACAAATGTCCATAGGAATAATGTCACACAAAACTTCATCATGATAATTCCCAATTTTCAATTTTACTAAACATTGTTCACTTACTAACAACTTGTCTTCATCTTGAATCCATGCTATCTGGTAAGGATTAGGGTGTTTCAATCTCTCTAATTTCAACTTATTCACCATCTCTTCTAAAATAAGATTATCTGAACTACCACTATCAATAACAACTTTACAGCACTTACCGGATACCTTACATCTAGTCTTGAATAGGTTCTTCCTCTGCAAGGGTTCTTTATCTTCTCCAGTATGACACATAGCTCTCCTCATCATCAATAGTTCTCCATCTTCCAATTTATTATCTAATCCGGTGGGGTTCTCTTCCACCAATTTCGCTCTTTCGGTAACCTCTGAATTCTTACATTCAAATGCATGGTGTCCTTCTCCTCCATATTTAAAACAAGTTCCTCTTAATATCCTTTTGTCCCTTCTTCCAAAGTTCTCATTCCAGTAGCCATCCGGTTCACTCCTCTGGTAGAAATTTCTATTATCCTTCCGGTATGAATTACCTTCCTTGCTCACTTCCTTGTCCTTGTTATGATCGGTATTGGTTCCTCTTCCTCCAGTATATCCTCTTCCTCCTTGAAATTTTCCTCTGGTAAACCTTCCACCTCTACCTCTCTGTCTCTTCTCATGCCTCTTATTCAATTTCTCTTTAGCCTTTATTGCATATCGGTAAGCCTCTTCAACACTCTCTAATTTGATCATATTGAGTTCATATTGTATAGACATCCACAATCCATTCAAATATCTTGCAATTTGTTCAATCTCATCATCAATATGTCAAGATCTGAGGTTCAACTTGTAAAATGCTTCGGTGTACTCCTTCGCACTAGATTCCTTATGTCTCAAATTCTGCAACTTCCAAAATAGATCTACTTGATAATTTGTCAAGACAAACGTTGATGTTAACTTAGAAATCATCTTATCTCATGTTTTAGTCTATTCTTTACCTCTTCTTTGCCTATCAACTCGTAAGTTCTCCCACTAAAGAGATGCATGACCTTCAACCGGGTATAAGAATACTTCACCTTCCTCTCTTCTACAGTGTTTTCAAAATCAAAATACTTCTCCATCTTCGAGATCCAATCCATCAATTCATCTGAATATAACTTCCCATCATATTCAGGTGGGGTAAAATGAGGTTTAGTGTCCGCCCTACTCAAAACCCTTAAAAACATTTCCTCCTCTGGATCAACTGTTGGTAGGTTCACTTGTTCTGCCAGGGCTTCTTCTCATTCATCTTCACTCATATCCTCAACATGTTGGACTCTACTCTGGGTTGTCTCCATGGCTTCTAACCATGTTGCTTTTTCTTGCAACATCTCCATTATAGCAGGGTGTGCATTCCCACATGCTCCACCATTCCTAGTTCCTCTTCGTGCCATTGATCCATGCTATTCCTTTGTAATTTGGATCCGTAATCCACCACCCTATAATAAGATTCAGGACACACAACCTCTAGAATGAACTTCACTCTGATACCACTTGAAGCAGTCACCGATGAGGAGGGACCTCAAGGAGATTAGTCCAAACCAGTCAGAAAGAGTTAACACAATGGAAACACACAGATATGATTGAGGCAATGCATAAAAGATATTTTTATTGCATTAAATTTAATTACTTCCAATCGGTAATAACCAGGTTACAACATACTGACACACAAGTTTGGTAGAATAGGTCACACCGAGACCTTGAATCGAAAGATCTATCTTCTAGGCATAGTCTATCTATCTGATACTTCTTGATTCTCTGAGTTTATTGATTCATTCTAAAGAGTGATTACAAATATATATATTGATCAAAAGGATCCTGTCTGCCCAAAAAGGATCAAAACCCTAACGTGCAAAATGAATGAGGTCGGCCTCCGCCAAGAGATTCCTCCAGAAAATCCAAAGAATGAAATGTAGAAGGTCGGCCACACACCAAGCAATATTGAGATCAATGTCCAAGGCTCTACAAGATTTGAAATGGGTTATGGTAGATCACTAGAATAGGTCTCAGGCAACTCATAACAAGAAACTATCAAGGAAACTGGTAGCAATATCTTGTCGGAAAGTGATCCAAATGAGATATGGTTAGAAAGAAAGTAGGATGATCAAGTCTTCAAGTAGAATCCAACTCCACATGAATTGATGAGCCAAGACCGAGACACACATAAAAGAAAATAGAAAAGAAAATGTTTTTGGTTGATGTAAGATTGTTGTGAATCGAGGATGCTCCTGCATCAAATGAGTGTCAGCTGAAGGAGTGGGTCGGTGAATGGTGTATGCAAACTTTGAGCCCACTTGATACATCAACTCCTAACAACATTGCAACTCACATAGATAGAAGCATCAGTTGACTTTGACCATGTGTTAGATCTAGTGCAACCAGGTAAATTATTTGCACCCATATTTAGTCAAAGTCAATTTTATATCTTATTTGTTCACTAAATTCATGTATATGATTGCACATATCATTGCAAGGCATTTTAATGTAGTTATTGCGGTAGAAAACTATGAAGAAGGAATAGATTATTATCTATGTCATTGTGTGGAGGAAAAAAATAAATTGGATGGCCTTGTAGTAGATGGAAAAAATATCAAAAATACACTACAAGATCAGTGGTTGTTATTGGTACATGGATTAGGATGTACAAAGTGAGGAAGTCTAACTTGTGGTTATTTGAGGACCTTGAGAAACATACAAAGATTCTTCATTATTCAAACCTTGTGGTGGCATCAAATGTTCACTTGATCAAATATGGGGGTAGACCACTAAACAGGAACCTATGGAAGGTTCATGAGTCTAACCATCTCTTGACATGACAAATATTAGAGTGGATCTAGATGGTTCATTGAATTGAATGTAAATGCAAAAAGAAATTGTAATATCAATTTATTTGGATATATGTACATATGACTTGTATATTTGTACAAATGATAAACTTGAGGCATTGTAATATCAAATGTCTCTATGAGATACGTATGTGCCATATAATTTTGTTTTCCAATGATTGAGATACTAAGTATTATAATGTTATAGTAATGTGATTTTGAAATGGAAAGAATCATTGCTAAAGTAAAAAGAGCAAATCTAGAGAAACTAGAAAAAAAAATAATAAAAGAAAGAGAGAATCAGCATAGCTTTGCATGGAATGAAAATAAATATATTAATGTAAAGGTAATCAAGAATTAGATTATATGTTACACTCATGTTATTTTCAAATAAAAAGAGTAATTTCTAACATAATAAGAGAAAATATACAAGAAGATTTATCCCTATAGAGAAACCTAGAGAAACAAGAAAAAAGAACCATAATAACTAAAAGAAGAAATCTTATTTCCAAACTTAAGCTACTCATTATATGTTGGTAAAGATAAAAGAGTTTATCACAAAGTCAACAATTTTAACTTAGAGGCATGCCATGTCAATTTTTCTTTGAAGCCCTTTTGGCCAAGAAATTTGCTACACAATATTGTTCCTAAGGAATAAAAGTAAAGGAAGAGCTTCAAACATCAAAGAGATGACTAATTTGGTCCACTAAAGTAAGTAGTTCTCTAGTTAGACTCCTATTACTAGCACAAACAACTTCTCCAATTCACCTTTTTAGAAAATAGATATTTAGGGGGAACAAGAAAATTAATATTTGAAAGCTCCAAGTTTCTTGATTTTTATGAGCCATTTCGTAGCGATGTGTTCTTTTAAGTGCTCGAAGTGTGAAAATTGTCAAATTTTGACAACACATATCTTAGAACCTACGAAAAATACAAATGATTTTTCTGAACCTACAAGGTCAAGTGATGCCCCTCTACAAAAACCTCTCTTACTCAATTCCATTTTCCCATGCTGACACTTTTTCTATTGCAACAAAAAGCATTAGATGCATTCAATAAAAAGTTGCAACATACCCTAACTTTCAATATTTTTTTTGTGGATGAAAACTATCGATGCAAGAACATTCAGGAGGCCAAGTTTATGCTAGGCATGCCCCTATTTTTCTCACCAAGTCATTTGATCATTGTGAGCCATACTGTAGAGATGTGTTCTCTTAAGTTCTTGAAGAGTGAAAATTGTCAAATTTTGATGACGTGTATCTCAAAACCTACATCACATATAAATGATCCTTTTAAACCTACAAGGTCATTGGATGCCACTCTACAAAAACCTCTCTTAGTTTTCAATTACTCAATTCCATTTGCTCGTGCATACACTTTTTTTTGTTGCAACAAAAAGTGTTAGATACATTCAATGAAAACTTACAACGTACCCTAACTTTCATTTTTCTCATTGTGGATGCACATAGTCAGTGTGAACACTTTTGGGATATTGATTTTACACAAAGACTGCCCCCATTTCTCTCACCAAGTCACTCGATCATTATGAGCTATACCATAACAACACATTCTCTTAAGTGTTTGAAGTGTGAAAATTATCAAGTTTTGACAACACGTATCTCGGAACCTACTTTACATATGAATGATCCATCTAAACCCATGGGGTCATGTGATGCCCCTCTATAAAAACATCTCTTAGTTTTCAATTACTCAAATCCATTTTCCCATGCTAACAAAATTTCTAATGCAACAAAAAGCATAAAATGTATTCAATGAAAGTTTCAACATACCCTACCTTTAATTCTCCTTGTCATGGGTACAAATCATTAGCGTGAGCACATCCAAGAAGTCAGGTTTATGCTAGCCATGTTGCTATTTCACTTGCCAAGTCACCCAATCATTTTGAGCCATACCTTAGTGACACGTTCTTTGAAGTGCTCGAAGTGTGAAAACTATCAAACTTTGACAATGCATATCTTGGAACCTGTAGCACATACAAACAAGTCATCTAAACCTACGGGGTCATGTGATTCCCCACTACAAAAACCTCTCTCATTTTTTGATTACTCAAATCCATTTTCTCATGCCAACACTTCTTTAGTTGCAATAAAAAGTGTAAAATGTAGTCAATAAAAATTTGCAAGAGACCCTAACTTGTACTCTACTTGTTGTGGGAATAAACCATTAATGCGAGAATGTCCAAGTGGCTAGTTTTATGCTAAGCATGACCTTGTTTCACTCACCAAGTTGCTTGATCATTCTGAGTCATACCCTAGCAACGCATTCTGTTAAGTACTCGAAGTGTGAAAACTATCAAACTTTGAAGACGTGTATCTCAGAACTTGCAACACATACAATTGAGTTGTTTGAACCTACGGGGTTGTGTGATTCCTCTCTATAGAAACCTCTTAGTTTTATATTAGTCAAATCCATTTGCCCATGCTGACACTTTCTATTGTAACAAAAAGCATGAAATGCATTCAATGAAAAGTTACTATATACACCTAAAAATGGCTATGATATATTAAATAAATAGATTGAGAAGTTTGTTTATTTAATTCATTTATCCTATTCTTCTATTTTTAATTTATTAATTAAATATTTATTATTTAATTAATTATCCTTAATTATTCTTTTAAAATTCTTCTTGATTAAATAATTCAAAATTGTTTAATTATTCACCTTTTCCACCTCACTCTCTTCCACATCAGCTTATCTTGCGAATTCATTCTTCATGTGGCTACTATTTTTTCCTATTTTTAATTAGATACATTTTCTCCAACTCCCACTTTGTATATTCCCTCCACTACTCCTACATTTTTGGATGAGATTGTGTCCACATCATCTTGGTCAAACTCCACTTGTCCTGCATTTCCTAGATTGTCTCCAACTATGGTCAACTATGGTCAACTCTAGCAAGCTTCCACTTGGATTTCTCTCCCACCTTTTCCTCAATCCTACATGTGTAGGAGGAACATCTTCCACCTTCTTCTCACACATCCTAACCAATCAAATCATAGCCATCAACTTATCAAGTTTCACTCTCAGCTATTGATCTTTGCCACATGGGATTTTGCTCATGTAAAATCTATAAAAGATACATTTTCCACTAATTTGAGACTAATCGTAATCTTGCACTCTAGTTGTTTTAGATCATTTTGAGCATTTTAATAGTGTTCCTTTGGCTTAGTTTAGATATCATATAAATTTATAATATCATTTTGCATATTTAGTTTTTTATTTTAGCATAAAAAGACTATTGTTTATTCATCTTTCTCGTCTTGAAGATAATTACCAGTGCAGTCTGAGAGAAATCAAATCATTTGATTCAAGAGAAGAAGGTGATAAGACCGAATGGGACAAAAAAGGGGAGTTTATTTCTATTGAATTTATTTCCTGTATTTGTTTCATTGGTGACCTAGGAGCTTTCAGGTTTTTATTTTATTTTCTAGGTTACACATTTTGGTGTCCACCGTGGGCCCCTTGCCTCACTTTTTCTGGTTTTTCTTGTCCATACGTGCAAGTAGGTTTCTAGATTTTCACTTTTATTTAACAGTTTAGCATTTTTGTTCAAATTTTTAGCTCCTTCATTTATTTATTTAGTGCTTTTATTAAGTGTAGTAGCATTTTTGTTGATTAGGTACATGCTTTTGCATATCACTATAGCACCTTTGTAAGCTTTTAGCGCCTCTCTCTATTTTTGTAGCACAACTATTGATTAAAATAGCACATTTGTCAAATATAGTAGTGCTTTTGCATAGTAGTTTAGTGCATTTTCTCCTTTAGCACATTTGCCCCAGAACATAGTCAATTTCAGTTTCCATTTAACATTTTGTGACAGGTTCTTTCAACTGTCCAAGACTCAAGATGGGAAACTACCAACTTGTGGTTTTGTAGGTGTTTTTACATGCATCTAGGAATGTAGATTAATTAGGGGGATTGTAATTTGAGAATTTTATTTCACATAGTTTAACTAGGAAGTTAAACTACAACATACATAAAAAGAAAAAAAAATTGCATCTCTCATTTTCATAAAGTAGCTGCACTTAGAATAATTTAGGAGGTTAATTAATCAGTGTTTGTTGTGTTTGCAAAAGTGATAGGTGATTATGCTCTCCCCTTAACTGGGTGATCAAAAAACCAAACTCACTTAGTAGATTGTGTAGCCCATTAGAGGGCCTGCCTCCCAAGTAGCCCATAAGGCCAAGTGAGAGGGAACAATCCAAGTGGCAACAAACTAAAGCCAAGTCCTTCCAAGCCACTATAATCAAATGCACTTGTGAGGAAAATCATGAGTGACGAGTGTTACATGTTGTCATAACATTTTCATGTCTTCCTTAATGTTTGTGTGACATGTAAAAATCTATAGAGAATAACCTCTGCAAACTGGGAGGCCTCCTTTAATGGATTGGAAAATGTTGTTGATTATGACCACTAGAATGGATTCATGAACCATAAACCTTTGTTAGTAGAAGTCAAAAACCTTCTATATGTTGACTTAGGAGGTTGGACCTTTGAAGTGGACCATATTTTCGTGGTTTATAGTAGAGATAGCAATTCCTTGGGAAGTGGTGACCTAAGGAACCTGGATCTTGGTATGCCCGAGAAGTGAGTGCATTGTAAGGGGGAGCCAGTGCTACCAAGTTCCTAGGTTGTATGTTGTAAATAGGCAAGGATAGATTAATTTCCACATGAGATTCAACAGGTATTATCTTGGTTAGCCACTAGGATTTGTGCTTGTCTTTTAATTTTTTACTTTGAAAACATTGTGTTTGATGTGTCTTTTGTGTGTTTTCAATAAAAACAAATCAAAATCATCCCCAAACAAACATTAGATGAAAAATTAGAAAATTTTCAATCATTGGAAAATCAGAATTTTAGCAGAAACCATAGAGTTGCACTTTTACTAACGTATTTGCAACCCATTTTAGCACCTTTGTGAAACAAAATAGCACATTTGCAAAATAGCTTAGCGCTTTTAACAAATACTTTAGTGATTTTACCCAATATTTTAGTGATTTCAGAAAATATTAGCACATTTAGGTAACAAAATGATGCTTTTGAATAAAAAAATAACGCGTCCATTCAGTACAATAGCACATTTGCAAAATCCTTTAGCGCATTTGTTTTAGCGCTTTCACGATAGTGGCTATGTCCCACACTCTGAGTAAAAATTTAAAACCTAATTTGGATACCCAGTTTCGAGAAGAATACATATTGACAACCACAAAATTAGTTTCCTAACAAGACAAGAATTTTTTACCATTGATCATATCAGACCACTTTACATACACAAATCAACATATACTTTAAGTGTCTTTGAAGATCTACAGTATACATTGGTTGATTTATTTCTACAATAAAGATTCCATCATCCTTTCAACTCAAGAACTATAATAAAATCTTGGTGAAGTGAGTTATTATTATCTAGGGATCTATCATCTCCTAATCTTGACTCACTTTGATATCATGATTCCTCAATAGTACAAGATTTCCAAATTTGACAAATTAAGATCAATATTGCACACTATTAATCTTGATAAGAAGACATTTTATTGGTCTAAATATCAAACAAGTATAGAATTCCCGACTTAACATAGGGCAGAAGTGTTCATGTATGGTTGAAATAAGAAGTCAAAGAGCAAGTAAACCCACAATGTTGTACCATGATAGAAACAATAATATGTATGATCCTATTGATCTCTTTGGAGAACACTCAAATCCGTTGTTTGACAATGATAGTGATAGTGATGTGGATGAACAAAAAATTCTTGGTGCATCACAACATCCTAAATTTCTAAAACTCATGGAAAAGGTTATGGAGAAAGAAAAAGAGAAATATTATCTTCACCTTGCACATTAGGGTTTAAAAATTTTATCTGATTTTGATGTATACACACTTAAGAAAAATAGTGGGAAAAATGACAACACCAATACCAACACAAATAATGGAACCCATCAAGTTGAATTGCATAAAAACAAAAAGGATAAAAGTACTTTTGTGAATCCTTTGAGAACTCTCGTTCAACAAATACAAGATTTACAAACTCAAGTGACCAAAATACAATCAAGATCATCTACTAAACAATATTCACTTGAGCACATATCTACTTATAAATTTGACAAAAGCTTGGTTATGCTTTCATTTCCCCCAAATTTTTAAATTCCCAAGTTTGATAAGTATAAGGGAAAAGGTGATCCACATGACCACATCGAACAATTTTGTGCAACATTCATGAAAATTGCTCACAATTATACCTACTTAATTTGATTGTTCCCTAAAAGTTTAGGTGGACAAACTATCGAATGGCTTTATAATTTACCACCTGGGATTAAATCGTTTGAAGAATTAGTTGACAAATTCCTTACACACTTCTCATACAACATTGAACATGAGGTTTCCATTCTTGACCTTTGTAACAACAAACAATGTAATGGAGAATCTTTCACAAATTTTCTCCAAAGATGGAGGCATCTTGCAAGTAAATATCCACATGTGATACCTGAAAAATAAAAAGATGGAAATATTCATTCATAACTTGAATTCCAAATTAAGCTATCAACTTACCATTGAGAAATCATTAATAGAGAAAGGAGTGATTAATTTTTACAAATATAATGTTGGTTCAAGTAATAACAATGATAAATCACAATTTTGGACTAAGAACAAAAACATTGTTAATGATGGGGTAGTAGATGCACAAAACCTTAAAACTAAACAACCAATCTTAAACCTATCAGGACCTCAAAATAATAAAGACAAATAGAATAATAATAATGTATCCAAGCCCAAAACTTCTTATCCTCCTTTAAGGAAATTCAGTCCACTAGGTGAACCTTTGGAAACTTCTTTGAGGAAACTTATCTCTAACAATCTCATGACCTTACATGAAGCAAAAGATTATGAGCCAAAGGTTAAACCTGCATGGTGGAATGACCAAAGACTATTATGAGTTTCATATAAGTAAAGGGCATAAGACCAATGATTGTCAGAGATTAAAACACACCATACAAGATTTGATGATATAGGGGACATGTTCATAGATGGTCATAAATCCAATGACGAACATGTGGCATTTAAGGATCCTCTCCCAAATTATGCAAAAGGAAATCCCTCTAAATTGGGAAACAAGAAAGTGAACTATATAAATGAGTCTTATGACTATGTTATAAATCATATCTCTGAAAGTGATTCTCATGTGAATGTGATTACTATCAATAATAAATCCAATTGCAATGTGACAAGACGACATGGAAAATTTACTCTTCAAGGTGCACCTCCTAAGCCATCCTCCATGACTAATCAATACAATATCCTTGATCAACTTAAGAAAATACCCGCTCATATATCTATCCTAGAGCTTTTACATTTGTCACATACCTATAAAAAAATTTTAGAGAAAGCATTACAAGAAACCAATGTATCCTGAGATCTTGATCCTACACAATTTCAAGGAATGGTAGGACACTTAACCACACCTCATTTCTTTTCTTCCATCGAACATGATGATATTTCTATAACCCAACCTCATAATTCTCCTCTCCATATAGATTTCCTTGTACATAAGCACTGAATAAAATGTGTCCTAATAGATGGAGGGGTTGGTTTGAATCTATGTACTTTTAAATTAGTCCTTGTATTGGAGTTTTCAGAGGATCCTATGGATCTAAAGAGAAAGATCACAATCAAAGCCTATGATGAAGAAGAGAGAGTGTCAAAAGGATATGTTGTCTTTCCCATTAGAGTTGGACCAGTGGAAAAAGATATGGTTTTCCAAGTACTTGATCTTGATCTAGCATATAACATATTCCTTGGACAACCTTGGATACCTGCAGTGCAAGCCGTCCCTTATACATATCATCAATGCCTAAAATTTCCTTATAATGGTCAAGAGATTACAATTCAAGGAGATCCCAATCCTTTCCAATATTGCAATACCATCAAGCCAAAGCCTAAAGTAATTATCCCAAACAATCGTCCAGTTTCACCTCCTATCTCACAAGTTGATCCAACTTCAGCACCTTCAACATCTAAAGAAGTTGAATGCACATATAAAGTAGTTGAATCCACATCTAAAATGGATGACCCAAGCTTAAGATCAAAGATCGAGGTATGGGAGAATATTCTATGGAGAAAACCTTTTGTGTTTCACAACTCCCACCTTCACCTAAATCTTATGGCAAGATAGTGTTGGATAGACAAACATATTTTTATTCTAGGAGACAGTTGAGAGACACTTTTATTAGATTGGGGAAATTATCAAAGGAGACTAATGAAAAAGATATTAAGGAATGGTTATATAAAGAAGAAGAAAAGGAAGATACATCAGAACTAGACATTCAATTACCTCTTGAACAATATGGAAAAGGGTTCACTATATTGCAAAAGATGAGATATGATGCCCATGGTCCCATTGTATCAAGAAAAGAAGGAATTGTGGAACCTATACAACCTACTTTGAAAGCCCCTAATGAAACAAATGGATTGGTATATAATGAAGATGTTGAGGAAGCTACACGTAATTTGTATGATAACATTTAAGAGTTACAAGAAAATAGTGAAACTGGTTCTTGTGAATGGGAAGGGCTTTCAAAAGTTTCTTCTGAAGATAAGAAAATTGATGTAATTTATTCATACAATAGACCAAACAATGAGGGACTTAGTTCAAGTTCTAAACCATTATAGAAATAACCACAAAATGATACAACTAACTCTCATGAGGAGGGTTGGATATCAGATGAGCCAAACAACCTTGAGGTGGTTATCGATCTTGAACTTGAAGATATAGTCATTGACCTCTGAAACTTTTACATTCTTACCATTATGTATTTTTATACCAACGAGCCTAATGACCTTCATCTTGTGCACCCTGAACTTATAGATTGGGGACAAGAAGACTCACTTTAACTCCAAACCTTTCCTAATGATCATGCTATCATAAACTTCTCAAATCCCATGGGTCTTTTATATGTAGGAGTTAGTGATACAAATTCAACTAAGAAGCTCAATACTACAACCACATCTAGAGAAAAGGCCAAGCCTTTCATTCATAAAAATGCAAAAATGAATAATAGATCTGATGGTGAAAACCATAATGCGGCAATATTAGATCTTGAAAAAGTAAAAAGAAAAGACATATCCGATGGTGAAAACCTCTCTGATGCACCAAAGGATGGGAGGCTTCACATTATTCCCCATCCACAATACCAATAAATATCTTCAATCATCATAGAACCAAAAGTACCTATCAACATTGGAACAGAGGATAATCCTAAGAATCTTCATTTGGCAGCATCATTATCACTAGAAGAGAAAGAAAATTTTATCAAGTTTTTCAAAGAAAACCAAATTAATTTTTCTTGGTCATATGTGAATATGCCTGGTTTAGATCTTGATTTAATCATGCATCACTTATCTATAGCTCCTGGGGTTAAGCCTGTAAAATAAAAGTTGAGAAAAATGCATCTGCATATAGCTCTACTGGTCAAAGTTGAGTTGAAAAAGTTGCTAGATGTAGGATTTATCAGATCTATTGATTATGTTGAATGTTTTTAAAACATACTACATGTTTCAAAGATATATAAGAGCATCAGAGTCTACAGATGATTTTGAGACTTGAACAAAGCATGTCTAAAGGATTATATTCCTTTGCCAAATATAGATATCATTGTGGACTTCATTTCAAGACACACTATGTTATCTTTGATGGATAGCTTTTCTGGTTATAATCAGATAAGGATATCCCCAGAAGACCAAGACAAAACAACATTTACCTGTCCCTGGGGGACCTACTGTTGGAATGTCATGCCATTTGGACTGAAAAATATAAGAGCTACATATCAGAGAGAAAGGATAACAATGTTTCATGATATGATGCATACATTTATGGAAGATTATGTTGATGATATTTTGGGAAAATCATATACCAGAGAGGAGCATCTTAGCATTTTGTACAAGATTTTTAATCGGATGGAGAAGTTTAATGTATTCTTGAATCCTAAGAAGTGTGTTTTTGGAGTGACATCTAGTAAAATCCTAGGATACATTATGTCAGCAAATAGAATAGAGATAGATATTGAGAAAGTGAAAGCTATTATAGAGATGTCACCTCCCAAAAATATTAGTCAGTTGTGCTCTTTACAAGGAAAATTGCAATCCATCAAAAGATTTATTTCACAATTAGTTGATAGGTGTCATCCTTTCTCACATTTCTTACACACAGATGTACCTTTCAAGTGGGATGACAAGTGTGAAGAATCTTTCTAGATGTTGAAAGAGTATCTAATGAATCCACCTATTCTTATGCCTCCTATTGAAGGAAAACCCCTCTTACTCTATATATCAACTACTACAACATCCCTTGGTGCCCTTTTAGCCTAGGAAGATCATGAGGGAAAAGAAAGAGAAATTTATTATATCAAATGAACTCTTCTTGGCTATGATATAAATTATAGTTCAATTGAGCGGGCATGTTTGGCAGTAGTTTTTGCATTACAAAAATTGTGTCATTACATGTTAACTCATACTATAAAGCTAGTAGCCGAGAAATTTGTTATATCAAATGAATATGTGGATCATAAATCTATCAAAGGACAGGTGATTGTGGATCAGTTAGCAGAGGCACCTTTATCAGATTATCAACCAATGTGTTCAAAATTTCTAGATGCTTCAATTTTAACTATCATTGAAAATACATGAAAATAATATTTTGGTGGATCATACACTCAACATGGATCAGGAGCTAGAATATTATTTATTACACCACAAGGAGATACCATACCCAAATCATATCGATTAATGTTTCCCTGTACAAATAATATGGTTGGTTATGAAGCATTAGTGATTGGAAAAAAGATGAAAGTGGAGTGGAAGATAACATAACTTAATGTTTATGGAGACTCTCAATTGGTTATCAATCAAGTGAATTATGACTATTAGATAAAGGATGAAAATTTAATACCATATAAATGTATGGTAGATGAATTTAAAAATTATTTTGTCTCTATTCACTTTGAACAAGTGCCTCAATTAGAAAACAAAGCAGCTAACACTATGGCTACCATTTCCTCCTTGTTGGAGATACCTGAAAAGCATGACTGATATGAGTTTTTAGTTAAACAATTATATACTCCTACATATGAAGACCTGCAATCCAAAGTTATATGTCATTTGGTTGGCTCTGATTCTCCCATGTATGGTGACATATATACTTATTTAAAATCCAATACCATGTCGCCTAACCTTTCAATAATTAAAAAATGAACTTTTATCCACAAAGCCTCCCATTACACAATTATAGCCAACACCCTATATCAATGAGGTCTTGATGGTACTCTCCTTAGGTGTTTGGAGCATGATAAATATTAAACCACCTTGCGAGAAGTTCATGAAGACATATGTGGGACTCACTCTAATTGTCTGACTTTAGCTAAGAAACTCATTCATGTGGGATATTATTGGCTAACAATGGAGATAGATTCATATCAGTTTGTGAGAAAATGCAAGAAAAGTCAAATACATGGTAATCTAATACATGCACCTATTGGGACTATTTAAAATTGAGTAACGTTTATAGGCCCATTTCAAAATTTTGCTCTGCATGTCAGAAAAGTACCTAAATGAGTCAGTTTGAAGGGCCTAGTTTGCAAAAGGGTAAAATGGAGCCAGTTGATTTTCAGAGGGTAAGGCTCAAGATTCATGTCCCACACCTTTCATTTGGCCTATTTAGTGATGTGCAACTTTTAGAATTCAATTTGGATAAGTTTATGAGGTACCCATTTTGAGGGGTGAGCTGAAAGTGCATTTTAGGCACAAATGCAGATTTTATTGAGTAGCCTACTTTGAGCAATTATATCTTTTTCCCTGTTGATTGTCATGGATAATTTCAAAGTGGATTCAATTCTATGCATAAATGTGAGTCAGTCTGCAAAATTTCAGGTCTTGATGAATCCATTTACTGAGTTTTCATAGCCAAATTCGTTTGCAATTTGTGTGGTTTGACTAGTCTCTGTTTCGACAGCTAGTCGGAGCCCTGTTTCGCATAAGTGTAAAAGTTGCCTCAGTAAGAATCATTCCATAATGTTTGTTTTGGGCTAATGTTGGTATAAATGATGAGCTACTTTTCAAATTTCAAGCATTTATCAATCCGTTTGATCGGTTTTCAAAAGGATTCATTTAGCTATCATTTTCAGTTATCCGCACTTTCAGTGATATATCAGTTAATGTGGCCATTTTTGTGAGTGCACCATTTGTATCTTGTCAGTCTGGTGATCAAACTAAGGATTCAAAGATTTAATATGTACTTAAAGGTACCCATGTTCCAAATTTGAGGGCCTAGGGAGGTCGTTTGATATTTTTGAGAAAGGCATCATGTGTTGCCAGGGCATGGACTTCATCAGGTCCGCAGTGTCGACAAAGCCAGTTGGGCATTTTTGAAAATTAATATCTCTTCGCTTGGGACTCGTCTTGAGAAACCATTTGGTAGAATTCATTCTTGTATATCAGAGTACACGCTTGTCAGATGGCGAGCTCCAGAAAGGTGTTTTGATAGGTTTGAAAATTTGGTCTTCGCGATTACATGCGAAAATTGTGGCGTAATCCCTGAAGGTTGTAAAATGTGGATTAATGATCCAAAAATGATGTCAATCATTTCCAAAGGTGTGTTTAAAGTTCCTGAATCATTCCAGAGGCCAGTCGCTTGAAAACAAAAAAAAATTTAGTCGGACCCACTTTGGGGCCCGACCTGGCTCAATTGCAATTCGCCAGTAAGATGGTAAAAGATGACTTCATTTGACTGTGGATGGATAGACATTTATCGGAAATGCTAATGTGTAGGCCAAAGTGAGAAATATGTCACTTCATGTTATTTTTCAAGTAATATAAACACACTAGATGAGGTTGAGGAGTCAATGTTGTCACTATATTATGGGAGGGCACAGATTAAAGATGGCTGGAGACATTACCAGTTTTAATATGGAGAGAGATTTTGATTGCATAATGTCTATTGAAATGTTTGAGCATGTAAAAACTACGGAAGGCTCCCAAGGATATGAATTTCTACCAAATCAAACCCCCCTCATGTGCATTTTCATCCTCTTTGCTGTGCGTAGATGGAGACAACAGCAAACAACACACAACCAATTTCAATAGCGAATGCAACATAGAAAATGCCTTTTCTTCCTTCTACGTGGTATCTCCCTATTGTGCATGATTGGTGTGGAAGAGAAAATAAACATTACAAACCAAACTCCTTATCCTTCTCAGCTAGCGGTGGTGTTTGAACAAAGGCATTGAAGTTGCAGCAAATGCAATTTAACAGAGTAACTCCTCCCTGCGTGGAATAGAATGTGGAGTATGAGGAGGCAAACAATAAAGACTTTCAAGTAAATGCATCAAAACTGCTGACATCTTTTCTCCTTGCGTGGTAATTAGAAGGCAAAGTTTTTAAAACAATGTTTAAATGCAAAACAAACAGCAATCAGCTCCTCCTCCCACGTGATTGGTGAAAGGGGCATTTTGGATTAGCAAATGTATGTTTTTCCTCCTACGTTGTGTTTTGAGGAAGGCAACGAACTTTCCAACTAATGCCAATTAATCCCTCACGTGCCTCCCTCTTTTCTTTCTCTACTGGCGTGGTGTTTGGAGTGTGGCGTGGGCCTCCAAGAGAATTCCTCATCTCCCTCCAGCCTCTGCGTGGTGAATGAACTGGCAATGTTTAGATTTCAAAAGGGAAATGTAGCAACTAAAACCCTCCCACGTGACTGGTGAAAAGAGGAATGTTGAAACAGTAAAATGCAATTTGCAGTTGTAAAGCCATGTTCTCTCCTCTGCGTGAGCATGTCAGGAGCATTGAAAGACCAAGCAAAAGCAAGCAGAATGTGATTTGACAGAGCCCCTCTCCTCCAGTGCATGAATGGTGGAAGATTTATAAACTTGCAGACAAATGCAAAGGGCCCTTTACATGGTGTTTGGAGGCCACACAAAGAAAAAAAAAAACCTTAGAACCATTGCAATCTGCCAGTCCTCCCTCTTTGTGGCGTTGAAAATTTCATCAAGATCTTCAACAAAGTCCAAGATGCCATTAAAACCCAGGGAGAAAGCTTCAAAGTGCAGCTATAGGCAAAATCGCTTAATCCCACATTGGCTGGGAAGTGGTATTTTTAAATGTGTATAAGCAAATTTACATAGTAGTAATATGTCTAAGCCATAAAGGCTTTTGACAGATGGTGCCTATGGGCACCCAAGGTGGGCCCACGTGCAAGCACAGATCCTAAGGCAATGGAAGAGATGACTGGGCAGTGACCAGGTGGACCCCATGTGACACGCTTCTCGAGGTAGACAAGCAGAATTTTGCAGAGAAAGGCCAGCTTAACTAGTGAGCAGGTTCGAGACGGATCAACGGTGCGTGCGGTTTCGTGAAGGCGAGATGCTTGAAAGTTAAACCCTGCGAAGTTGCGAAAAGGGTAAAGGTCAAGCATGTTAGATGGAGATCGACAGCTTGCATGATTTCGCAGATTGAAGATGCACGAACGTTAGACCCTGCGAAGTTGCGAAAGCCAGGTGGCACATATGTGGCAGGTATAGTCAGATATCTAGTAGGTGGGTCCCGATGATGTGGCGCAGAGGTGGCGATGATGTGGTGCTGAGGTGGTGTACACATGGTGGCCAAGTGGCAGTGACAAAGTGGATGACGTGGCAGTGATGAGGTGTCATCCCAGATGGCCCCAGTGGACCCCATCAGCCAATCAGATCCTGCCATGTGGCAAAGCGTTAGGACCAAATGAAGCCAAAAATCAAAATTAAAATCATGTTTATTATATAGTTTAAACTATATTAATAAATGAAAAATTTAAATCATGGTGCACATTGGGGAATTAATTCGCCCAGGGCTCAATTTTTGGCCATATAAAGTGTTATATATTTTTAGAAAGCTCTCGAAATGAGGAATCTGATTATGAAGTTAATTTTGGTGAATATTAGATATCTTGGAAGTAGTTTGGTCGAGATTGAAATTCAGTTAGAGAGGAGACACTTGGCAATTCAGTTGCAGATTTGATTTGGTTCCCTCTCCTTCTTATTCCCAATTCTTCTTAGTTGTAATGGTTCCAGAAATTTGGAGAAATGCTCTAGATTTGATGGCTTCCATTTTCTAAAATTCTTGACCCAAACTTGTAAAGTTCTATGGATCTATTCAGGGTATAGAGGCTACATTGCAGGATGACAGATTGTTTTCTAGTTGTAAGTCTTACTTGTGTCAAGCATGAGTAAATTTCCCATGATATTGTCTTTGTGTATGCATTTAATTATTATGAATTGAATCCGCAAGGAGGCTTATAATTTGTCATCTCAAGGAGATTGTATGATTGTTTGTAGGCATTCTTCAATGAAGAGTTTAAATTCTATAATCAGTCATAAATAATGGAATGTGTCCTAGATCTGATAATTGTATGAATGGATTGAGTAATGCATTAGTACAAGGTATTAATGCAGGGATATGTTGTAAGGAAAACCAATTTGCAGCTATGATCAACATTTTGTAGTTCTGTGTGTGTGACTCTGTTGCCCAATGAACAAGGCACTGGTCTTTGACAGATTTGGGGAAGGTTTCAGGTCAACATTTTAAAAGAGAAATCTATTTCCCTTTATGTGTAGGGGTGTGTTATTTTCATTCCAAGCTCTATTTTCATTTATGATTTATACAGATCTAGCCAATCTGTAATGTTTCCTAACCTATTGAGCTTGCAAAATGATCTATCTGCTTAGTGTTGATGCAGTTATGTGTCTATAATTGTTGTATTTAGTGCATCAAAAGGGTGTCCCCCCCTAGGTGTAGCAGAACCTGAAGTGCAGGAGGATCAATTAGGGTCCTATGTTATGTTGTCCGAGCCCTGATGTGTTTTGTAGACTAAAATTGGCCATTTCATAGAAAGATTTGCAAGTGTTCTTGGGTTATCACTTTTGGTGAACAACAACACCAACACAAGAATTGCAACCTTTGGTAACTCCATTACTCGTTTGTCTATGGGGACTTGACCCTATGGGTAAGATCCATCCACCATCTTCTAATAGCCATAAGTTCATTATTACTGCAACATAATACTTTACCAAATGGATCAAAGTTGTACCCCTCACTAATATCAATGGTAAATGAATCGCTTCATTCATTTTGAATTATATTATCTTCCACTATGGTATTCCCCAAACCATTATCACTGATAATGGTATACCTTTTAAAAATCAAGATGTTGAAGATCTCTATAGAAAATTTCATATCCAACACCATTTCTCAACACCTTATTACTTGCAGGGCAATGGCCAGGCTGAGGCCTCAAACAAAACCATATTAAAAAATTTAAAGAAAATGGTCAATGAAGTTGGTTGTGATAGATATATACAATTAAATCCTACTTTATGAACCTATAGAGCTATTGTTCACACACCCACTGGCACTATGCCTTATTCCCTTGTCTATGGATCTAAATCCCTCTTACCCATTGAGGTTGAGTTGCCATCATTGCAAGTTTCATTGAAGGGGTTGATACCAAATGATTATTACCATGTTTCCAAACTACAAGAATTAGAGCTATTAGATGAGAGGAGACAAAAAGAATTTAAACATTTGAAGGCATACCAATATCGAATGTTAAGAATTTATAATCATAAAGTCAAGCCTCATTTTTCCCAAGTTGGTGATCTCGTGGTTAAGGAGAATCCTTGTAATTAGTAGGATAGAGAAAATAAGTGTAAGTTCAAATCCAATTGGTTTGGTCCCTTTGTTGTTGTAGCGGCATACAGATTAGGGGCTTATTAGCTCTCTACACTTGAAGGTAAATTGTTGGATGATCCAATCTATAGTATACATCTTTGTAAGTTTTATACTTAAGCTTTTCAAAAACCCTAATGCAAGGGGAAAAAATACAAAAAATCAAAAAATCATCAAAAATACAAAAAAATCATAAACTTATTAAAAGTGCATTAAAAGAAAGTAGTGAAAACCTAGCAATAGGCATTATTTGTGACAAGTTGTCCCTTCCATCTATTTTGATTCAAAATATTCCTGTGTCGAGAACCATTGTATATAGCCATTATAAAACCTTTTATCCATGCTTATCCATCTCATATCACACCTACATAATGAATCCTACCATGGCTTGTGAGCTCGTACTTTCATATTCCTATATCATAACTACTTCATTCATAATAAACTTTCAACCCTTTTTCCATTACGTACCTATTCATTCTTCTTCTATTCCTAATAAGGCAGTTCATTCATATACTGGGGGAAAATCCTTGACCTTGTTACAGAATGGGATCTTTCAGTGCCATATTCTAGAGGATAATAATTTGGACTTTGATGAATGGATAACAAGAAACAAGACAACATTTTTTAAACATTATCAAGATATGAATCATTGGATGATGAGTGTAAGTAAATCATGAAACATCAACTTCAATAATTATAACAACGACAATCTACATTCACAATAAACTATTGAATGAGATATTATATTTGTTTTGACATGAAAACATACTTATGGAATGGATGATTCAATGTTTCTATCTTTGTTTTTTTTATCATGTTCCCTATGCTACTCTAGGATGTCTGTGTTGGCAAAATGGTCAGCGCTCCCCTCGGGATTCATGACAAGGGAATAATCACCTCCCATGTGATCCATATCTCTACAGTTTATATTGAGTGTTGATAGATCAGTCTTTTGACGCAACGACAAACTGGGCCAACAAATGGTATCAGAGCATTTGGGTCATGGGTTCGAATCCCCTCGGGTAACGGTAAGGGGGATATTGTTGGAAAAATGGTTAGTGCTCCCCTCAGGATTCATGACAAGGGACTAACCACCTCCCATGAGATCCATATCTCTACAGTTTGTATCAAGCATTGATAGATCAGTCTTTTGACGCAATGGCAAACTGGGCCAACAATCTGAGACTACAGAAGCTATGATGGAGCATAGTTATTTTTCTTTGCTTGTTGTTGTAGATTATTCTTTAGTAATCTATGTACTCATCTAAGGACATGATTGGTAAAAGATCATTGAGGACATTCTGAGTTATGCATGAAAAAGGATAATCCTTGTCTATTTCTGCAAGGGATACTCTGGTCATCTTGGTCTCATTATACCTAGATGTTTTTATTTACTTGCTAAATCAAAATCCATGTAATAAATACTCAGGATCATGGTGTAATTATGCCTAGGTTCTTTTATTATCTTACAACGTTTTAAAAGCTCAATGATGAAATAAAGCACTATTACAATGTGTTAATAAGATGACAAAATCATTTAGGTAGGTTTTGCATTTTGCACTATTCAGATAGGTGTTACCTTTCATTTCATTTAGTCATGCATAAAGATCCATGGTTGTTAAAGAGTCATGATTGAGTATCCTTGGACAAATAAAAACAAAACATCTACATTGATTTTAGTGTTTTTTAGGTTCATTCCATCATTTTAGAATTCATTACATTTATCATTTAAAGTCTTTTAGGTTTATTCATTTATCACATCATTATAAACATTTCATAAATACATCATTGCAAAAACATATTACATCACATATGTATATAGCTACACACTTCAGAGCACACCATCATCATAAATAAAGTCACATATGAATAATCACCATTATAAGCATTCAATCATAAAACATGAAAAACAATATATAAGAATCATGCATTCATCATAAGTGTGCATAATAGGAAGCATTTCATTTTAGAAATATATAGAGGATAATGGCATCAACATTTCATAAACCACTACATATAACATCATGGTAGACACACATCATAATTATGCATATAGGAATCATCATCACAAGGAATATCATAATATCATCAATATCATAAACATGGGTCATCAAAAGCATAAATGTCATCATAGATCATCATAATAATAAGCATGTAAGTCAAATAGAAACCACATATAGAGTCCATGAAAGTCAGTCTACATATCATGAATCATAAAATGTCCAAGTATACAATGATATCTTAATCTAAAATTGTACAGTCCCAATGATGTAATAAACTATAAAATCAAGTCTCAACACATCAACTACCACCAGAGTCTGTAGGTCTCTGAGCTCATGTTCCTACTCCACTTGATGGTCCTGCCCTTCAATCTAGGTCTCTTAGAGGTGGCCCCATGACACCACCACTCTCTATCTGAGCACATCTCGATGGCTACTGAGAAGTCAACACATAACTACCTATTCTCTGACTATGAGGAACAACACTCTCATATAAACCACGCTAGTGAGTTATCTCCTTCCCAACCTTGGCCATCTCACTAATTATGTCCCATGCACTCCCTATGTGTCCACCTGCTCAACAACCTCTAACATGCCCTTGGATCATTTTTATCTCTCAATAACATTATATCTCTATAATGTTAAATCCTACATTTGAACATGCAACTGATCAATCTATGCATGTAACTATACAACCCAAGCCCTCAAGTTATCCTTATCATTTTGAGCAGGTTGTACCACTGGTTGTTATGCCTCTTCCTACTATACTTGTGGTTGTTGTATGGGTTGTGGTCTAACTACCCTCCACCTAATTACAGGTACATCATCCTCTAAATCATATCCCCCATAGCCACCAACACCCCTGATATCTTGCACAATACACAACGAACCCCCTCTACCCTATGTGCCTTGACCTACATCTCTAGCTCTACCTCAACCTACATCGCCACCCCTCCCTCTATCTCCTTGACCCCCTGCATCACCTACATCTCTACCCCCATCTCTCCCACCTCTACCAATAGCTATAGTAAGTCCTCTAACCCTAGCTCCAAATGGTCCACCCTGTACTCAAGCCCTGCCTCCTCTCTTACCTCATCTCTTACCTCCTCTCCCATCATCTCCACCTCGACCAACCTATCATTGCATCCTCCTTGGTCATCTATCCCCATCCTCATCATCATCAGAATCACTTGAATTGGGTAGTGGCTTTGCAGGATCAGTCAACCTAGGAGAAGGATGCTCTACAAAATACCGAGCATACTCCTCGGTCATACTAGTATCCAATATGTGTGGTTGAGAATCATATTTTATATGTGGCATAGCAATAAAATCCACATACGTAGCATCGAATGAAAGAGATGGACCCCACTATGACCTATCCTTGTATGTTCATGCATACAAGGCAACTCCTTGTAGCATCCCCTGTACTCTACTAATCTATCTATAAACCTAAGCAATTAGCTACCACTCAATGAAATAGTTTTTCCTCTTGATTAGGTATCGGTTGTGATAAATTACTGGAAGTACTCTAGCATAATCTAGCATAATCTAGCCATGGCTCACAAGTGACATAAGGTCTCCACACAATAGTATTCATAGTATCTAAAACATATCTCCAGTACTCAAGCTTACCCAACTTGGGCTAGGTAATGATACCTCAATACAATAAATGTAGGGTTGTCCCTCTCCTTGTACTCGATCATGTATAGGTCGTGTGATAGCTATGTTCTCCCAACACCATATCTATAATAGTGTAACCCCTAAAGCCAAGCTAGAAAGACCATCATAGACAACCTGGTGTACATCGTGGTATAAGTGTGCCAACATACAAACTCCCTAGGCATATCATGTCTTGTGTTGTATCAACTACAATAGAATGTGTCCCCAACCAACTAAAAGACCATAAGATCTTCTATCTTGACAAATAAAACCTACAATCAAACTAGCCAAAATGGAAGGTAGAGGCTCATAATACATCAACATATCCTCCCATCACACCTCAGAGAAATCAATCATCTCATCACTGAACACTTTCTACAAAGTTCTCATGCCACCCATCTCACGATGATCATACTGTACAAGCTCATCGTTAATAGGGATGCAAAGAATCCTATACACATCCTCTAAGGTCACAGTGATCTCTCTAGTAGGAAGGTGAAAAGAGTTGTGGTCACTATGCTCTACGAGTGTTGTCAGTAACCCCCTGTTCATCTTGATCTCACACATATATAGGAGGTGTCTCAATCCACAAGCATCAATGTGCCTAATTGCCACAACATCTAAATCAAGAATCAAATGCCTCATAGAATGGAATCTCTCCTGATACTGAAGGACATCTAAATCCTCCTCAAACATCACAAATTATTGTCTAAGTTAGTTATCTATCAATCAATCAATGGCAAATAGTTGTCTAGCCTATCAACTCTTCATCATAGACTAGATCAGTCTCTTTGACCAAATATCAAACACACAAATTATTCATCATGATTTTTGTCAAATTCAATCATTGAAGAAACTATCAAAACTAACTTCATAACAAAATCATCAACATGGGTGCTAACAAGCATAACATATGCGCTACAGAACATGAAATCACTACAACAATCAATAAGTGTTATATCAATTAATAAATGCGTAGAAAAACATGACTGTGCAACAACATTTGGCAAATATACAATAAAAAATGACAAAGACACTAAAACATACATATGTGCTAAACAAACAAGAAAAGGCGTGAAAACCAATAACAAATGCGCAAAAAAAGATATAAGCACTAAAAAACTTGTCATATGCGTGAAATTTTTTTCTAAAAGCGCTAAAACAAAAAATGATAAAATGAAAAAAATGGGGAAAATCTACGATTTTATCAAAAATTAACCTAAAATCTTAAAAAATTCATATCAGGCCAAGATTTCAAATACCTACCGAGGGACCATACTCTAGCAGCCTCTGGAATCTCCTGACCCACTCAAAATGATGACTATGAAGTGGAATCACCATCCTGATAGCTAGAAGCACTCTAAAGGTCTCCAAATAGGATCTCCTATCTCCAAATTTCAAAAGCTCCAAGTGTGCTAATGAGGTGGAAATGGGCCCAAGTTACCTTTTATTACCTAATTTTTATGTAATGGGGGGAAATAAATATTTCTAAAGTGAGGGGTATTTTAATTTTTCAAAATTTTAAAATTATCACAATTAATTATGCACTATTAAACATTTTGTGAGATTGATTGCTCAAACAAATTTATCCAAATATTATGCAAATCAACCTCTCGAGGGGGCATATACCATCAATAATTTTATCAATGTCAGGGGAAAATCGAAACTTGATTTCAATTTTTCTATGAAACAATGTTGTTTCAACATCGTCTCAAAGAGGGGCAAAATGTATACACCTAAAAATTTCTATGATATATTAAATAAATATTTATTATTTATTTAATGATTATTCTTCTATTAAATAAATAGATTGAAAAGTTTGTTTATTTAATTCATTAATCATATTATTTTATTTTCAATTTATTAATTAAATATTCATTCTATAATTAATTATCCTTAATTATTCTTCTAAAAGTCTTCTTGATTAGATAATTCAAAATTATTTAATTATTCACCTTTTCCACCTCACTCTCTTCCACATCATCTTACCCTGCCAACTCATTCTTCATGTGGCTAAATACTAATTTTTCCTATTTTTAATTAGCTACATTATCTCCAACTCCCACTTCTTATATTCCCTCCACTACTCCTACATCTTTGGAGGAGGTTGTGTCCACCTCATCTTGGTCAAACTCCACTTGTCCTACATTTCCTAAATTATCTCCAACTATGGTCAACTATGGTCAACTCTAGCAAGTTGCCACTTGGATTTCTCTCCCACCTTTTCCTCCATCCTACATGTGTAGGAGGAACATCTTCCACCTTCTTCTCTCACATCCTAACCAATCAAATCATATCCATCAACTTATCAAGATTCACTCTTAACCATTGATCTTTTCCACATGGGATTTTGCTCATGTAAAATCTATAAAACCCACATTTTCCACTGATTTGAGACTAATTGTAATCTTGCACTCTAGTTGTTTTAGAGAATTTTGAGCATTTTCACAGTGTTCCTTTGGCTTAGTTTAGATATCATATAGCTCTATAATATCATTTTGCATATTTAGTTTGCATTTTAACATAAAACGACTACTGTCTGTTCATCTTTGTCATCTTGAATATCATTACCAGTGCAGTTTGAGAGAAATCAAATCATTTGATTCAAGAGAAGAAGGTGATAGAATACAATGGAACAACAAAGGGGAGTTTATTTATTTTGAACTTATTTCCTGTATTTTTTTCCTTGGTAATCTAGGAGCTTTCAATTTTCTATGCTATTTTCTAAGTTACACAGTTACAACATACCCTAACTTTCATTTTTCTCATTGTGGGTATAAACCATTATTGCAAGCATGTCTAGGAGGAAAATTTTACACTAGGCATACCCCTATTTCACTTGCCAAGTCGCCCAATCATTCTGAGCCATACTCTAGTGACATATTCTCTTAAGTGCTTGAAGTGTGAAAACTATCAAACTTTGATGATGCATATCTTGAAACCTATGACATATATGAATGAGCCATCTAAACCTATAGGGTCATGTAATTCCCCTCTACAAAACCTCTTTTAGTTTTTTATTACTTAAATCCATTCGCCCATTCTAACACTTTTTTTGTTGCAACAAAAAGTGTGAAATGTATTTATTGAAAAGTTGCAACATATCCTAACTTTCTTTATGCTCATCATGGGCACAAACCATTTGTTTGAGTGCATCTATGAGGTTAGGTTTATTCTAGGCATTCCCTTGTTTTGCTTCCCAAGTCACCTGGTAATTTCGAGCCATACCCTAGAACATGTTCTCTTAAGTGCTCAAAGTGTGAAAAATGTCAAACTTTGATGACACATTTCTTGAAACCGAAACCTATGGCACATACAAACAAGTTTTCTAAACCTATGAGGTTGTGTGATGCACATCTATAAAAACCTCTCTCAATTTTTTTACTCAAATCCATTTTCCTGTGCTGATACTTTTTATTTTGCAACAAAAAGTTTAAATGCATTCAATGAAAATTTGCAAAGCCCTAAATTTCTCTTTACTTGTCATGGGAAAAAACTGTTAGCATGATCATGTCGAGGAGGTCAGGTTTAGCCTATAATTCCCCTGTTTTTCTTGCCAAGTAACCTAATCATTTCAAGCCATACCCTAGCGACACATTCTATTAAGTGCTTGAAGTGTGAAAACTATCAAAATTTGATGATGTGTTCCTGAGAACTTGTGGCACATACAAATGATTTGTTTGAACCTACATGGTTGTGTGATGTCCCTCTATAAAAACCTCTCTGATTTATTTATTACTCAAATGCATTTTTCCATGTCGACACTTTTCTATTGCAACAAAAAGTGTCAAATACATTCAATGAAAAATTGCAAAATACCCTAACTTTAATTATGCTCATCATGGGCACAAACTATCATCCAAGTGTCCAATTTTATACTAGGCATGCTTCTATTTCACTTTCCAAGTTACTCAATCATTCCAATCCATACCGTAGCCCCACATTATCTTTAGTGTCCTAAGTGTGAAAATTGTCAATTTTTGATGACACATTTCTCAGAACCTGTGACACATATGAATGAGTTGTCTAAATCTACATGATCGTGTGATGACCCTCTATAAAAACCTCTCTTATTTTTTTATTACTCAAATCCATTTGCCTATGCTGACACTTATTTGTTGCAACAAAAAACATTAGATGCATTCAATCAAAACTTGCAACATACCCTAACTTTCTTTCTGCTCATTGTGGGCACAAACCATCAAAACAAGCATGTCTAAGAGGCTAGGTTTATTCTAGGCATTCTCATATTTCACTTGCCAAGTCACCCAATCATTTTGAGCCATACCATAGCCACACATTCTCTTCAATGCATAAAAGTCACCTTTTTTGCCATAACTTCATGTACCTAATAATTAAGATCTGAAACCCATTTGAGATACCCTTTTCACTCTTATTAAATATATGTGATAATTAGATAGAGTTATTTTGTATAAAATATATGAAAAATTGTTGTTTGAAGTCAAATTAGGTTTGTTTTTAAGACTATTTTAGGACAGCAAAGATTAAATGGAGTGATCAACCCCTAAAATTGATAAGGAAGGTGTAAATAGAAAAATATAACATATGTCTAAACACTCTTTTAATATAAATAACTCGTTCAAGAACTTGAGTTCACAAAAATACAGTTTGCACATGTGGGATACATATGAAACTTGCCATACTTTTTTGTAAACCTATAAGCATCAAGAATCATTCTCTTTTTTAATTCATACAAGAGGAATTTTGTAAGGGTCTTCATGTCACCATGCACTACAACAAACTTCAAATTTTATTGCTCATCTTGGAGAACCTACTTACAACCTAGGTATTTAAGAGGGTGCATATTGTAACTTCCATTCTTATACTTAGTCATTTTCTTAGCATGATGAAGATTTCTACATGCATGCAAAAATAAGATGTTAAGATTAGTTCAAAAAAATATAGGATTTTCATTTAATTATGAATGTATTAGCTCCATTGTTAATATTGTTACAACTATTTTATAATAGTCATAGGCTCATTACAATTGTATGTTACATTCTTAGGATAATGATAGGTTCACAGGACAATTATGACTTCATTGGGATAGTCATAGGCTATTTAGGACTCTCACCGTTTCATTACACATATCATAATCTTGTTAAGATGTGATTTAACTTTATTAGGACTATGTTAAGAATGATTATATATTGTGTTTGAATGAGACACTATTTCGGTGATGCTCCAATGAAGATTGATAATGTTAGAAGCATGGAGATTACTTAGGGGTTGTCATTGATGGCAACTCAGCCTAGTAATCCTATCTAGTATATGGATATTTGGATTACCAGAAGTCATTTTGTTCATAAGGCATAAGTCTAGAAGGTGGAACACAATAACTGGTAGAGCATGAGTCCTTGTGCACATCTTGATTTCGATGAAGTATTTTTGGTTGCAGTGATCAAGGAAGGTGGTTAGAGGTTCAAGATAGATTACTTTGTGATCCTATCAATCCGGTGTTGGTTCTAGTGCAAGTTTCTTGGTACGTTATCTGATGATTCTGGAAGAACAAGGTTATCTTCATGTTTGATGGTGTAGCGTGTGATCCAGATTCTTTGAGGTGATTATGGTGGTTGTTGATGAGTTTGAGGTGATTGGGTTGACTTATTGGAAGCTTATGATCATATGGTTTAGGTCCAAAATAAGGATTTGTAGAAGGATTGAGCCGATATGAATCTACACATTTCACATTTTTCTATTTCGAGTAGCTAATTAGTTGGAGATTTATTTTGGTGGCGCGGATGTATAAGATGGTCTTCGGTGATCTTTTTGGATGTATGTATCTATGTGAAAAAAAAATTGGTGTGATTAAGCGTAGTTTCACACATGAATATTGAGTGTTAATGATCCGGTATTTGGCAGCAGAGCAAAATAGAGAAGTTTTACAGAACAGTGACAACAAATCATTCCTAAGCCTAACCGGAACCGATTTCTGGCATTTGTAGATTCTATACTCCAATTCGCACATTGTATTAGCTTCTATGTCTTAATTTTAGGACAGTGAGTCCTCTGGGGTTGCATCCCTATTTTTTAATTGAGTGGTGAGCTCTAGGCAGTGTTCCTCAATGCAAGAGTATTCCACTTTTGTAATATTTTTTTACTATTGGCCATAGTATAATAATATTGTGGGTTCAAATCCCACCATGGTTTTTCCCTTTTGGGTTTCCACATAAAAATCTTGGTGTTATGGTTGTATGTATATTTGGTTTTTGTTTTTGAACTTTTCTTTTAGTTATTTGCATCCGATTCTGGTCAAAACAATCATCAAAAGAAGGACAAGAAACCTCTGATAAGACAACCAAATGCCTATAAATTCAATGGAAAATGTTTTGTTTGTGGTAAATTTGGTCATATGGCAAGTCAATGCAAAAATAAGATGAATAATGGAATGATGAATAAAATGAATAATGTTCCTACCTTTACTGGCCAATGTTTCATATGCAACAACTTTGGTCATATGTCAAACATGTGCAGAACTATGATAAATAACTTTCAAAACAAGAGATGCTACGCTTGTGGAATGTTTGGACATATTTCTAACCAATGCAAGATGAGACCAAATCAGATGAACTTTAGAACTATGCAAAGGAATATTGTCTGCCATGTATGCAACAAATCTAGTCATATAGCAAGATATTGCAGAAGCAAGAATGGACCGATGAATAAGAACAAATCAGATGAAAAAGGAAAATCCAAAGTTGAAGAGATCAAAGATCACCATAAGAAAATATGTGTGAAAAAGAAAGACTCAAATGTGCAGAATGGCTCCACACTTGAATCCGGTGATGGAACCTCATCTGGTAACTAGGGCATTTTTTTCCTTAGGGGGTAGTTTATCATGTAGATCCTTTGAACCCACTTGCAAAGATTTGTAACTGGTCAAGGATGGTTGCAAATGATGGAGATCAGTTATGTAATTGTTAACCAAGATATTTATGGTGGTCTAATAATCCGATGAATGAAATAAATGAAAAATAGTGTATCCGAAAGACTTTGGGGTTGTCCATTTATTACAAATGGAAATTAGGTTAAAAAATGTATTTCAGTTACTCATTATTCACATTGTGATCAAAGAGTAAGAGCAGGAGAGAAAGGTGAATGAGTTTGAGTTGTGTTAATCAAGTTAGAAGTGATCATTTAGAGATTTCTAGCATTTGGTTGAGATCGAAAGAGGTATTTATCTATTTGCGAGTAATATTTTCATACCCTTAGATTGATATGGCATCTGCATCTCGTGTTGCAACTCCTTTGGTGGTAGAAATTTCTGAGAGAGCAAGACCTATATTCAAGAGGCATCTGTTTAAATATGTTGAAGATGATCTAGAAGGTGCATTTTCCTTAGTTTTGTATGGTGTGCTTCATAACGAGGATATTAGGGATTATTCCACTATAGTTTTGAAGAATTAATCAAATCTAATATGTTATCACTCTACAACAAGCACATGTCGAATAGTTTGGAAATTCTAAAGTCAGAATTCAAGGCACTTCAGGATAAGGGTTTTGTGCAATTTATTCATTTTTTGAAACTTGATGAAGTAGAATGGATCCGTGACATTTCAAGTAGATTTCATGATCAATTTATGTGGTTGCATTGACCTTACAAGATAACTAAGAAAGCGATTGAAGCAGTACCCTATTTGAAAGCAACCGGTGAAGTTCCTAGATTAAGGAAAATATAGAATACAACGCTGACAAAGATTACCGGATCTCGGTTTGAAAGTTGATCAATGATTATTAATGATATTATTGAGAAAAATGACATATTTTCCTCGATGGTGATCAAATATAAGATATATCAATCAAGCAGGTTGAATTCTATCTTTGGTACACCCATATTTGCAGCCTATGAGATGTTGAAGGAAGAAAAAAGGTATGTTCTTTGAACAGTACTCCTCAATGAGTTAATGAGAAACTTGAAGAAGATAAAACAAGATAAGAAACATGTCTTCAAGTTTTGATCCCTAATTGTCTATTTAGTACTTTACTTCATGGAAATTCCCACAATTGGAAAAGTCCAATGGGCTTATGATAAGCCAGTAGCCATGCAAATCAAGGAAGAATTGTTGGGTTTGGGTGAAAATATTATGCAAAATAAAACTTATGGGGCTATTTCAAAACTTGTCAAGCCACTATGAAAAGTATAGAGAGAATTCCTAAAGAGATAGTGGAGAAATATGAGGAAACTATTTGTTTCATGGTTGACAAGGATCAGTGTCATATGGAGGCAGTTGAGCCCAAAACTATTTGGATCATACCCATGGGGTATGAGGTGGATGCAGTCATGCTTGATCCATATGCTCAACAATTGTTGAGTCAACCAGTGGACCAAAAAGAAGAAACATTTGGCACATTTAAGGAGAAGGACCTAGACATCCACAATAAATTCAATGGGCCCAAAAGGAAAAGAAAAGTAAGAAAGGAAGTTGAAGAACTAGTTGAGAAAATGGGTATAACTTGGGAAGCAGTGCAGAGGGAAATAGAGAAGAATAAATTAAAGGAGGAAGATATTGTTGGCCATTTGGTGGAATTGATTATGTGTTGCATTGATGTTTTTTCATTGATGCCAACACTAGCTCTTTGGATGCTTTATCAGCACCCTTTAGGTCCTGGTAGGATGAGTGGTTTCTGGTTGATCTAGATCTAGCATGATTTAGTAGGCTCCAGTATAGTTTGGTGATGGAATTGGCTTGTTCATGATACTCGTTCTCATATTTGATCAGTTGGTGTTGGTCTCATGATCAAATGCTATCCTACTTGCTTGGAAGCTTGGTTTTTGGTTTCGGGGAGGGTTTCACTGGCAAAGATTTTGGTGGAGATCTTTGATGAATTTCATAAGTGGTGTTGGTGCAGCTTTTTGTGGAGTTCCAGGATATTTTTGGTGATCATGTTTGAGACTTGGCATTTGGAGATTATTGCTGAAGCATGTGGACCTATATTGGGTCTTAGTTGATCTAGGTTATGGACCGACTTTAATGTAACGTGTGGATTGGACCTCTTGATGTATTTTCAGGATGTCTTATGTGTTGGATATTATTTATCTTGTCTAAGGTCAACATGGTTTGTAATTATGTAATTGGTTTATTGTCTTGTGGCCGACCTGATTGTTTATGGTCGAGGGTTTGTATATATACATGTAAAGATCTCATTGTAGATCATCATGGTTATGTTAAAGGTTATGGTCAAGGAATGTAATGTGTGAATAATTTAATACCATTCAGGCAGAGGAATTGGTCGATCATTGGAGACTGAATTGGGTTTATGTAAGAGGATTTATTCCTCCGATATTGAGCTTAACCGAAACTCTACTCAGGCATAGGAGATGCTATCTTTCGATGTTCAACACTTCTCCAGATTGTAGTCTGGATTTATATGTAGTTAGTGAGGCTCCTTTTATGATCAACAGTGTGCTCTAGGTTGTTGGCATTCCTACAAGTGTAGGCCCCTTAATTGTAATTCACATACTTACTCCAAAAGTATTATCTAACTATGGGTAGGCTTCCCATCATGGTTTTTCCCTTTACCGAGTTTTCCATGAACAAATCTTGGTGATATGTGGATGGCTTTTATTTTGTAACTGTTGTTCTGGTATTAAAGTTTAATTTGTTAATGGTTTTGGTAATCTGTGACAACTGATTCAACCCCCCCCCCTCTCTCATTTGTCTTCCATTTATTTGAACTGTTTAACAATTGGTATCAAAGCTTTGGTCCTCTCTATAGAAAGCTTAACTGCTTGAGGAAGATCCTATGGTGACTAACAATTCAAGTTCATCCAGTTCTTCCAGAGCTATCTTTCGAAGGGATATTTTGAGGCTTCATGGAATAAATTACATAGTATAGAAGATTCAGATGGAGACTCATCTGAGATGTCTTGACAAGGAGATTTGGGAGATCACATAGAATGTTGTCACACCTTATAATCTGGGCTCTAGAAATCCTCCTCTAGAAAACCTAGGCAAGGAGCTTGAGAATGATTGTAGAGCAAGAGAAGCCCTCTTGTGTGCACATTTTGATCAACAAATAATAGGACCAATCGACAAATCATATAGAAAGGCTATATGGGATAAGTTGGAGACTCTTAATGAAGGTGACCCTACAATGAAGATTGCTAAACTTAATGGTTACTGGGTGAGATATGAAAACCTAAAGATGGAAGAAGATGAAAGGATTACTACATTCATGGAAAGGGTAAATGAGATTGTTATGGGAATTCAATGTTGTGGTGGAACTCTGAGCAAAGATGAAATCATTTCTAAAGTCCTCAGAGCCCTACCACCATCTTACAAAATGAAGGCTACTGCTATTAATGAGTTAATAACAATGGCTAATACATATGTCAAGAGAGATACTTTGGCTGGGAAACTATCTGCTTTTGAGCTTGAAGAATTTGGACCTTCTCGAGCTGTGAAGACTGAACTTGCTTTTCATGCATCTACATCTACAACCAGTAAGCAATACTAGAAAGCTTTGTATGTAAAGGAATTAGAAGATATGAAGAGAGAAGATGATGAGTTTGAGCAACTTGAAGCACTATTTAATAGAAGAGTACCTAAAGGACCGGTAGGAAGTAAGTATGAAGGAAAAGCACCTTTTAAATGTTTTGCATGTAATAAGATTGGTGATTTTTCATCTAGATGTCCTAAGAGGAATTCAAGATTTGAAGAAAGAGTTAGAAGATCATTTAAGCCTAACCCTGGATATCAAAACAAGTATAAGTATAAGAAAAATAGAGATAAATCAAGCTACATAGCAGATGAGGAAGGCATTACTGATTCTGGTGATGAACTGACATAAGACTTTGCTAGTGGTTTCAATAATGGGAAGGAATGGTTGTTCCTGTCTATCAAAGAGGATGATCTGAAATTGGAAGAGAATGTACCTGAAGAGAAGGCACTTGCTACTAAAATTGAAGACAGATGAATGGGTAATTGACAGTGGTTGTTCACATCATATGACTGGAGATAAAGGGAAGTTTATGTCTTTGCATGAATTTGATGATGGTCTAGTTAGATTTGGTGATGACAAATCATGTATGATCAAAGGAAAAGGAACTATATCATTGGATGGTAAGAACAATACTGACAATGTTTATTATGTTGAAGGTTTAAGGCACAATCTTTTGAGTGAAGGACAATTGGTAGATAAGGGATTTCAATTACAGTTCAAGGATGGAAAATGCAAAATCATTAACAGATCTAGTTTGGAGATTGCAACAGGTACATAGACAAAATGTAATATATTTCATTTGAACTCTAGTGAGAAGACATGTTTTGATGAGAGTTAGCTATGGCACAAAAGGCCGTGACATGTGAATTTTGATTGCATTATAAAGATCAATTCAACTAAGGCAGTTAGGGATATACCTAAGATTATGAAGCCCTATAATTCGGTATGTAAAGAATGTCAAATGGGAAAATAGGTCAAAACCTCTTTTATAAGTATACAAGATAAATCAAATGATGTTCTTGATCTTATTCATACTGATTTGTGTGGCCTTGCTAGAGTTAAAAAATTTCAAGGTGATAGATATTTCATGCTAATCATTGATGATTATTCTAGAATGATGTGGGTTACTTTTCTAAAAGAAAAATATGAAGCATTTGAAAAGTTTAAAATCTTTAAGGCTAATGTGGAAACTGAGATAGGATTGAAAATTAAATGTTTGATGTTAGATCATGGTGGAGAATTCACATCTGGTGAATTTAATAACTTTTGTGAGAAGAATGGAATAAGAAGACAGTTTTTTGCTCCTCGGATACCTCAATGGAATGGAGTTGTGGAAAGGAAGAATAAAACTATCTTGGATGTTGCTAGAACAATGATGATGGAAGCTAGTATATCTCATATCTACAGGACAGAAGCAGTGAGCACAGCGGTTTATACATTCAACAAAATACATATCAAAGGAGAAACTAGTAAGACACCTTATGAATTATGGTTTGGCAATACACCTACAGTTGAGTATTTCAAAATTTTTGGTAGTAAATGTTATATCAGGAGAGATGATATCATTGGAAAATTTGATCCTAGATGTGATGAAGGCATATTTCTTGGTTATTCTAATGAAAGAAAAGCATATAGATGTTATAACAAAAGATTGTAAAGAATTGTGGAGAGTTCTAATGTCAAAGTAGATGAGCTAAACAAAAGTCAAATCAAAGTTTATGAGAAGGAACCAACAGTTGAAATGATTATATCTGAACTGGTAGCACCTTTACTAGAACAAAGAGTTGAACCAGTTACTCTAGTAACATCAAAGAATTCTATAGTAACTGAAGAACGGGGAAGATGAACAGAAAGTCAAAAGACTCCTAGGTATGTGAGATTGAATCATTTAGAAGATCAAATCATTCGAGATAAGAGCGATGGAGTGATGACAAGAAGAAGACTGACAACTAATTAAGTATGTTTATTTTCACAAGCTGAACTGGTATCAGTAATTGAGGCATGTAAAGATGAATATTGGTTGAAAGCTATGGAAGAAGAATTAGATCAAATTGAGAAAAATAACACATGGACCTTGGTTCCCCAACCTAAAAAAAAAATATTATTGGAACTAAATGGGTTTTTTAGAAATAAATTGAATGAGGATGGTCAAGTTATAAGGAATAAGCCTAGATTGGTTTCTGAAGGATATTCTCATAAGGAAGGAATTGATTATGGAGAGACTTTTACACCTATAGCTAGGATTGAAGTTGTAAGATTATTTCTTACCTACGCTACTTATAAAAATTACAAGGTTTATCATATGGATGTTAAATGTGCATTTTTGAATGGGGATCTTGATGAGGAAGTCTATATTGTGAAATCTGATGGGTTTTTCACTATCAGATGATACAAATATGGTTTTTAGGTTAAGGAAAGCTTTATATGGATTGAAACAAGCACCTAGGGCTTCGTATGCAAGATTGGATAAATACCTTTTGAAGCTTGGTTTTACTAAGGGAAGTGTTGATAGTAATTTATATTATAAGATCAGTGATGATGATATGCTTATTATTGAAGTATTTGTTGATGACATTATTTTTGGAGGTGAAGATAAGTTATGCATAGAATTTTCTAAGAATATGGAGAAAGAATTTGAGATGTTTATGATTGGTGAGATGAATTTTTTCTTAGGTTTGCAGATTACTTAGAATAACAAAGGTATTTTCATTTGTCAAACTAAATATGCTAAGGAATTGTTGAAGAAATTTTGTATGGGAAATTTTAAACCGGTAAGTACTGCTATGCTTACAAGTGAGAAATTGATAAGAAAAGATGTTTCTACACCGGTAAATCCTACAAGATACAAATATATGATTGGAGGTCTACTTTATTTGACTCAGACTAGGCCTGACATTATGAATGTTGTTTGTATTGTTTCAAGATTTCAAAGTGATCCTATAGAAAATCATGAGATGGTGGTGAAAAGGATTTTTAGATACCTACAAGGTACAACAAAATATCATTTGCGGTACCCTAAGGGTGATAACTTTACTTTATGTGCATACACATATGCTGATTGGGTTGGAGATGTTGATGAATGAAAAAGAACTTCTGGTGGAGCTTTATTTCTTGGAAATAAGTTGGTTTCATGGATTAGCAAGAAACAGTCATGTACTTCTTTATCTACTACTGAAGCTGAGTATATTTCTGCTACTACTAATTGTACACAAGTTTTATGGATGAAGCAAATGTTGAAGGATATAAAGGTGGATTGTGATGCACCAGTAGTTATTCACTGTGATAACTCTCTTGCTATTGATATATCAAAGAATCTGGTATTTCACTCTAAGACAAAGCACATATCTATCAAGTATAACTTTTTGAAGGAAAAGGTGGAAGCAAATGAAGTTAGACTAGTTTATGTGAACAATAAAGAGCAGATTGCAGATAATTTCACTAAACCTTTGCCCAAGGAATCATTTGAGTACCTAAGAGATAGATTGGGTGTTTTTGCCCCTCCGGTAGAGACTTGATTGATGCATTTTGGCATCAGCCCGACATGCAATATCAGAGATACTATTCATTTTGGCACTGATGTGGGATGCTGTTGCTAACGAGGAGTAGTCAACTTTGTGATTCAGTGGTTTATGTTCTTGCTTTGATATTTTTGTTAGATTTTTGGCATTGATGTCAAAGGGGGAGAAATATTGATGTGAAAAAGACAAAGAGATAAGAAAAATAAAAAATCATAGGGGGAGAGATATTGACATTCAGAGTTGTATGTGGGAGATTGTTGGTTGTCTTCTATAGGGGAGACTTGTTTAGCATTTCTTGGTACTTAGATGTTTTTCACATCTAATATTGCCATCAATGCCAAAGGTGGAAATTGTTGGCCATTCGGTGGAATTGATTATGTTTTGTCATTGATGCCAACACTAGCTATTTGGATGCTTTACCAACACCCTTCTAGTCCCGGTAGGATGAGTTATTTCTTGTTCATATGGATCTAGCATGATCCAAGAGGCTCTGGTATAATTTGGTGATGGATTTGGCTTGTTCATAATACTCATGCTCATATTTGGTCAACTGGTTTTGGTATGGTGATTGGATGCTATCCTACTTGCTTGGAAGCTTGGTTTGTGGTTCCGGTGAGGGTTTCACCGACAGAGATTTTGGTGGAGATCTTTGATGAATTGCATAAGTGGTGTTGGTGCAGCTTCTGGTGGAGTTCCTGGATGCTATTGGTGATCATATTCGAGACTTGGCAGATGGAGATCATTGTTGAAGTGTGTGGACCTATATTGGGTCTCAGTTGATCTAGGTTATGGACCGACTTTAATGTAACGTGTGGATTGGACCTCTCGATATATTTCTAGATGTCTTATGTGTTGGATATTATTTGTCTTATCTAAGGCCGACATGGCTTGTAATTATGTAATTGGTCTATTGTCTAGTGGAAGACCTGATTGTTTATGGTCAAGGGTTTGTATATATAGGTGTAAAGATCTCATTGCAGATCATCATGATTATGTTAGAGGTCATGGTAAAGGAATGTAATGTGAAAATAATGTAATATCATTCAGGCAGAGGAGTTGATCAATCATTGGAGATCAAATTGGGTTTATGTAAGAGGATTTAGTCCTCTGGTATTGAGCTTAACTGGAATTATACTCAGACATAGGAGATGTTATCTTTTGCAGTTCAACACTTCTCTGGATTGTAGTCTAGATTTATATGTAGTCAGTAAGGCTCCTTTTGTGATGAGCAGTGTGCTCTAGTTTGTTGGACTTCCTACAAGTGCAGGCCCCTCAATTGTAATTCACATACTTACTACAGAAATATTATCTGATTGTGGGTAGGCTTCCCACCATGGTTTTTCAATTTACCGGATTTTCCACGTACAAATCTTGGTGTTATGCGGATGGATTTTATTCTATGATTATTGTTTATGTTTAATTGGTTTAACTATTATTCTAGTATTAATGTTCTGTGTTCCAGTATTAAAGTTTAAATTGCTAATGGTTTTGGTAATCTATGACAACTGATTAACCCCCCCTCTCAATTGTCTTTTAGTTATTTGAACTATCTAACATATATGATGAATCCACAAGCTAAACTGGTTCCTACTCCTCCCAAGCAGTCTAAGGCTAAGCCAAGCAAGTCTGCACCTACCTCTGGTATGCAGAAGTCAGTCCCTCCACCTAATCCACAATCTACATCAACTGATGGAGTAGAAAAGAGGAATAAAGATAAATTTGTAAGGAAGTATGTAGCAGTAGAGGAGGAAAATGAATCAGATGAAGAGGTCAGAGAGGTGAAGAAAACAACTACATTTTCCAAAGTTGTTAGAAAACCTATATCCGGTGCTACTCCATCTGCAAAGAAAGTTAAAACACAAGGTGAGCCATCTGGTAGAACAAGAGTAGGAAATAAGAAATATGAGATAGATGAAGCTCTTAAATCCGGTAAGACTGAAGGTTCCTTCACAATTGTACGTCCATTGCAAAATATTGTAGACACAATAGTTAATGAAGGTAATTTGACAAACCTTTCTATATATTATGAGCATTCTTCTAAAAAAGTCTAGAGAGCTATTGAAGAGGTAGTTGTACGCTACATGAATTATTTTAGTAAAGTATTTATTGAATTATTATCCATGATCTTGAAAGAGCTATATGATATCTTGGATGCTCGAAGACACACAACTAGTATAGAAGATGAAAGGCTAAAAGAACTTACATTAGTGCAATTGTGTCCTAAGTTAAAAAAAGAAGAAATGCCAATAATTTTGGGACTTGCAAAGGAAATCTTATGGAGCAAGCACAAAGTAAATAAAATAACGTTTGTTAGAGTAGAAGAAGTAGTAAAGGATATAGAGGGAATTTTGAGGATAATTTTGAAATAAATTAACTATCAGGTTATTCTAGAGAAGGATGATTCCCAACCAAAAGGACAATGAAGAAAAGATACTTCTCCTCCACTGGGTCATGTACAAATAAAAGTTTCTCAAGATCAACCATCTGTAAAGATTGGCCCAATTGAACAAGAAATTGCAGATGATACCATTGACAACCAAGTAGTTGACAACTCTGGTGAAGCTACATAGGATCCTCCAGCTATAAAATCATTGCTGAAATGATAGTTGATGAGTTAAGTGAAGTAGGAAAGGGTGAAGGAGATGATGAGAAAGGAGAAGAGGATGCAAAAACTGAAGAAGTTGTGAAGGAGAAGGGTGAAGAACAGACTAATGAAGATTCGATGATTATGACTAAAGCCACTGTTCCTGATAAAGGAAAGAAAATTGCAGTTGATGAGGATGATTTCTCTTATGGTTCGGTAGACTTGAGTAATTTGTCCCCTCTTCAAGCATTGAAGTTAGCCACTCTTGCACAAATCAAATCAAGTGAGGACTTACTTAAGTATGCATCTAAAGAAAAAGAATTTATATTTGTGGCAACTACATTTTTAGAGAAGATTATGCTTAATCTTAAGTAGACTTCCAGTGACACACCCTCCAACAATCTTAAGGGTATGCTAAGTAAAGTTGAATCAAATTTTGTATCATTAGAGAAAGTATCGGTTGTAAAGGTTTTTAATAAGTTCAATGAGATGAGGCTTCAAATGTTTTGGACAACAATTGAGGCTGATAGGGAATTTTTGAAAACTACAGTGAAAAGTGTGATGCTCTGGATGAAGGCGGTAAAATCTTTAAGTCATGTTTGTTTTTGCCTAATTTTTCTACAAACATTGATAAGAAGATAAGAGATCTTGTAGTGACTACCTTAGGTAAAGATATCTCGACAGATCTTAAGGGTGTAGAAGTTCATGCATACATGTTTAGTGCCCTAATTAATGTTTTGGATTGTTTCTTGAGAGGATGGGCTGAGTATCTAAAATCCTTGAAGGTAACTTATGCAAATATTTTCAAGCTTTTGTAGATCATTGTCCACATTCTTCTGTACATAAGTTTTGGTTGATTCCTATCTTTGGCATTGTTATTAAGGGGGAGAGAGATCAGTGAAAAATGGTGCATAGTCTTAGGGGGAGTTAGTTGAGTGTACAAACCAGTCAAATTCTCAGATTGTTTGTAGTTTTGGATTCTTGGAATACTTGTCATTTTTCACACTATTGCCATCAATGCCAAAGGGGGAGATTGTTGGCATGAGACACTATGTTGGTGATTCTTTGGTGAAGATTGATGATGTTAGAAGAATGAAGATTAATTAGGGGTTTTCATTGATGGAAACTCATCCTAGTAATCCTATTTGATATATGGAGATTTGGATTACCGAAAGTCATTTTGTTCATACACAATAACTGGTAGAGAATGAGTCCTAGTGCACATCTTTATTTTGGTGAAGTATTTTTAGTTGCAGTGATCAAGCAAGGTAGTTCATGGTTTGAGACAGATTACTTCATGATCCTATCAATTCGTTGTTGGTTCTAGTGCAAGTTTCTTGGTCCAGTATTCGGTGATTCTGGAAGAACAGGGTTATCTTTGTGTTTGATGGTCTAGCGTGTGATCTGGATTCTTTGAGGTGATTCTACTGGTCATTGATGACTTTGAGGTGATTGATCCAACTTATTGGAAGCTTATTATCATATGGTTTAGGTCCAGAATAAGGATTTGTAGAAGGATTGAGCCAATATGAATCTACACGTTTCACATTTTTTTGTTTTGAGTAGCTGACTAGTTGGAGATTTATTTTGGTGGTGTGGATATATAAGATGGTCTTGGGTTATCTTTTTGGATATATATATGTGTGTGAAATTATTTTCAGTGCGATTGAGTGCAGTTCCACATGTGCATCTTGAGTGTTAATGATTTGGTATTTGGCAGCAGAGCATAACACTACAGTTTTATAGAATAGTGACAACAGATCATTCTTGAGCCTAACCAGAATTGATTTCTAGAATTTGTAGATACTATACTCAAGTTCACACATTGTATTAGCTTCTATATCTTATTTTTAGGATAGTGAGTCCTCCAGGGTTGCAACCTTGTTTTGTAATTGAGTAGTGAGCTCTAGGAAGTGTGCTTGAATGCAAGTGTATTCCACTTTTGTAATATTATTTTACTAATGGCCATAGTATAATAATATTGTGGGTTCAAATCCCACCGTGGTTTTTCCCTTTTGTGTTTCCATGTAAAATTCTTGGTGTTATGGTTGTATGTCTATTTGGTCTTTGTTTATGCACTTTGCTTTCAGTTATTTGCATATGGTGGTTGAAGCATCAGCTTAATAAATTTGTGAACTGCAAAACACTGATTCCCCCCCCCCTCTCAGTATTCATTGATTCCAACATATTGTACCTAATTTTCATTCTTAATTAGAATGCAATCTACAATCTTCTTATTAAATCTCCATGGACTATGACAAACTTGAAATTCTAGGCATGAAACTAAAAAATATTTACTATTTACCAAGTTATGAAGTTGAATTGTGGAACAAACATTGATTTCAATTAAGAATGTAATAGGAATTATAGACAAAATAGGTAGTATATATAATATCTCACATAGAAAAATGTTGATTTCAATCATCAAATGTATATGTGATTATGGATAATAGTTGTACTAATATGATTTGCATTAACCAAAAAAGTCATAAAATTATATAATGTTTCATGTCAATAAGAGTATAACATATATATCCAACATAGTGACACAGGCTTTCCAAACACCATCTGGACATAAAATGTTGCATATGCATAAAACAAAACATATGCTCAAAAATTCCATATAGGCATACAACAAAGGCCCCTAGTCTATTGATTTCCCACCAGCACAAGGAAACAAATGATGAGTTGCCTCCAATATATGAGGGGATGGAGATGTATGTGATGTTGGCATCTTTTGAATGCACTCACTAGTTCTCATATCTAGACTTCTTTGGAGCTCCAATTGATATAATTAAAAGTATAGACATCAATGTATAATATATATAAAAACTGAATCATAGAATGACATATAATAGAACAATTACTTACTGCAAACATATAATCATGGTGTTCATCTACAATAGGAGCACGTTCACAATCAAGACTTGACAAGACCCTATAACAAGCATTAAGATAGAAATTAAACTACATATGAGTATTATTACAATTTTCAATAATAAACCATTAAAAGAACAAGTGAAATTTACTAATCTGTTTCATACCACTATCAAAGCTTTTGAACTTGCTATTGCTACAACAACACCACAATCCAATGTGGTGTGAACATCAGGAGGAGTATCTAATGTCAACAACTAAAAATGAAACAATAGCTATTATTCAATTATCAAAACTACCTAAAATTATTTTACAACATGTAATGCCCATCAAAATACCCTAGAGAAATTAACCAACTAACATGCGAATAGAGATTAAAAAAAACATTGAAAAATCTAATAATGCAACATATACAACTAACTAATCATATGCATTTATTATCCATTAGAAAGAAATACATGTTTTCTTCATGAACATAAACATAAAAGCACTATATGAAAGCGAAAATAAACACAACTCTATAATTAATCTTTCCCTAGGGTACCTCAACGTCATCACTTATAACCTCATCAAAATCATATCCATATAAGCATAACATCATATTTACTACCATGATCCAATGCATTATAATTCAACTAACCTTTCTCTTTTCATTCATATATAAAATATCTTCACTATTCTAATTATCATGAATACATCCTTTAATAGTGCAAATCCCATTAGACCCCTTAGGTTCATTTTAAGAGCACCAATTCCATATGTTCCTAATCCCAATCACTTATTGAACATCCTAGCATCACTATTCCATTTTCAATACTAATTACCACATTACTAATCTATTTCCTTAATTATAATAGATATTCATATAACACTAGATGCATATCCATAGAACCAATCCCATTAATAAGCAATATCCAAGATACAAGCAAGATTATTCAATATGTGCAACTAACATATCATATACCATTACATATGAATACTATATCCATTTACATCAAGGAGCATAGCTATCAATGACAATACAAGTTTCTCCTAAATTTTGCAAGTACATATGTAAAATGAAGCATATACATCAATCTGCTACAAATGTCCTTCTATAAATGAAGAGATAAGAGATCTGCATCCACACAAAAGCATCCAATGAAGAACATCACAATGGAAGAAGGCATCAAACAACCTAAACATGTGGAACCATAAGGAACCACCCCCCATGCTAGGAGATGACACAAGATCCCACTCACACTATAAATCTAGGTTGAAAGCTAACTACCAAAGAGATGAAACAACTCCAAGACCACAAGGCATGACATAATCCACCATACAGGACATCCAAAGGTGCCACAATACAAAGCATAAGGAACTAGAACCAACATGTAGGGAAGAATGTCATCACATGCTATCACTAATAAGGATATCCTAGAACTCAGCCTGGCATCCGTGATACACATGTGTAACTATCTCATCCTTTGAGGAAATCAAGGGAGTTTAATTTATTCAGTTACCAAATCTTCCACTTCACTTTGGTCTTTAAGACATGAGATGGGAAACCACATATATATATTTCTTATCTTACTTAGATGAGTTACTACTACCCAACCCACCTATGATTAATTTATTATGTTATCACTTGATTAATACAATAAACCTCCAATGAGCTATCCAAACAGTCTAGACCCTGGCTCCAAACAACAATAAATCCTAGCAATCTATTTCTCATGACTTCGGCAAACTCATGGAATCCCATTCTCCCTAACCATGCACATAGACCTTAAGATTACAACACAAGCATATGCAAAATAAAAAAGGGATCATAAACAAAATCCATCCATCCAAGGTCCCCATAAACATTAGAATATCATAAATGCACAATAAAGCCAACATCATAGTCTCATCGGCCACATAAATCACATATCAAACTTAATCCAAAGAGCTCAATATAACAACAAGGTATTACTCATCTTGCATATAACATATCAATGTAAACATTCAATCATAAGCTATATCTAAATTTTGGACCACCAAAGAGTACTCAGTACATGCAAGCATAGACTCTGGATAGAAACAGATTTGGATAATCAACTCAGAAAACCCCAAAAAAGATCAAAACACAAAAGACAGGGCAGTTTAGCGCATCCATGAAGTCTTTTAGTGCATCCATAAAGTCTTTTAGTGCATCCATGTCAAAGTCCAAAAATCAAAAGACAAAGAAGATTGGCGCATTAAACACATACAATAGTGCATATAAAGCCCAAAATAGCACACAGATGACCCAGAATGGTACATCCATGTTATTCTTGTTGGCATTTGGAGGAATTGATTATGTGTTGTATTGATTTTTTTTCATTGATGGCAAAACCGGTTGTTTTGGTTGTTTACCGGTTTCCAGTTGGTTCCGGTAGAGTGGTTTGATTATGATATTGATTTGGTATACTCTAGTATGTTTTGGTTTTTTGAGTTGGTTTTGATTTGTCATTAATTCTATTTAGATGTCTATCACGATCAGTTGGTTTGGGATTTGATGACTCAAGAGCTATCATTTGTTCTAGTAAGCCTTTTTGTCACTAGTAGGGGTTTTATCAGTAGAGCTTTGTTGAATATCTTTTGATGCACATGATAAGTGGTATTGGTGTGGCTTCTAGATGGCTTTCGAGATGTTGTTGGTTATCTTTTTCATGTTCCTATTGATTGGTAGTGTTGGATTTGGTTTATGGCGACCTATTTTGGGTCTGGTGTTATCTAGGTTATGGACCAATTTATGTAACATGTTGGAGAATGTTCCTGATGTGTTACTGATGAGATTTAATGATTGGTTTACATTTTTTTTAGCCTAAGAAAACTTGGTTGATCATTGGATTGCGGGTTTATGTTATGAACTTATTATATTATCTTTTAGGTGGCCGACCTAATTGTTTAGGTCCCGGGTTGGTATAAATATGATGTAAAATCTCTTTGTAGATCATGGACATATGAGATTATGGATATGGGATTATCTGTGTGTGAATAATGGTGTAATAATATGAATAAGGTTTGGTTGATCATAGGTGATTGAATTGGGTTTGTGGAAGAGGTTTAAGACCTATGGTACTAAGCTTAATCAAAACTATACTCAAGCATAGGAGATGATATACTTGCAGTTCAATCTTCATTCTGGATTGTAGTCTAGATTTATTTTGTAGTCAGTGAGGCTCCTTTTTGTGATGAGAATTGTTCTCTAGTTTGTTGGCCTTCCTGCATGTGCAAACCCCTCATATTGTAATCACATACTTACTGTAGAAGTATTATCTGACTGTGGGTAGAGTTCCCACCGTGTTTTTTCCCTTTACCGGTTTTTCCACGTACAAATCTTGGTGTCATGTGTTCTAGATGGATGGTAATTTTTCTATGATTTATGTTTATGTTTAATTTCTATATTAGTTATTCAGGTATTTGGTTTATGCATTCCGGTATTGATTTTATGTGTTTTGGTAATAATGATTTAAATTTTTATAATTTGGTAATCCGGTGACAACTAATTCACCCCCCCTCTTAGTTGTCCTCTATTTATTTGAGATGTCTAACAATTGGTTTCAGAGATCGGTCCACTTTGTACAATCTTAACCGCTTGAGGAAGATCCTATGGAAACTAGCAGTTCAAGTACATCTGTAGCTATTTTCTAGAGAGAAATTCCTAGGCTTGATGGAACAAATTATAGGGTATGGAAGATTCAGATGGAGACTCACCTAATATGTCTTGGAAAGGAAATTTGGGAGATTAGTGAGAAAGGTGTTACATCATTTAATCTGGCATCTAGCAATCCTCCTCTGGCAGGTCTGGATAAGGAACTTGAGAATGATTGTAGAGCTAAAGAAGCCCTTTTGTGTGCACTTTCTGATCAACAAATAATGGGACTAATTGACAAATCAACTACAAAGACTATATGGGACAAATTGGAGACTCTAAATGAAGGTGACACTACTATTAAAATTTCTAAACTTGATGGTTACAGGGTGAGGTATGAGAACTTGAAGATGGAAGAAGATGAAAGGATTATTGCTTTTATGAAGAAAGTTAATGAGATTATTTTGGGAATTCAATGTTGTGGTGGATCTTTGAGCGAAGATGAAATAGTTTCTAAAGTACTGAGAGATTTTCCACTAGCTTATAAGATGAAGGCTACTGCAATTAATCAGCTGAGAACTATGGCAAACACCTTTGTTAATAAGGATACCTTGGTTGGGAAATTATCTGCTTTTAAGATTGAGGAATTTGGACCTTTTGGAGCTATAAAATTTGAATCTCCTTTTCATGCATCTACATCATATACTGGCAAGAGTGATTGGAAAGTTTTATATGTGAAGGAACGAGGGGATATGAAGAAAGAAGATGAAGAGTTTGAGAAACTTGAAGCCTTATTTTCTATAAGAGTACCTAAATGACTAGCAAGAAGTGAGTATGAAGGAAAATCACCTTTTAAATGCTTTGCATGTAATAAGATAGGTCATTTTGCATCTAGATATCCTGAAAGAAATTCAAGATTTGAAGAAAGAGCTAGAAGATCTTTTAGGCCTAACCATGATTATCAGAACAAGCATAAGTACAAGAGAAACAAAGACAAATCATGTTACTATGTGGATGAGGAAGATGTGACTAATTCTAATGATGAACCGGAACAAGATTCAGCTAGTGGATCTGATAATGAAAAGGAATAGGTATTTTTGGCTATCACGGAAGATGATCCGGTACCTAAAGTGAAGTCCCTTGATGGTAAAATTGAAGACAATGATTAATGGGTAATTGATAGTGGATGTTCATATCATATGACTAGAGATGGAAGGAAGTTCTTATCGTTGCAAGAATTTGATGGTGGTCTGGTTATATTTGGAGATGACAAAGCATGCATGATCAAGGGAACAGGAACAATATCATTGGATGGTAACAATAACACTGATAATGTTTATTTTGTTGAAGGTTTAAGGCATAAGATTTTGAGTGTAGGATAGTTGGTGGATAAGGGATTTCAATTACAATTCAAGGATGGAAAATGCAAGATTATCAACAGATCTGGATTGGAGATTGCAACTGGTACACAAACTGAAGGTAATATCTTTCATTTGAACTCTGGTAAGAAGACATGTTTGATTGCACAAATTGATGAGATTTGGCTATGGCATAAGAGGTTGTGTGATGTGAATTTTGATTGCATTATGAAGATAAGTTCTACTAAGGAAGCTAGAGATATACCTAAGATTGTAAAGCCCTGTAATTCAGTATGTAAGGAATGTCAAATGGGAAAGCAAATAAAAACTTCTTTTAAGAGTATACAAGACAAATCTAATGATGTTCTTGATCTTATTCATACTGATTTGTGTGGTCCTACTAGAATCAAAAGTTTTCAGGGTGATAGATATTTCATGCTAATCATTGATGACTATTCAAGAATGATGTGGGTTACTTTTCTAAGGGAGAAGTAGTATTTTCATCCGTACAGTTACTGCAAAATATCGTACAAGATTTCCCATATGCCCGAATGACAAACTGTAAATATCGTGCAATCTCATATGAATTATCATACGACTCAGTGAGAATCGTCGTACAATATTTTGTGTTTTTGGGTTAAAAGAAGATTTCATTCTTTGAGTTCCTTGTTCAATTTTGAATCATACTAATGCTAACCCTGGCTTGTTGTTCATCTGTCTATGGAATTTTCACAGCCTAATTAGTTTTTGCAGAATGCTTGTCAAAGAATATGATTGTCAAACAAAGATAATATGACTACTGATTCATTGTCTTTGCAGGTTGACTGAGGAGATTCGAGTAAACATTGTGTATTCTTTAAATTCATTTTTAGGCATCTAAATTGCTATCTGGTTAATGAACAAATCTATCTTTCATGTTTTAAGAAAATTCTGAGAGGTAGGAGAGTATGCTCTTATCTGTATAGACAATCAGAAATCCAGACCCTTTAGGCTTTTTCTAAGTTTGAGATTTGTGTACCTTTAGTGGGCCTATCCTCCCGACGAGCCTATAAGGCTAAAGCCATTAAGGTCAGTGAGAGGGGAATGACCCAAGTGGAATAGCTAATGCCAAGTACTCCAACCCACTATAAAATAAACATGATTTGATGAAAATCAAGTCAACGGTAGTGCTCGGGAATAGCTCTCCTCTATACCTTCAGGTATATCAAACCTTGGTTTTCAAGGATGGGAGACCTCTTAATTGAGTTTATACCTCGACGCATCGAACAAATCCCTTACTAGTTCCAATTAAGATTAGAAGCTACCCGATTCACCTCTAATAGGGGGGATAATCTTTGTGCAAGAGAGATAGTAACTCTCTCAAGATACTTGCCATTTCATACCCCCATTAGTGTTTGGAGTTCTCTAATACAACATTGAGAATCCATTGCGTGAGACTCAATGACAGTAGTCTGATTAGCTATTGGGTGTGTACCCGAGTCTACAAGAAAAGGTTTTATTCTCTCACTAATTTCTATAGGGTTAGCATGTTGTGATTGAAGTCATTATACATATTGTGTGTTTACTATGTTTTCATCCTTGAAATTCAAACTAAAATATAAAAAACTAGAGAAAACAATAAACAACTCAATGGTCAAAACTTTGTCTGTGTCAAAAACTAGTCTATCTTACTTAAAACTCTGTCCATGTAAAAAACTAGTCTATCTTAATTAAAACTTTGTCCATGTCAAAAATTAGTCTATGTTAGTCAAAACTTTGCCTATGTCAAAAACTAGTCTATCTTAGTTAAAGCTTTGTCTGTGTCAAAAACTAGTCTATCTTAGTCAAAACTCTGTCTATGACACAAACTAGTCTACATTAGCTATCAAAAACTTAGTCCATCTCAAAACTGGTTGTTGTCAGTCATTGAAAAACCTATCTATCAAAATTTTGTCTCTTTCTAGTAAACTGTCGTATGAATCTTCTGATTTATCATCCTGCTACATAACTATTGTACGAAATCTCATCAGGTCTTACAGTTTGTGGTCTGATTCCTTAGCCTATGTCGTACGAAATCTAATAAATTGTCGCCTTGCTTAGGGAATTATCATCTGATCTCTAGTCCTGTGTCATACAAAAATACATTACATTCATTAGTTTATCATCTGAGGTAATTTGTTGTGCAAACATAGGCAGCAACGCGTACGAAATAATATTTTTATCGTCCTGAAGCTATTAAACTGTCGTCTGGTCCTGTAAAACCTGTCGTACGAATCTCTGATTTTTTCAGTCCAGAATAGTCAAACTTGCATCAAAGCAGTCTACAATGAGCATAAAAGTGGTTATCATCATTTTAAGCATAAAAAATTCTAAACAGTGCACTTCTTCCATTGTGTTGCAAGATTTTGTCAATCATCTTTTAGCTAGTTCAATCAACCATTTATCAAACTTAAGTTACTTAGATAAATGTCTTACACAGGATACATCGTTCCTAAAACTAGACTGAGTCTTAGTCACTTCTCTTAAATCAAACTAGGTAACTTAGATCATGTCTTACACAAGATAGATCTTTCTTGAAACCAGACTAAATCTTAGTTGCTTATCTCAATCAATACATTAAACGAACAACTAGCTCCAAATTTGATCTTGTCTTTTGTATCACAAATAGCTCTAGGTCACATCAGTCAATTAAAATGCCTACTCAAACTAGAATTTCTCATAAGAAAGCCAACAGAGTTAAAGGACAATCCTTTTCATATCAAGATAACCCATTTTATGTAAAGGACCTGCTCAATAATAAACCTTCATCATCAGATATGCCAATTTTTTATCAACCCTTATCTCCCACCATATCTGAAACAGAACAAGAAAGATGAGCTGCTAAACACAATGATGACCTTAATATCCATGATACTGATAGTGGTTCATCATCAAGTGAATCTGAAGCCTCTAAACCTCCAGAAATCGACATACAAAAATGTCAAGAGGATAAAGATTTCCAAAAAATGATGAAGGTTATCATGGCTAGAGAAAAAGAAGACTATTTTCTAGAACTAGCAAAACAAGGCACTAAACTTCCTACTGGTTATAATGTTGAGACCCTCATCACTAAAGAGGAAGAGTTACCCTTAGTAATGGTAAACAAACAATTACAAGCCTTACGAACTGAGATCATAGAACTGAAAAACAAGGATAAATCCTCAAAACAATATTCTCTAGACACAATATATCCATTTCCATTTGACAAAAACTTAATACATGCCTCCATTTCCTTCATGAGTGGAGATTCCAAAATTTGATAAGTATGATGGCACCTCAAACCCTCAAGACCATGTTAGAGAATTTTGTGCTTTATGTATGTAGTTCATGCATGAACAGACATATCTCATGCACCTTTTCCCAAGGAGTTTAGGAAGGCAAGCTATGGAATGGTTGTCAAGTCTACTTTTTGGGATCAAAACTTTTCAAGAATTAATCCAATTATTCCTACAACAATACTCCTATAAAATTAGTCATCCAATCACTATGATTGAGCTTTGCAATACCAAGCAAAAAATAGGAGAACCCTTTCTCACTTTCCTCCAACGTTGGAGAAAGATGTTCTCTAGATATTCATGGCCTATTCTAGATTCTGAAAAAATGGGCATTTTCCTCAATAACTTAACCCCTACATTGAAATAGAGTATCCAAATGCAAGTGCACCCTTCATTCAACAAAATGGTAGATAATGCCCTCAGGATGGAAGATGTGCTTATAAAGAAGGGAGATATCTCACTTTGGAAAGAAACACAACCAGGATCTAGTTCCAAAGAAAAGAACAAATATTGGAAATATGGCAAAGACAATAATAGAAATGTTGTTAATGATGGAGTGGTAGACATTGTTTAAGAAAAAGAAAAACCCACAATATTTAACTTGGCTAGTGGTACACAAGCACTCAAAGCAGCTGAAACTGTAGTAGAAAATCCCCTGAAGAAAGGAAAAGAGTGGTTCAAAGAGAAGCCTTGTCTTTCGAAACCTAAACGCAGCTTTACTCCTCTCAATGAATCATATGAATCCGCTTTTAAAACTTTATTGGAAAATGATCTGATAACATTACCAAACAATTGTAAGCCATATGATCCTGAAGTCAAACTAAAATGGTGGAGAGAAAATGAGTACTATGAATACCATCGAAACAAAGGTCATAACACAAACAACTGCATGAAGCTCAAACATGAGATTCAAGATCTCATTGACGTTGGAAAAATTGTTGTCGGGAATCACATGACAAATGTTGATCACAAAGCATTTAAAGATCCCTTACCTATTTATGAACAAGGTGATTCTTCAAAATCAAAAGGAGGTTCCAAAGTCAATTACACTTACACCAGCAATGACAATATGATTAACATGATTGAGTCTTCCCAACCTCAATATTACAATGTGATTATAATCAAAGATAAATAACATGAATTGCAAAATGTAAATGTTGTGACCCGTGCTCAAAAGAAAGTCACTCTCCAAGGAGCTAGTTCTTCAACTCCTACTCAAACGTCATCAAAACTACCAATGTCTTCAAACAAACAAATAGAGACAACTATTGCTAGATCTAAACAACTAACTTTAGTATCTTCTCCTGGATAAAGCACTGTTGAACAGTTGAAAAGAATGAATGCTCAAATTTCCATCTTTGAATTGCTAAAAATTTCCTTTGCTCATAAAGAGATCTTGGACAAAGCGTTTCTTACCACTAATGTCCCAAAAGATTTAGATATCGATCGGTTTCAATCTATGATGGGTCATTTGACTTCACCTCACTATCTTACCTTCTCTGAAGAAGAGGACAACTCACTAAATTATCCACATAACCAGCCATTTCACATTGAAGCTATGATCCATAAACACCGAGTTAAACATGTTTTGATAGATGGAGGCACAGGGTTGAATATTTGTACCTATAGTCTACTTACTCAACTAGGATTTTATGAAAATGTCATTGATCCGGCCAAGAAAATAACAATTAAAGCCTATGATGAAGAAGAAAGGACTTGTAAGGGTCTAGTATTATTACCAATCAGGGTGGGACCTGTAGAAAGAGATGTCATCTTTCAGGTACTTGATATTCCTTTGTTATACAATATCTTACTAGGCAGGCCATGGATTCATGAAATGAAGGTTGTTCCATCGACATACCATCAATGCTGAAAATTTCCTTATAATGGAGTTGAAGTTAGTATTCCCGCTGATACAAATTATCCCTATCATGCATTGACAAAAGGTGCTTTATGCCTCATAATAGAGCAACCTCTACATATGAAAGTTTAGAAGCCCTGATGAAGGACTTAGAAAAGAAATTGAAAATTACAAATACTAGCATGGATGGCTACAAGATAGAACCAGTACTTTCATTAATCTCTCTCCCTCCATCACCAAAGCAGTTAGGCAAACCATTAGAGGTTATGAGGACACAAATTTCAACTCCACATGTCATATATGATGGTATTTTTGTACAATCCTCTACTTCCCTTGCAGACGAAATAGAAGAGGATGTTGTTCTTAAATGGATTTCAAGGAAGATAGTCAAAACAAGGAAGTACGATATTGTGAGATTTCCCCAACACAATATGGTCCCAGCTACAAAATGATTCAATGCATGGGATATTCAGGTATTGGTCCTCTAGGAAAACATTAAGAGGGTATTGTTGAACCTATTTAGTTGAAAACAAAGTCTACAAATGATAAAGCTAGACTAGGATACAATTGTAATGCCCCGCCAGGAAACCCCTAAGGGTTTAAATTAAAAACACTCAAATAGAGTGTAAAATTTTTTTTTTTATAATAATTATTTAGAGCGTTAATGAAAAGTTACATTATTAAGATAAATTGAAGTTAACTCAATTCATTATTAGACACGACATTAAAATACAATGGAGATTGTCTGTCAACTTAGATATCACAGCGGAAGGCTCAGCCAATCCTAAGGAGTTTCCTAACGCGATTACACAACCTTACACCTAACTCAACTTGCGTCATTAGATCCATTAAACTGGATATCTTAATTACGAGGTAATGCATAGATCTTAATTACATATGTGTTCATTGGGTTGTCATCTTATAAATTTTAGGAAGTGTCCATTTGCTTTGGTTGATGAGGAGACCATCAAGAGGTTAATTACTCAAAGCACGTTAATTCATAATTACATTAGGAGGTCTCCAAATGGGTTCTAGCGTTTTAAATATAAAAAAGTTCATTCGTTAGAGTTTTAAAATAACCATCCACACTTGACATCATCCTTTAATGCTATAAATGTGCTTAATGAGATACGATCGTTTAGGATCAAACTATGATTTGTAAAGCGAAGGTTCCATCATTTGATTTAAAGTATTCACTCACATTTGATATATATATTTCTTAAATATTAAAAAATATGGTTAATAAGATAAATTTGTTTCTTTCGGATTAAACTTCCACGAGTAGAGTGAGGTCTCTTCATTTGTTATCATGCGTAGCCTACTAATGAGTTGAAGTTCTTTTATGAAAGGTAAAATATGAGCAGCCATAGGATACATTTGAAGTTTTAATAATGCAAGTAAATGGGCTAATTTTCATTAAGATGGGTCTGCATTAGAACACACGAGAGCATCCTTCAATTTAAAGATTCGTTAACTAGATGACATTCGTCATTTCAAGATTAGAGAGATAAGATCATAATGACGTCCTTCTATTCGGATTAAAATACCATTATCTTATTGCATATCTCTCTTTTTTTTTGTTAGATGAAAGTAATATGCGAGAGATACTTTTACTAGGATTAATGTGTAAACAACAAATCGATTACTTTCCCATTTTAGATTAATTTTAGTAATCATGAGGGATTCCTTTTATAAGGGATTAAAATATGGATATCTAATTGAGTTCACCCAATTATAAAATAAATCTGGTGAGGATTATTGATTAAAATTACAACATAAATTACTAAGTATATTCATCCAATATACAACATGAATTACCTAATTGAGTCCACACGATTATCATTTTACTCTAGTGAGGAATATAGTTAAGGTTAAAGCGTGAAATAACTTAATGAATCATCCAATGCAATGAAGCATAATTAACATGGCGTGAATTTCATTCACTAAGGCAAAAGGATAGATGTTGATATGATGTTCAACCTTTAGATTTCAATCTAGGAATGGTGACATAAATTTTAACTTTGTTTCCTTTTTACGTCCATTCCATTTATATACTTAATAACAAGTTAATCCAATAAAGAAAACTAGCAAGGTTCCTTCCATTATTACTACGTTCATTTAACCTTATCAAAATACTCCTTTCCACAACTCTAATTACAATATTTTAAATGCTTGCCATAACCATGATTCACCAAGTTTTATGAACTTAAATAACTACATTTATCCATATGAATAATGTCATGCACTTAAATTTGAATTCATTAAATTTCCACCATACACTCATGCAAGAAATACAACCATCCATGATAATTTAAAACATAAAACAAGCACGCTATAAACATCACATAACACAGATATGATCTCGGAGTTCACCCCGGATGGGCTACATCTCTGGGTCTGCTCAACTGCAAGACCCTTTTGGTATTATATCGTTAGAAATACATGATTTATAAGTCTTTACATCTTTGCCTCTTAGGCGAACTCAACCAATAAACAATAGACACCTCATTCGGAGTTTACATAATGATCCCTTCTAGAGTGGATCCAACTGAAACACTTCAAAGCAAAAACAAGGATTTCTTAACTGGTGGCACCTTAAATGGAGACTTGACCGACGTTGGTCAGACAAAGGCATTCAGAAGATGGTGACCCAACATACCTATCTAGGCCATGCTATTATAACAAACGCATCAAATTTCCAAAATAATAAGCCATGCTCAAGCGTTAACGGGTAATTACAACACTCTCTCAAGTTGGCTTAAACATCTAAACAAATTAATTAATCCTTAGAAGAAACACAAATGACAAGTTGGTTTACGACAATAGTCTAGCCCCTTCTCTAACAACTCAAAAAAAAATTCTCCTTTTACTATAAGAACAAATTACATTGAGAGTGACTGAAGAAATGGAAAAGCATTACCGAGCTAAAACAAGCTTCTATTGCATACATTTAAAAATTGAAGACCATTCCCTCCACTCGATTTACTCATTATCATATAATTAATTATCATTCGATTTAAAATCACAATGAAAGTCACTGTTTTATTAAAGCCCAAAAATACATATATGTAATTAATGATATTGGTTAAATAAATGCTATCTATTTTAGCATGTATTATAATATAAGCATTTATTCTCTCTTTTTTTTTGTTGTTAAAAAAAAACATTATATTTCTAAACCAAAATCCCAACTCCTTTTTTTTTCTTATAACACAAATATTACCTGATATAAACCTATTTTAATAAGCATCTCTTTTTTTTTTGTAAACACCATGAAAACCCCAAAACCGAGTTTTAATCATACTTAAAATCGCCAAGTGAAAATAATAATAAAAAAAAACATTTTAAAAGTTAAAAATGGCGGCTAAACCCTAGCCGAGCCGAGCCCTAACCGCAGGGAACTGCGGCCACCATGACGGGCGCAGCCGGGGGTTCTGCGTCCGCCATGGGGGACGCAGTCCCTACGGCTCCCCCACACAGTGGTGCCGGAAGGGGCTGCGGCCTCCAATGGAGACGCAGTCCCCTTCGGCCACCACTGTGCGTGGGCGCCGATAGAGATCTACGAGCGGCGCGCGGGGGGAGGGGCGGGTTGAGCTTCGGCTCCCCCCCCGAAACCCCAAATAAATTTTGTTATTAATTTTTTTTTTGTTTAATTTTTTTTTTGTGTTTTCTCCTTCGAATTCACAGTTCGAATTAACCCTTTTTTTTTTGCATAAAATCTTAACCAGAATGAAATCCTCCATTATTGCCCCATTCATTTTTTTAAAAAATTTTACAGGTCTTTTCATTTCCAGATTCACCCAAAACTCCATAATAGAACAAACATCTCCACATCGGGTTTTTAAGCCACCAAATCTATTAAGAACAAGAGTTTTATTCAAGAACAATCCAAGTTTGGAAGTAAACTGAAACTAAACTTCAAACATTCATGGGTAAAACTAATTTTTTTTTTTGTAATCAACAAATAAATGAGGTAGTGGATTCGAATCCTACCTCAAAATGCAATTTCCAGGCATGAATCTTGATGAAGTGCTTCCCATTCTGCTGCTCCCATCCAAATCTTCCATTTTTCTTCAAAAAAAACTCCCCAAAACCAAGAACGCCCAAAATGTCTCCCAAAACTAGGTTAAAAGAAAAAGCCCTAATTTTGCCCTAATTTCAATTTCGAATTTAGGGTTTTATTTCTAAAATACAATAAATGAAAATCCAAATGGGAATCATTCATTCCCTCCTTGTTCATTTTTCTTTTAAAATTTAAAAGCTTCTATTTCATATTCAACTTTAATTTAATTTACTGAAAATCAAACTTTTATATTTTATCAACTATACAAGTAAGAAGAAATAATTTCTTTTAAATAATAATAATTTTCCCTTTTCCCTCCAAATGCAAAAATGCGTAATTTATTGCTATCTCCCCAAATGTCTTTAAATTTTTCCTTTCCAAAAACGCATAATCTCATTAAATTCATTATTTTAAAATTAGCTATTAAATTAACTCGCTACAACATAATAAAGCGATATTTTTAAATAAATGACTAATCTAATGCAAGAGTTTAATTTATTCTAATTTCTCGACTACAAATGCATAAAAGTTACAAATGCGTAAATGAGCACACTAACCTCAGTTAAATACCTTAAACTTGCTACAATAATAATTTAAAGCAAATCTCTTTAATTACTGATTAATCGTATAAATAAGCTACCTATTTAAATTTTCTATATCTCTAATGTGTACGTTTAACCATAATTTTAAATTTAATACTTAGGATAACAAACCTCACTTACCTCGTGCAAGGCACGCAAATCGAGGTAGTCCCCCAAATCTCTCGACACGCATCCCAATGAAAGACAAGCTCCACGAATCCACGCACGATGCTCACCTAACCATGGCTAAGGCAAGACGAGCGTTATATGACCACTAATTCCGAATTCAAAAGATGAAAGAGCATACTCAACCTTGCAATTTCCAAAGGAGATGAACCTTGCCCTAAGCGGTGTTGTACCTGCAATCTCCTGCACCCATGAATTCATACAAGCATGCATATACATATACATATTCAATGAAGGCGTTAGCTCAAGATTTATCTCAAGGGTTAGGGAACAATTGCATTTACACGAAAATCGATGCAAAAGCACAATAATAAGTATGCACAATTTATTTATATTATCTAAACTACACATTGCATATCGGTTACTCTACCATTCAAAAATGCCACATAGGAAGTCAATCAAGGTTAAACGGGTTTTAAAAGTCCGACTAGGGTATGGGCATTACATTCTTCCCCCCTAGGTTCCGACTTACTCCTGGAAGTCGCAAAGTTAAACGGAAGTCCTGCAACACTTATTAGTCCTTAAACTCAATTAACAATTTTCATTTTGCACAAACAACTATTTGTCAACAATTTAAAACATTATTCATCAATAAAAAAGCATCTAACATCATTCACACCTTCAAATATTCTATAATTTACACTCAATCACAGCATGGATACGAGACTTTTCCCTTTTTATTTCACCAAATTTAAGCAATTTAAAATATATAGGCACGGTTTTCATACTCATCTATCAAACATGACAAGAAAACATGCTCTCAAGGTCAATTTCTTTCACCAAATCCTCTCTTTCACAAAATTTTATCGCATAAAACTAGCCTCACATAAAATAAAAATTTTTTTTACAACCAAGTTAACTTTTCAACATATAAGAACTTTTCCAATGACTATGCCCCATAACATAGTGACAAGTTAATACCATTTAATCCATGATTACACATAATTTCCATCCACAAGACTAGTTTGCACAACACAATAGGCCACATGTGAGCATGTCAAATGCTCGGTCAAAGGTAACATATATGATCCACATCTCTATGCCTGCTCTCATAATAAATACATGATCAACAAATATCCAACATCTCACTCGAGGGCTTGATGGTGCTAGGGTACACCATAGCGGTGCCACCTTCCATACAAGTCCCTCGTGAATATCCCTTGTTGTGTAAGGTGTTTAGCCTCCAAGAGATAGTCACCACTCATAGGTAGGTAGTGGATCTTAGCTGTTTACACAGCCTCACATACCTCCATCCTCAAGGTTCCTTGCGTCTACTTCCTCGTATACACTCATCCAAGCCCGTCTCCTACGTTCTTGGAGAGGAATTCACATTACAACACAAGACCAGCATACGAAAACAACAAGAATAAACCGGTTTAGCCACTAAAGTACAATAGATTAAAGATAATAATTGTCAATTCCAACAATAAAACAAGAAAATAATTTCCGGATTTGCAACATCAAAGCAAGTAAGATCAAGATTGCAAGATCGTGGCTAAACTGTCAAGGTCAAGGTAAAATAGATTGCTGGCCCACAAGAAAATAAATAGATAAATAAATAAAGTAGATTCATAAGTGCACAATACATCACTATGTGACTAATAGTTAGCCACCAACGAGGAAGGAAGGAACAATCGTCTAGCTATCCTAGTAGCTCATCATGTGGTATGGCCAAGTCACACACCCGCATGGCATGGCAGTGTGCACCTCGGCATCACCCCGCATCACATCGTCACGTGGCATGGCTCTACCCTATACCTATTGGTAGGCCGCATGGCGATGTCTACTACATCCCGCATCGTGTCTCAGCACGGCATGGCAATACTCCAAGCGGACAAAGCACGCAATGGACGTATCCCGCATGGCAGTGTACCCCGCGGATAAGGCACACGCTGGTCACACTCCGCATAGCGATGTTCCTCTCAGGATACTCGCCGTAAGCCAGAGGTATACATGGCTAAGGTCTACCCATAAGTCTACCAACACTAGCCTGTTGGTAACTTATGTAGAACAATAACACGCCTCTCATGAAGACAAGGCAACAAATGCTCCAATATGCAAGAAAGTACCACGCCTCTCATGAAGACAAGGCAACAAATGCTCCAATGGAATCCAACAATATGCTCAAAAACTATCATCTATATGCTCAAGATAAAGGATAGGAATAAGGCTGGCACACATGAACCTCATAAATCGGTTCATCACAAGGGGAAGTATTGAGTACACCTATGTTATAGTTTCGTTACAAAACCATGCTTTTCCCTCAAAATAGGGAAGCTAAAGTCGCTTCGCGTCGACATTACTCGTACGCTGTTCATACTATTCGAGGAATGGTGACTTCTACTACTACCCCTTCACATACTGACTTATCAACAACCCGTGGGTTGGCACTCAGTAAGGGAAACAAACAAGCAACATCACATAGATAGGTATGGTTTCCCATACTCATAAACAAACACATTCCCCATGGTTGATTACTTCACCATCCCATGGGCACACAAAGCAAGTACGGGTTTTCTCACAACACACACCGAATAGCACTATTACTGGTTTAGTCACATTTACGGGGAGCACTTTACATTATGCTAACATATACTTAAGGGAAGTTTTTTTTTAATTATTCTTTACACATGAATCACCAACAAGGTTTACTCTAGATCCACGTACTGAAATTTTCAACAATTCAAATTTACACAACGAGATAACATCATTCTAATATCTTTCTCAATCTTCCCTAAGCATTTTCATTCACATTACTAATTATGCAATTTCCCTTTTCAAGATGAAAAACTTTCTCCTTTCAATTAGAAGCCCAAAGCAACATAAAATTTCATATGCATTATAAGAATTTCTTTAAATCACTGCATTCCAAATAGTATTCCAAAACAACAATTCCTTTATTTTAAACAAGAGGAGGAAGAGAGTTGGAAAATCAACGAATTCCTATGAATACACAAGGGTTTCAAAATCACTCCATATGCTCGGATATAAGTTTATCATTTGAGTGCATGGTTTTCATTTTGCTATCTTTTAGGAAGGTGCCAAAACATCCTAGCCTGACATTTCTAATCATTATTGCTGCACTAAAATGTTCTAGTTTTCCGAACAAGAATTCAAAATAACCAAATTTTCTTTTGTAATACAAGTCTTCTAAAGCACAATCACTATTCGTAATACGTTACAATACAATAATACCTCAAACTTAACATTGAAACTTCATAATATGATAAGGAGGTAAATAACGAGCTATCTACTAGATTTTACACATTTAGTGCATACAATTCCACAAGTCTTTTATTTACTCCTTTCGAAACATAATAAGGCAATTATCTAATTCCCAAAACAAGTTAAATGGTGCGTCATTTAATAGGTCCTAATCACACTAATTGAATAAGCACATAAAACAATCTTTTGAGAGCACATCAATTTACTCTTGAAGCTACTACAGTATGTCCTCTTTTGGTATTCCTTTCACATTAAGCAATTCTCACAAAATCAGCTATATGCATCTTATTAAAGCACCTTACTTAAAATGAAATTTAATTATACTACTCTTGCCAAACACATGGGGCACCCTTTAATGCAAACATACAATTTTCTATCATTATCCAAAATTTAACTCCTAAATCAATCCTTTTTACAATCTAAAGCACAAAAACGTTATGAAACTCACACAAGGCTCAAGAAATATCATCCTTCCTCTTGCAATTAGAAAACTTAACTAAGAGGTAACTACACATATCAATTCATTTTAATTTACTTAGAGAAAGAGAAAAGGAGATGAGTCATATTCACTCAATGTACTACATGATAAGCATTAACATTTGTCATACTAGTCCTTAAAGTGGACAATCATTAAAATAGAGCCAAAACCACAAACAACACATTTCGTACTTTTAGGTTCAAGACATTAACAACCAACTTAGATGGATTAGCCAAAGAGGGAAAATAAATCAAAAATGAAGGTACATACGACTCCCTTTTGAAGTAAGAGAAATCGTAGACCAAGACCTCATTAAGCAGACAAAACACCTTTAATTATTCCCAAAACACCCACATCAATAAGGTGATAACAAGGTGTGAACGCACACGTTACACCCAAGTACAGTTTGTTAAATCACACCCTCACATCAAGGTGGACAAGCATACAACATAAGATAGACACATACACAACAACTAAGGGCACAAGCGAAACCAGAGATCCCAGTGTTGCAACATGGGCTCTGATACCAAGTGTAATGCCCCGCCAGGAAACCCCTAAGGGTTTAAATTAAAAACACTCAAATAGAGTGTAAAATTTTTTTTTTTATAATAATTATTTAGAGCGTTAATGAAAAGTTACATTATTAAGATAAATTGAAGTTAACTCAATTCATTATTAGACACGACATTAAAATACAATGGAGATTGTCTGTCAACTTAGATATCACAGCGGAAGGCTCAGCCAATCCTAAGGAGTTTCCTAACGCGATTACACAACCTTACACCTAACTCAACTTGCGTCATTAGATCCATTAAACTGGATATCTTAATTACGAGGTAATGCATAGATCTTAATTACATATGTGTTCATTGGGTTGTCATCTTATAAATTTTAGGAAGTGTCCATTTGCTTTGGTTGATGAGGAGACCATCAAGAGGTTAATTACTCAAAGCACGTTAATTCATAATTACATTAGGAGGTCTCCAAATGGGTTCTAGCGTTTTAAATATAACAAAGTTAATTCGTTAGAGTTTTAAAATAACCATCCACACTTGACATCATCCTTTAATGCTATAAATGTGCTTAATGAGATACGATCATTTAGGATCAAACTATGATTTGTAAAGCGAAGGTTCCATCATTTGATTTAAAGTATTCACTCACATTTGATATATATATTTCTTAAATATTAAAAAATATGGTTAATAAGATAAATTTGTTTCTTTCGGATTAAACTTCCACGAGTAGAGTGAGGTCTCTTCATTTGTTATCATGCGTAGCCTACTAATGAGTTGAAGTTCTTTTATGAAAGGTAAAATATGAGCAGCCATAGGATACATTTGAAGTTTTAATAATGCAAGTAAATGGGCTAATTTTCATTAAGATGGGTCTGCATTAGAACACACGAGAGCATCCTTCAATTTAAAGATTCGTTAACTAGATGACATTCGTCATTTCAAGATTAGAGAGATAAGATCATAATGACGTCCTTCTATTCGGATTAAAATACCATTATCTTATTGCATATCTCTCTTTTTTTTTGTTAGATGAAAGTAATATGCGAGAGATACTTTTACTAGGATTAATGTGTAAACAACAAATTGATTACTTTCCCATTTTAGATTAATTTTAGTAATCATGAGGGATTCCTTTTATAAGGGATTAAAATATGGATATCTAATTGAGTTCACCCAATTATAAAATAAATCTGGTGAGGATTATTGATTAAAATTACAACATAAATTACTAAGTATATTCATCCAATATACAACATGAATTACCTAATTGAGTCCACACGATTATCATTTTACTCTAGTGAGGAATATAGTTAAGGTTAAAGCGTGAAATAACTTAATGAATCATCCAATGCAATGAAGCATAATTAACATGGCGTGAATTTCATTCACTAAGGCAAAAGGATAGATGTTGATATGATGTTCAACCTTTAGATTTCAATCTAGGAATGGTGACATAAATTTTAACTTTGTTTCCTTTTTACGTCCATTCCATTTATATACTTAATAACAAGTTAATCCAATAAAGAAAACTAGCAAGGTTCCTTCCATTATTACTACGTTCATTTAACCTTATCAAAATACTCCTTTCCACAACTCTAATTACAATATTTTAAATGCTTGCCATAACCATGATTCACCAAGTTTTATGAACTTAAATAACTACATTTATCCATATGAATAATGTCATGCACTTAAATTTGAATTCATTAAATTTCCACCATACACTCATGCAAGAAATACAACCATCCATGATAATTTAAAACATAAAACAAGCACGCTATAAACATCACATAACACAGATATGATCTCGGAGTTCACCCCGGATGGGCTACATCTCCGGGTCTGCTCAACTGCAAGACCCTTTTGGTATTATATCGTTAGAAATACATGATTTATAAGTCTTTACATCTTTGCCTCTTAGGCGAACTCAACCAATAAACAATAGACACCTCATTCGGAGTTTACATAATGATCCCTTCTAGAGTGGATCCAACTAAAACACTTCAAAGCAAAAACAAGGATTTCTTAACTGGTGGCACCTTAAATGGAGACTTGACCGACGTTGGTCAGACAAAGGCATTCAGAAGACGGTGACCCAACATACCTATCTAGGCCATGCTATTATAACAAACGCATCAAATTTCCAAAATAATAAGCCATGCTCAAGCGTTAACGGGTAATTACAACACTCTCTCAAGTTGGCTTAAACATCTAAACAAATTAATTAATCCTTAGAAGAAACACAAATGACAAGTTGGTTTACGACAATAGTCTAGCCCCTTCTCTAACAACTCAAAAAAAAATTCTCCTTTTACTATAAGAACAAATTACATTGAGAGCGACTGAAGAAATGGAAAAGCATTACCGAGCTAAAACAAGCTTCTATTGCATACATTTAAAAATTGAAGACCATTCCCTCCACTCGATTTACTCATTATCATATAATTAATTATCATTCGATTTAAAATCACAATGAAAGTCACTATTTTATTAAAGCCCAAAAATACATATATGTAATTAATGATATTGGTTAAATAAATGCTATCTATTTTAGCATGTATTATAATATAAGCATTTATTCTCTCTTTTTTTTTGTTGTTAAAAAAAAACATTATATTTCTAAACCAAAATCCCAACTCCTTTTTTTTTCTTATAACACAAATATTACCTGATATAAACCTATTTTAATAAGCATCTCTTTTTTTTTTGTAAACACCATGAAAACCCCAAAACCGAGTTTTAATCATACTTAAAATCGCCAAGTGAAAATAATAATAAAAAAAAACATTTTAAAAGTTAAAAATGGCGGCTAAACCCTAGCCGAGCCAAGCCCTAACCGCAGGGAACTGCGGCCACCATGACGGGCGCAGCCGGGGGTTCTGCGTCCGCCATGGGGGACGCAGTCCCTACGGCTCCCCCACACAGTGGTGCCGGAAGGGGCTGCGGCCTCCAATGGAGACGCAGTCCCCTTCGGCCACCACTGTGCGTGGGCGCCGATAGAGATCTGCGAGCGGCGCGCGGGGGGAGGGGCGGGTTGAGCTTCGGCTCCCCCCCCGAAACCCCAAATAAATTTTGTTATTAATTTTTTTTTTGTTTAATTTTTTTTTTGTGTTTTCTCCTTCGAATTCACAGTTCGAATTAACCCTTTTTTTTTTGCATAAAATCTTAACCAGAATGAAATCCTCCATTATTGCCCCATTCATTTTTTTTAAAAATTTTACAGGTCTTTTCATTTCCAGATTCACCCAAAACTCCATAATAGAACAAACATCTCCACATCGGGTTTTTAAGCCACCAAATCTATTAAGAACAAGAGTTTTATTCAAGAACAATCCAAGTTTGGAAGTAAACTGAAACTAAACTTCAAACATTCATGGGTAAAACTAAATTTTTTTTTTGTAATCAACAAATAAATGAGGTAGTGGATTCGAATCCTACCTCAAAATGCAATTTCCAGGCATGAATCTTGATGAAGTGCTTCCCATTCTGCTGCTCCCATCCAAATCTTCCATTTTTCTTCAAAAAAAACTCCCCAAAACCAAGAACGCCCAAAATGTCTCCCAAAACTAGGTTAAAAGAAAAAGCCCTAATTTTGCCCTAATTTCAATTTCGAATTTAGGGTTTTATTTCTAAAATACAATAAATGAAAATCCAAATGGGAATCATTCATTCCCTCCTTGTTCATTTTTCTTTTAAAATTTAAAAGCTTCTATTTCATATTCAACTTTAATTTAATTTACTGAAAATCAAACTTTTATATTTTATCAACTATACAAGTAAGAAGAAATAATTTCTTTTAAATAATAATAATTTTCCCTTTTCCCTCCAAATGCGAAAATGCGTAATTTATTGCTATCTCCCCAAATGTCTTTAAATTTTTCCTTTCCAAAAACGCATAATCTCATTAAATTCATTATTTTAAAATTAGCTATTAAATTAACTCGCTACAACATAATAAAGCGATATTTTTAAATAAATGACTAATCTAATGCAAGAGTTTAATTTATTCTAATTTCTTGACTACAAATGCATAAAAGTTACAAATGCGTAAATGAGCACACTAACCTCAGTTAAATACCTTAAACTTGCTACAATAATAATTTAAAGCAAATCTCTTTAATTACTGATTAATCGTATAAATAAGCTACCTATTTAAATTTTCTATATCTCTAATGTGTACGTTTAACCATAATTTTAAATTTAATACTTAGGATAACAAACCTCACTTACCTCGTGCAAGGAACGCAAATCGAGGTAGTCCCCCAAATCTCTCGACACGCATCCCAATGAAAGACAAGCTCCACGAATCCACGCATGATGCTCACCTAACCATGGCTAAGGCAAGACGAGCGTTATATGACCACTAATTCCGAATTCAAAAGATGAAAGAGCATACTCAACCTTGCAATTTCCAAAGGAGATGAACCTTGCCCTAAGCGGTGTTGTACCTGCAATCTCCTGCACCCATGAATTCATACAAGCATGCATATACATATACATATTCAATGAAGGCGTTAGCTCAAGATTTATCTCAAGGGTTAGGGAACAATTGCATTTACACGAAAATCGATGCAAAAGCACAATAATAAGTATGCACAATTTATTTATATTATCTAAACTACACATTGCATATCGGTTACTCTACCATTCAAAAATGCCACATAGGAAGTCAATCAAGGTTAAACGGGTTTTAAAAGTCCGACTAGGGTATGGGCATTACAACAATCCAAAAAAGACATCAGACCAAAAACATGCTTCTAAGTCTAAATGGAGGAAAAGAATATTGCGTTCAACTACATAGGAAGTAAACACTCAATAAACTCAAGAATAGTATGAAAAAGAATAAGAAGAACTAGCAATAAAGAGAAAGGAAATAGCTAGTACTCAAGTCCCAATGATATCAAATACAACACTACAAGGAGTAGAAGTCCTAGAGGATATGAGAGAAGAGGTAGAAAGAATCAGAGAATTGTTTGCACCACTAAAAAATTACAGTCACATACACTGGTAGACAACAAGTAGATGATTTAGAAACTGACTCGAATGAGTATGAATGGGGTCTAGATCACCTCTCAGATAAATCTATTACAGAAACTCTAGAAGAGTCTAGTGATATTACAGATGAAACTTGAGAATTGATGCGCTTAAAGCTACAAATAGAGATAGAAGAAATCAGACTAAAAAGACAAGAAGACTATGAATGAAAGAGGAAAGCAAGAAGGACACAAGAAAATTCTTCGCCTACTATGCCTACCTCCAATAAGACAAAACATGTCAGGTATGGTTCACTACACAAGAAGAATTGGAAGCTACAGAAGAAGAACTAGTCATTAGTCTAGAGGAAGCTGAATGGAGTAGACAACAGAGACTCATAGAACCATCAAGGTTATGTCAACAAGTATGTAAGATACAAGTGATAAATGAACCAAATTATGAAGGAACTTGCAACATCAAAGATGTAGGTATTGATGCTATACATACATTCACTCAATCACCTGCATAAGAGTCGACAACTTCATCCGATGATTATGATGACTCCAACAACAGTCCTATTTATGACAATACCTACTCAACATCAAACTCTGACTCCTTTGACGTGAACTATGAGAATTTGTTTTCTGATCTTGTTACTGTCGAACCATGATATGTAGTCCAGTCTGACATAGAGAATGATGCTAGAAGTAGGTCTACTAGATTTGGTCAACTAAATATTAACGTATACTTCAATGATCATGTTGTAACTCTTCCTGGTCTCGAGACATTTATGTAAAGTAGTCTTCTGGAACTCGACTTCTTGGTCTGCAGTTATGATGACAGTATCGTGAACTCCCTCAAACTTGTCCAAACTCTATCCTTGGTACATCTTGAACTAATTGACTATAGTCTACAAGACCAACCTATGAATGTACCTATATTTTCCAATGACTACACGTTAGCCTACTACCTTAATGTAGTTGAACCAATGGACTCTTCCACCAGCAAACACAGTGAGAATATGACCAAAATAGATATCAAGTATCTTAGTCGCAAAAATCAAAAAAAGAAAAAAAAAAGAAAACCACATTGTGGCGGTATCAAAATCAAAAATAGAAAAAATAAAGGACATACCTAAGGGTGAAAACCTCTCTAAGGTGCCTGAAGGTGAGATACTTGATATACTACCAAGTCACTTCTAGGAAAGGTCTTTTATATTGATCAAGCCAACTCAGCCAATAAACATTGGGAGTCAAGAGACACCACATATAATTCACTTAGTTCAATCATTATCAACAAAAGAGTTAAAAGATTTCAGCAATCTCTTTTTAGAAAAGAAGACCAAATTTGCATGGACATACTCTGATATGCCAAGCCTAGATCCTGATCTCATCATGCACCATCTTTCTATTACACCAGGATTTAAACAAGTCAAGCAAAAACTCTGTAAAATGCACCCTCATGTGGCACTGTTAGTCAAAATGTAGCTAGAAAATTGCTAAAAGTTGGATTTATCAGAGATATATACTATGTTGAATGGATATCAAACATAGTACATGTGTCAAAGGTAGACAAATCTATTAGGGTTTCCACAAATTTCAAAGATCTCAACAAAGCTTGTTCGAAGGATGATTTTCCATTACCAAACATTGATATGATAGTAGATATGACTGTTGGGTATGAGATGTACTCATTAATGGATGGATTCTCTGGTTATAATCAGATCAAAATAGCTCCTAGAGATCAAGAAAAGACATCTTTCACCTCTGCATGAGGAACCTTTTGTTAGAACATCGTGCCATTTGGGCTAAAGAATGCAGGAGCAACTTACCAAAGGGCAATAACAACCATCTTTCATGATATGATGCATAAAAATATGGAAGATTATGTTGATGACACTTTAGTAAAGACTATGAAGAGATCCACACATATTCAAGAGCTAGACCTTATACTAGATAGAATGGAAAAATTCAAGCTTTGGCTAAATCCTAAAAAGTGTGCATTTAGAGTGACATCTAGGAAATTACTTGGATACATAATTTCAAATAAAGGGATTGAGGTTGATCCTAAGAAGGTCCAAGCTATAATGGAAATTCCACATCCAAATAATATCAATCAAATGAGAAGTTTACAAGGATGTCTTTAGTCAATAAGATGCTTTATTTCTCAGCTAGCAGATAAAGCTCAACCCTTCACAAAAGTATTAAGGAAAGGAGTAACATACAATTGGGATCAAGAATGTGAACATCACCTTCAACAAATTAAGGAATACCTATCTAATCCACCAATACTGATGCCACCAATTCAAGGTAAACCATTGATTCTATACATATCAGCTACTAATTCATCACTGTGGGCACTTCTAGCACAATAGGATGAGAATAAAAAGGAACAATCTATATATTATATCAACAAAAGTTTGGTGTCTTATGAAATGAACTATACTATAATAGAAAAAGCTTGATTGGCATTAGTCTTTGTATCATAGAAATTGAGACACTACATGTTAGCACATTCAATTAAGCTAGTGGCTAAGATTGATCTGCTCAAATATCTTCTCAGCAAAGCAACAATTACAAGAAGATTAGCCAAATCGGTCATGGTTCTTATAGAGTTTGATATTGAATATGTAGAATGCAAAGCCATCAAAGTACAGGTAATTGTAGATCAACTTGTTGATGATCCACTTGAAGACACTCAACCTTTACATATATAATTTCTAGATGAATCTATCATGCACCTTACTCAACAATCATGGAAGATGTTCTTTGATGGGTCTTTCATTCAACATGGTTCTGATGCTAGAATACTTTTTATTACTCCTAAAAAATATTCAATCCCGAAGGCTTACAAGATTCTCTTCCCTTACACAAACAACATTGTAGAGTATGAAGCTTTGGTAAATGGGATCAAGCTAGCCATTAAATGGAAGGTTGTGGAATTACACATATATGGAGATTCTCAGCTAGTCATCGACCAAATCAATGATACATATCAGACTCAAGATAAGAAACCGATGCCCTATAAGAGAATGGTGGATGATCTCAAGAAATATTTTACTTTTGTATCATTTCAGAAGATCCCCATATCAGCAAATAGAGCAACAGATGCTAAGGCCACCTTGGCATCTCTACCAGAGTTACCAGAATCTAATTTTTGCTTTGAATTCCTAGTGGAAGAGTTACATCACCCTGCCTATGATTCTCCTGAGTCCCAAATAGTTTGTTCTATTATTGGACATGACTGATCTTGCTACAACCACATTTACTCTTATCTACGAGACCAAATTATCCTAGAAAATCTTACCCGTAATGAGAAAAGGAACCTAACACAAAATTCTTCATGGTACGTCATCATTGCTAACAATCTATTTAGGCAAGGTTTTGATTGTACTTTTCTTAGGTGTCTAGAAACTGAAGAGTCCTAACATGCATTATCAGAAGTCCATGAAGGTATTTGTGGATCTCATTTGAATGGTCTTACTTTAGCTCGGAAACTACTATGGGCTAGCTACTATTGGCCAGACATGGAGAAAGATGCTATAAAGTTTTCTAAAACTTGTGAGAAGTGTCAGCTACATGGGAATCTTATACATGCTCTAGCAAGGGATCTCATACCCTTCATTACACATTGGCCTTTTCAGCAATGTGCCTTTGATCTCATTGGTCAAATATATCCTGCATCATCTAACAGACACAAGTTTATTATAACTGCCATTGAGTACTTCAGTAAGTGGGTAGAAGTAGTTTCGCTCATCAAAGAAACCGGTAAACAAGTAGCTCTATTCATCCTTAACTATATCATCTGTAGGTATGGGATACCTTCGTCCATCATGACTGACAATGGAGGACAATTCAAGAATAAAGATCTAGATGAGCTTTGTGAGAAATTCAAAATTAAACATCAATGGTCATCCGTATATTACCCTCAAGGTAATGGACAAGCTAAGGCATCTAACAAAAACTTGCTAACTATCTTACACAGAACAACGAATAAATCTGGGAAGGATTGGCATCTACAGCTCAATCCTACATTATGGGCTTATAGAACAAGTATTAGAACACCTATTGGGGCAACACCTTTTTCTTTGGTGTATGGATCCAAAGCCATATTACCTATTGAAGTGGACATACCATCTCTAAGATTTTCTTTGTAAGGTCTTGTTACTGATGAAGACTATAGAATATCTAGATTGCAAGAACTTGAGTTGCTAGATGAACGTCAGCAAGTGGCGTTTGATTATCTAAGAGTGTATCAAAAGAGAATGTCTAGAGGATATAACAAGAAGGTTCGACAACGCGAATTTCAGGTTGGTGACCTTGTTCTGAGAGAAAATCCAAAAATTCAACAGTTTCAAGACAACAAAGGGAAGTTTGAACCCAACTGGCAAGGTCCTTACATCATTACTGCAGTCTTTGGCTCTGGTACCTATCAGCTCTCAACATCAGAAGGAGAACAACTTTGTGAACTGAACAACACCATTCACTTGAAGAATTTCTTCACTTACTATTCTCTACTACAACAACCTATATAGATAAAAAGTCCTAAAAAAAATCATAAAAATCCTAAAAAGTCCTGAAAAAAAATCCTAAAAATCCTAAAATGTCCTAAAAAAAATTCTTTTCCAAGAAGGTGAAAACTTGTTAAACAGACGCCTCTTGTACTCAAGCACTCCATCTATCAATGCAACATTGGCATTTCCCTCTTTCATGCATCTACACTTTCACTTGTACATATATTTTAGTCACTTTTGTGACATCTTGGTTTGTTGAAACCCTCATGGGTTGAAATTGATCAATGTCCTAGTCTTAGGGTAATTGAATGAGCATTTTACATGTCCTAAGTAGTATCAACCAAGTCATCTTTCTATTAGTGATACCCAGTCATCCAATCTGAGTCAATCACCTATCTCCTAACTACTGAAGAGTTGTATCATTGAGTAAACAAGAAAAACAACATTACTGAAAACAATCATTAAACAATTTGAGATATGCATGAAATTTTCTTTGTGTGTTGTCTTTTATATTGGTTTTCAATTATTATCCCTCCGAGTAACTCGAGGAAGTCTATCTTGACTAAGATGAGCAAGGATTGGGGGCATAATATTTTCTTTGTTTTGTGCTTGTAGGAATGATTCCGATGATCTGGAAACATCTAATCATCTAGGTGTCTGTGATAAGTGCCTTCACATTAAGGTGAAATCGCCACACATACCTCGACTCTGCTTATTTGTATGATACAGGGAGGTTCACATCATTCCTTTGTCTATTTTGAGGGAATTTCTTTAATGTGCAATCCGGATGCATGTGTAATCTGTCCAAGGATATGAACGAAAAAAGGGTCATTGCGGACAAGATAATTAATATTGCACATGAAAAGAAAGGAACTCTATTCTGCCTGCTATGTTTCTAAATGCTCAGTGATGAAAATTAAGCATTTTGAATCCAGTGACTAGTTTTAAGTTGCATTCATTTTGCATTTTTTGTATTTCGATTGATTTCTGCATGATAACAATGATCTCTTTATCATCTGAATGAGAGTTTGAAGTATCATCATTTCTAAACTAAGTTGTCTCTTTTTAATCTTTTCTCTGATCAAGTACTTGTGTATTGAGATGTTAGCTACATACATAAGCATCTTATATAGATTCATACATTTCATTACATACATTCATTTGCATTCATATTATTTCATAGAAAAATAAAAATTTGCATTACTAGTTACACATTTTCATCATTTGTTTGCATATAAAAAGAAACAAAAATAAACATCCATATTCATCTACATTACAAACATCCATACTGAACAAATATGCTTACATATAGAATAAAGCATATAGAAAAAACATCTCATAATCAATCCACACAAGTATGATGAAGTCAAACCAAGATTTTGTATATATCATCATAAATATCTAAGAGCACAAATAAAAGTTTCAGGGTACAAATGATATAACTCTCATATACAATCTCCCATCAGAGAAAGAATTGTATGGGCTACAAAAATATGGGGTATATCACAAAGTATAAGAGCTACAAAAATCTATCTCTCTGCCTCTCCCTCATTGCCAGGTGGTGGAGGAGGTGGAGTCTGCTGACTAGCATCCCGCCTAGGTTCCCGAGCTCCCTCAGATCAATCCATATACTGGGAATATGGGACAACCTATTGTGCTACATGAACTACTACACTATATGCTGCAACATAATAATCCACCTGATTGGACTGATACAAAACCTCCCACTAAATATCATCTCGCTCTGCCCTAACCTCAGCCAGCTAACGATCTCTCTTTGCCCTCATCTTTGCGAGCTGATGATCACGCTCTACCTTGATCTCTGCCAGTTGTCGGTCCCGCTCTACAAGCTGTGTCTAAGCCACTATCAACTATGAATGCAGAGTTGCTAATTTGGCTCGCATAGACCTTGCTACATCAGTTTCCCCCTTCTACCTCACAAGCTCTCCACCTCCATCTCTGTCTCTATCTCTGCCATCATCTCCACCCTACTCATCCCTTCATTGTCGCACCTATCTAGGAGTTGCTCACTCACCCTCTCCTCTACCCTATGTTGTCCTAGCACCACTAACACCCACACCAACACCTCTAAGGGATCCACTCTCTCCCTCTGCCTCTAACTCCCCCTAGCTAGTACCCTGTTGCTGCTCACACTAGGATCACCACCTACCCACCTAGGAGCCTCTGCTCTCCGTCCCTGTCCCTATCCCTGTCCCTGTACCTATGCCTATGCCTATGTAGGGTCCTCATCCTCAACCTCCTTGATGAGAGGCACATGCTCAGCTAGATCTATAAATCCAGGAAAGGGATGACTCTGAAACCAATCCTTGTACTGGGGCAATACCCCCACATCTACAATATCATCCAAGTAGTCCTACTGAAGTCGTTGTAACCCTGCCAGCACCTGCATGCTTAATGCATAGGACAACCTGGGGGCCCATCCTTGTCTCTTCTCATCTGCATAATGGGTGTAGGTGGTGAACTCCTATGAAATCCCTTGAGGCCTACCATACTGCCTCATGACCTGAGATACAACAAATCGCTCAATAACTATCACCGATCTATCGATTAGAGGATGAGTCATGAACATGTCATGCCGCATAGCTCTCCAGTCATCCCATAGCTCAAGACCCCTATATGGTCTCCATACAACAATAATCAGATCATCAAGATATCACTACCAATACTCTATCTTGCCCACATGGGGCTGAGTAACGTATCTAGAATATCTATAAATTATTGGTTGATGTGGATCTCTCGCATCATCCATAATTGGTCTGCAAACTGGGATATGCTCCCAAGCCCATATCTGTAAAACCAGGACACCTGCTGTGATGCTCTTCCCCTCCGTATATACAACCTCATGCATCTCACGATACATGTGGGCTAATAGACAAGAACCCCACCCTAATCTCTTGGGATGATCCAAAAGTCTCTCTAGCATCCTAGCTCAATCACATAAGAAACCTTGTTGTCCTCTATCCAACATAATGAAGCAACCAATGAATCTTGCTAAGACACATGCCAAGGGAAACTCCTCGCTATACCTGGTCATCATATCATCCCAACTAATAGCTTGCGTAAGGATGTCCTCATCATGAAAAATGCATCTCAAAGCTAATATACCAGGATGTTGAGCACAATCATAATCAACCTTATCCCCAGCAAATGGAATCCTTAATATCCTATAAACATCCTCTAGAGTGATGTCATCTCCCCAACTGGTAAATGGAAGGTGTTATGCTTAGAATGAAATCTATCAACCAGTGCAGTAAGCATCCCGTGATTCACACAAATATTCAGCATCAGTAAAAGGTGGGTAAACCCGCACAAGTCAATATGTGCTCTATCTATATCAGATAACTCATGAACTAGCCTCACTATGGGAGGATAAACACACTGAAACAGGACATGTGGCAATCGAACCTGCAAGAATCAAACAATAGAGCATCAAATAATTATTCAAATTACACTACAAAACAAATTAAACATCACGCAAATCCAAATACATCAATTGCAAAATCAAATTTTCATGTTTACACCCTTAAAAATGCTCACTATTTTTCATACAACATTTGATAGCCTAAGCATAAACTTTTACGAATTAGAAATTCATACAGCACGACAAAAGACTCCCATACAATAAACTACATGCACTCGCATGATAAAATGGTCTTTCAAGCAAACTTTTGTACGATATGTAGGGAGGTCCCAGATGACACAACTAATGGCCTAAAATGATGAAACAATAAAAGACAGTTTGTCATACAAGACACAATATTGTCTCATACGACAAAACAACACTGACCAATTTTTTATGACTGAAAAAGAAAAATATTCAAACAAAAATTCAAAATTGATGAAATCAAAAGGCAAAAGATTTGTCTCCTACCGTTGGCTCATAGTTCCACAGTCGATTATGATGTCTCTAGGGCTCAAATCGATGCTCCGAGATCGGAATGACCATTTTTCTTCATAGATGGCTTTTCAAACTTCAAACTTGGAGAGGTTAAAATGAATTGAAAATCACACTTGGACCCCTTATATAGCCAAAAACCTAATTTTTCAACTTGCTCCCATGGACATGAAAATTGTACCCTTAGCTAATTTGCCTATCCTGATTCCATTTTCATGATTAAAATCGAAATACAAGATCATTATTCTAGTAAATTTCACACAACTTAGACCATTTAGCGCTTTCATCAAATGCACATTCTTTTCTTTAATTTGCACTCAATTTCACATCAATCATCGTTAAATCTTTAAATATTCCTTTGTTAAAATCTTTGTGCTCAAATAATTATCAACACCAAAAATTGCCTATAATCATCATGTACCCTCGCTATCTTTCGATTTTGCTCCTGAGGGGGCATACTCAAGACCTCATGACCTCACATCTTCAAAGTCGATAAAACTTTCAAATCTTCATCAAAAGTTGAGCAAAAATCTTTTCAACTAAAAAAATCAAACAAATTCTTATTTCTAGGGGCATCTCAGCTTCATCGCTTCATATCAAGTTGGGATCTCTCGATCATCTGAATCAAATTAATCTCTAGGGGCATATCAGTTTTATTGCTTTAAATCAAGTTGATATTTTCCTTCATCTGATTCAGTCTCTTAATGTTAATCAGTTTCATCGCTTTTCATCAAGCTGATTATTTGTTTAAACTCAATCAAAAGTTTAAAGAGTACCTTTGATCACACACTCAATCTAAGCAGATGTTTAGTTTCATCACATCAAATCAAGTTGGACAATTTATCTTCACTCATCGTGTCTTGATCCATCAAGTTCAAGATCAATTTTATCTTCGCTCACTATGTCTAGTTCAATCAAGTTCTAGAATAGTAAGATCCGCTTCTTGATCAATCAAGTTCAAGTTCGGTATCTTTGCTCTTCATCGGTCCTATTTCAATCAAGTTCGGGATTGGTATCGCTTTAATCAACCCTGTTCAATTTCATCGCTTCAAAACAAACTGAATACCTCGCTCTTCATATGGTTCATGATCAATCAAGTTCAGAACTCGTATCTCCTAGAAATCAACTATTCTTTGAACCAATGCGCTACTCGCACATTAATTCAAAGAGCGGCAAATGTAATACCCTAAAAATGGTCATCTAAACTATGGGGCCCTAATCTCGACAACATCACCAAGGTCCTAACCAAAGGCAATTAAAACAACTTTGAGCACACAATTAATTAATTCTTCAATCATTAAATGTCACATGGCAAGTGAATTATTCTATATTAATTAAATATTTATTTAATTAATTAAATCATCCCAAGAATATCATTTTGATAAATTATCCTATTTAATTTATCAAATATCCTAGCATATTTAATTAATTAATAAATTTGCCATTTAATCATGCAAAAAGGAATTAATTATAAAAAAAAAAATTATTACAAAAGAGGAATCAATATGCAAATCAAGAGTTAAATTGAAAATAAAATAAAAGAATTGAATTGAGAGAGAAATCAAACTTGAGATATTATTTCTTCTTGTTGGTGTAAATAAATATTCATTATGGATATTATTACACTTAAGTTAACTTAGGATAATGCATTTCTTCGTAGTTTGGATTTGAGACACTTAGGGAAGTCTGCACATAGGGATAGAGCTTGTAGGAGAAATTCTACCTTTTGTGGTCTTGTTTTGTTGTTACACTCCACATTCGGTGGGTCATCCACCTCTTGTGGAATATTATATTATTTCTCCTACCTACCCCTAGTATTTCTTACCTACCCATGTTTCTCATTGAGCCACATGTCATGATCGTGTGCTCGTACATCCATTTGGCCTTGCCTATATAAGAAGGCCTATATTCATTGTATTGTGAATCCAGCTAATCATTTTCATATTGATGAGAATACAGTTTGTTCTTGTCATTATTTTGTCTCTATTTTAATACTTTTCATTGTGCCCTTGATCTTGGCAAAATCTCACATGGTATCAGAGCCATTGGGGCTTCATTGATTGGTTTTTGGAGACATCGTGGAAGGCTTCTATTTTTGGATCTAAGGAACTCCACTTTTTGGAGGCATCTTCAAGCATTTTCGACCTCACCATTGCGTCCGGGAGGCCATTTCCATAAAAATTGAGTATAAATTCGACCTATTTTGGCAAAAATCGATTTTTGGGTGTGGAGGAAATTTTCTGCCCAATTTGGGTGGTACGATACGGAATTTTCGGATTTTTTTTTTTTTTTTTAAAATTATTTTCCACTTTGAAATTTTTTTTTGAAAAAAAAAAAAAAATAAATTTTTGAAAATTATTTTTGGGATCCGTACCTTCTGCCCAGTCAGCAGCGCACAGTCAATGCCCAATCAGCAGCACCCAGCATAGAGTTTTTTAGTGGCGAATCTTCGCCAATTGGCGAATTCCACACGAATAGTCAGGGGCAAAATCATGGTCAAATCGCCTAGAATTTCAGGGTTAACGGTGCACTGTAGAATCTAGCTTCGCCATTGACCACACATCGTTGATGTGCATGCCCGTAATATTCACCTGGAATCACTCGGATGTGGGTATTAGATCACCTTCGTTATTCACCAGCAATAGTAAAACAACCACGTACCCAGGACCTAATTCGCCAATGGTAAATTATATGTTCATTGCATGCGTCGGCCAAATTCGTCAATATCAAATAAAACATTATAAGCATTCAAGGATCCATTTCGCCCTGCTTAAATTAAATGTTCATTGCACGCCCGCGCAATTCACCAAAAATGCAATTAAATTAAATGTCTATTGGCAATTGCAACACCCGGGCCCCGCCCAATTCGCCAAAAATGCAATCATGGATTGCTATAAATACACTATTTCTTACACTCTTTCTTACAATTTGTTCATGTCTAATTAGTAAATTGGGAGCTCTCGGAGTCTCGAGTCTCGATTCGCATTCCGCAAATTGAGTTGGAAAGTCGAAGTTCATTGTAGGGTAGAGGGCCAGAGTTACAATCCTGCAGCACAGGCCTAGCCCCCAGGCATTCATTCTTGATTCCTGATTCAGAGAATTGAGAAGGCATAAAGGTGAGTAATCATTTCTTCATACTTGATAGTATTAGTTTTAACTTTTAATTTGTAGTGAGAGGTCAAGACTCAAGATGTCATAGTTAGACATAGGTGAGACTCCTCAGGGTGGTGAAGGGATTGGGATGTCAGACAAGGGTAAGACTCCTCAGGGAAGTGAAACTGAAGGGATTGGGAGGCCATCAAAATACCCAAAACTTAAACTTAAAGATAGTACCATAAAGTCTTTTTTTGGAATTGGCAAAGTTTCTGGTCCATCAACCTCTGCAGTTGTAGGACCCATTCACAGTAGCTCACCACCACCAGTACAACAAGGTGGGATTGTCATTGAATTAAATGCATCAAATGAGGATGACAATACCGACATGACAGAAGATGTTCTAAGGGATACACACAATGAGATACCATTGGTGAATGCAAATGCTAGTACTGAAGATGATGTTGGTAGGAAGAGAAGAAAAAGGAAAGTAAAACTGGGGTGAGAGTGGGAGATGACAAGGAGTTTTAAGATTGATTGGGTAGCAAAGTACCCATTCATTGAACCGGTCCCAAACAATGATGAACAACCAATAGAATGCAGGTGTAAGATTTGTAGCTGGAAAACTAAAAGAGAGAAGAAGATGCAGCTAAAGCTTGACACCATAGAAAAGCATATTGGTAAGGTTTATGAAAAATAGATCATAGGCGGAAAGGAAACATGAGTAGTAAGATGGAAATCAAAGGAAGCATGTCTTCATGTTAAGTATGCCATAGAATATGAAGAGCATAACCACAAAATGACACTGATTTGTAATAGTGGATTTGGAAATACAATCAAGGTTGGGCTTGAACATGCAACGAAAGATGCAAACCTAGCAAAGACTGTTCAAATGAGTGTTGTTTTTCATATTATGTTGAGAGGGCATCCTATGAAAGATTTCCCAGAATTTAGTAATTTATTATCTTTTTTGAATGTTCCTCACTATCCTATGTCACATTGGTCAATAAACACTGGATGGAAATGGCAAACTGTCTCGCTGAGGTGGAAAAGGAAAATTTACAAGAGTGTAAAAGAGTCAAATTTCATTTGATTATCCATAGATGAAATTACTGCGGTAGATAACACTGCTTGGGTTTGTATGCATATGTATACCGTAAAAGAACACGTGCGCCAAGCTCATCTACTCTGTGTTTGTAAAATGAGGGGCAATTCAACAGTAGAAAATTTATATTTGGAAGTTAAGAAAGCTTTGAATGAAATTGCTGGTATGGATGACTTGACAATTGCCAAGAAGTTGGTGTGTCTTGGAGTTGATGGAGTTGCAGTAATGCAAGGTCAAAGGACTGGCCTTTGCACAAGATTACAAACTAGTATTGCACCATACATGGTTGGCATTCACTACATGGCCCATCGAATGAATTTAGCATATAGAATTGTAAGCAATTTCCCTATAGTATCAAAAGTTGAAGATCTAGTCCATGAGCTCCACTCATACTTCTGTCGAAGTCCTAAATGTTTTGTAGAATTTCATATTTTTGTTGAGGGAGTAACAGGAGGAAACAAGCTTCTTAGGGATGTTGAGACCAGATGGATCTCCTTGCATGGACCAACGGAACAAGTTCTAACAAAATATCAATCCTTGATCGGACTAATGTATGAGAAACGCCTCACAGTAGACAAAGCTCTTGATCTCTTACATAAGTTAAGTGATATAGAGACTCTGTTAACTTTAGCTAGTCTTCTCCCCATGTTGGATTCAATGAAAAAACTTGTTAAGAAAGCCCAAGATAGAACTATGTATATCAATGAGTATAACACTCTACGTAAAATGACATGCTTGAGCCTGGATGGTCTATATTCAGATCTAACAGGGCAAAGCCCAAATTTTTTTAGGTGGCAGATAATTACAAATTTGAATCATGCTAAAATTTTTTTACATTTCAATACAAAAAATGAGCTATGTGTGTTTGTAAAAGGATTTCAGATACCAATGCACCAATCTAAGACGGGCAAGCGAGGCAGAGCACTACCAGTTAAAAAGGAAGATTTTGACAAGATTGTTAAATCTGTTAGTGATAATTTGAAGTCTATTGCATATGAACTTTCAACTGAGATTCGAGCAAGATTCCCTCGAGAAGAAATACTTGAAGCCATGGGTTGTGTGTATCCTCAATTTTGGCATTCAATTGGAAATAATCTAAATGACGCAAAGATGTATCATAAAAAACTAGAGGAATTGATATTGACATTTTCAAAAGATGCATATTGCAGTGGACAGTCAATAGAAGGAATTTTAAATTCAGATCATCTTAGAAAACAATGTAAATAGTTTGTATTGGTTATGAAACAGTAGTTGGTTAACTTGGAGAATCCATTTGAACCTGGATCAATCACAAGGCTTTGGAAAAGGATAGATCAAAGTGAAGCATTGCGTATTGCAATACTAGAATATTTGAAACTTGTTGATTTATGTCAAACAATGATATTGGGGTCGGTGGAAGATGAGAGAGTTTTCAGTGCATTAGGGCTTTTGAAATCAAAGATCAGAAACAAATTAGACAAGAATTTGGAAACTTGCTTGAGGTTGTTTGTAACCCAGTATAATGTTAGAGATTTTCCATATGATAGGGCACTCGCAATCTGGAATTCCATGCGTGATAGACGAGGGGTGTGCAACACTTTAAAAGCTAGTGGTTCTACTGCTAGTGCTAGTGCTGAGACAAATAAATATGATGGATCGTAGACTCAGAGTCAGCATGAAGATGAAGACATTTTTGAATACCTGACTCAGAATGAAGATGAACCTATTAGTACTAGTCAGTTTCCGGATCTTGAGTCCATTTGGGATATAGAAGCCTCAGATAGTCGGACTGAATCATTGAAGTGAATTAGCAGTCATTTTATAGGTATTTATAATTATACTACAATTCTTGAGTCATATTACAATTTCAATTTGCAAAATTGCAATACTATAGTTGTCATTGATGATTTTTGATATTGTATTCCTTGAATTTGTCAATCAGAAGTAGAACGGATACTTATTTTATATTTTTAATTGTGAATTTGAATTATTACTAAACAATTGAATTATTAGTAAATTGGTATTTGGTTCCACATTATGTAACATGTTGAACATGAAATGCAACAAATTTGTGTCACGAGATCCATAAAATTATTCATATTGCATAACTATTACTACTAGAACCTTTGTTACCTTTCTACTGTTCTACATTAAATGCTTAAAATGATGTTCATGGCGATTACGGTTTTGTGTTTGTTTTTTGTCTTAGTTGGCTAGGAAACTGAAGTTGTTGTGCATTGAAAATCTAAGTTTTCCTCTATTTATTTGTCCATGTCAACATCAAGTGTGGTCAAACGATTGGTCAGATATGTTTAATGGTTGTTGCTAGCTTGCAGATCCTTTATCATCAAGTCAGTTTAAGTCGCGAGCTTGCGACTACTGGGAGATTTTAGTTGTCGCTAGCTTGCAAGATGTTTTGCACTTGACCATTTTATGTTGCGAGGTTGTGACTGGGTGTGATTTTATGTTGTCTCATGGTCGCAAGGTGTTCGTGGTTAAGTCATTTTAATTTGTGATCATGCGATGTAGTTGGTATCACAACTTAGTTGGTTTTGCCACTTGCTCATAGGTTTTGAAGTTGTTTAGCATTTTAAGTTGTGATCTGGCGATAGGTAAGTTTTGGTCTGATTTTGTGGTCATCGCATGCTCACAGGTTTGTAAGTCTTAAGTCAAAAAGTGTTGCGAGCATGCGATGGCGGTTAAGTGCCTTGTTATCGCAGGATCGCAAGGGTTTAAGTCAAGTTAAGTTTTGAGTTGCGAGCTTGCGATGAAATAAGTTATTTTGTTAGATCAACGGCTGTCGCTCACTCGCGAGATTCTATGAGGATTCGTAAAAGGGGTTGCAAGCTTGTGATTAAGCGGATTTGGTAGCATTGTCACTAACTCGCTGATTCCTTTCCTGATTGTTATAACTAGTTGAGAGTGTGCAATTAAAGATGGGGATTGCAACATGGACTTGTTTGTCGGGTTCTGTAAAAGTTTTGACATGATTGAGCCAAGATTTTGACATTTGTAAAATTGCATTAATACATTCTATCAGTTTAATTGAATTAATGCCACATTAGCTAGTTCATGCAAGTGTGGCAGATAATGAGACTTGGTCACTTGACAGAAGTGACGACGCCCAAATACCATTTTATGTTGCGAGGTTGTGACTAGGTGTGATTTTATGTTATCGCAATGTCACGAGGTGTTCATGGTTAAGTCATTTTAATTTGCGATCATGCAATGCGGTTAAGTCACTTGCTCGTAGGTTTTGAAGTTGTTTAGCATTTTAAGTTGCGATCTGGTGACAGGTAAGTTTTGGTCTGATTTTGTGGTCATTGCATGCTTGCAAGTTTGTAAGTCTTAAGTCAAAAAGTGTTGTGAGCATGCGAAGGTGGTTAAGTGTCTTGTTGTCATAGGATCGCAAGAGTTTAAGTCAAGTTAAGTTTCTAGTTGCGAGCTTGCAATGAAATAAGTTGTTTTGTTAGATCAACGGCTGTCGCTCACTCACGAGATTATTTGAGGATTCATAAAAGGGGTTGCGAGCTTGCGATTAAGAGGATTTGGTAGCATTGTCGCTAACTCACTAACACATGGACTTGTTTGCCAAGTTCTGTAAAAGTTTTGAATGCCAATCGCCAATCAAATAGAAGGGCATGAATTCAAATTTCGCTCGAGTACTTCAGTTTGAAGTTTGAATTAATGTCATTATGCCACCATAGCTACTAGCTAGTTCATGCAAGTGTGGCAATTAATGAGACTTAATAATTGAGAGAAGTGACGGCGCCCAAAATTCAAATCGTAAATACCATAAATTTCATGATTGAGCCAAGGTTTTGTATAATTGCATTAATGCATTCTATCTTCGAGGTAATCCAGTGAATTGAGCTTTGCAACAACGTTGGAGAATTCAGAGTGTTGGGTGTGAGAAAATTTTAGAAAATTGGTTAAGTTTTTCTCTTGCAGCTAAAATAAGCCAGGTGACGAGTGGTGTTGGAGGTTCCAAGCCCAAGCCCAAGCCCAAGCCCAAGGCCACGAAAAGTGGAGCAGGTGGACCTGGAGGTTCCAAGGCCAGTGCCAGTGCCACTGAGGAAACGATGGGTAAGAAATACAAAGATGAATTTGTAAATTTGATGCCAGGGACTTCCATTGCTTTGAATACAAATCATTTGGCATGGAGAGATTTATGGAGCCAATGCAGAAACCCTACCATGCTTAATATGACTAGTTATGCTCTGTTTCATTATTTATGGAAAAATAGGGTTAAGGGTGTCCCGATGTCAAACCCTTGGGATTTAATTATGGCAAAGTTAATTGTGCCAGATGTGTATGTTGATGTGGATTTGATCAAAGAGTTGGCCAAATGCTATTGCCCAATATCTAGGGTAATTAGAAGAAAGAACTAGTCTGCCCTAGTTTCAATTAATAGAGCTAGCTTTGTTGAAGCTTTCCAGATTACTAGTGTTGCATGTACAAATATAGATTTGGAGCGGATTGCAGAGGATTATGACAAATACAAAGGTGTTATCAAGAAGCATGCAATGCCTAGATACATGCCTAGGGTGAATAAGAAGCTGGTTATAATTCCAGAGAGTATCAAACCACCATTTGACATCACACCTTTCCACCATTATATGCATTGTACAATCTATGGATTATGCAGAGTGTTGGGTTTTGATGGAGATTCAACAGTGTCAGCTGAATTACTGATGATGGCTATGGACATTCAACACCCAGATGTTAACAAAGATTATGATTATGTGGGCTATGTGGTTGAACACATTCATAATGCTCTAGTTGAAATTCAGAGTGGTGCACCCAGCCCTACATTCAAGCATTATTCATTGTTGATGCATTTAATCTTGTTCTATAATGTTGACTTCGTGGATAAAGAATTGGAGCTTTTCAAAGAAGAATTCGATGTCTTAGTGCCAATTCAAAGATGGACCCAAGTTTGGGATAGTAGTTCTCCCCATTCTTCTTTCCTTTTCTTTGAAAATTGGATTGTTTCGCCAATTATGGAAATGCTAGGAATAAATAGGGAATGATTGTCAATTAATGTTAGGAGAGTTTTGAGACCTTACCAGTATGTTCCAAACTGGCCTATTTCACATAACTGGGGGGACTTTTATTTTTTTGATAACTTTACTATGATGAGAGTCTATGGGTGTCCTCAGCCTCCACATATTTTACCAAAATTTGTTCCAATTAGGATTGCTTTTATGGAGTTTATCTGGCAATTGACCCTAGTTGAAAAAGAATACCTTGATAAACACAGGAAGGGTACTTTTCTTCCTAGGCTTTGGGTTGCATCTGATTTTACCATTGGTAGGACTTCCTTTGATGAAGTAAACAATTTCCTTAAACAGTATAGGTTAGTTAATGTTGTGTCTAGATTCTGTGATCCGGAATAATTTATTAAAGTTACAATGCCAAAAATGACACCTTGGGCCACAATAAAGGACCATGAACCATTGGATGATGAAGACGTGGTTAGAAATTTGCTGAGAAAAGATGAAGTACAAGAAAGGAGAAGAAAATGGAAAAAATTTGATGAGAGTTGAAGCAGAATTGTTGGTTGCTGACCCTAGTTTCTCAGGTTTTTGCCCTGATAGCCCGTACCTGGAGAGGATTAACAAAATGTTGAGTTTATATGAAACTCTGATGGAACAAATGCCTCAAATTCCAAAAGTGACTGCTCAAGAGCAAGACCCCCAAGATGGAAATTCTTCACATGGCAAGAGGCCACTTAGTGTGTCTGCTTGTGATGTAGAGAGTGGGGATGAAGTTCAATCTACCCGAGTGCCAGCTGTAGCTAGAGCAATTGTTACAGAACAAAGACACTACTTTCATCAAATAAGGACACATCTTAGAGAAGTAGGGCAGAATGAAGAACAGGGAGAAACAAACGAAGCCCTTGCTCAAGGCTTTGATGAGCATGTGATGTTGTCAAATGAGTTCATGAAAGATGATGACTTTATTAAGTCAAATGAATTTAAAAGTTTTTTGACAAGGTTGAAACAAAATCAATTAAAACAAAATTTGATCATAGAGGACACAAATGAAGAAAAGAAAGAGGAGATCATCAAGCCACTGCAGGAATATGATCCTGACAGGGAGGAAATATATGTGGAATAGGCAAGACAATTGATAAAGAGTACCGGTATGATTATGATGCCTGATTGGGATATCCAGCCTATTTTTATTATTGATCGGATTAGGAAGCAAGAGGACCCAATGTTTAGAACTGAATTTGAAATTGGAGATGTAATAAGAGGATCAGGATTTAATCCTAAGTCAAAGACACTTGCTACTTGGTCTTTGGCCCCTTCCACTCAAAAGCCCCACCTTCTAAATATCCAAGTAGAAAAGAAAGGTGATAGAATGATTTGGAACTTGTAGAACACAACTGACACAAAGATTGCCTCATTTTTTACTCAAGTTTCTTTCATGAATTTATCAAAAATAGAGGATTTGTCAAGAAGATACACAGAAACATATACCCAATTGATTGCATTGTCTAAAAAATATGAAGAGACACTGATGAAGAAGGGCGCTCTGGAGGAAGAGTTAGTGGAGTTGAAAGAAAAAATTGCAAATGAGCCCCCTCCAATACAGATTACAGATCAAGTACAAGAAATACTAGTTGATGTGATAGCAAAAATGGAGGAATACACAGGGAAAATTGAAAAGCTTGAAAAGGAACAAAATGTCAAGGCTATTTTTGTTGTGTCAGGAATTCTGAAACATAGGATTAGTGTATTGAAAGACAAATTGATGGTTGTGCATGATATGCACATTTCTTTGAAAGAGGCAAGCAAAACATCCTCTGAGGTTGTTGCTTTTCTTGGACCTTTGTTCAATGTTTGGTTAGGAAGAAGCAGATTAATGGATAAGCTAGATATTGCAATGATGTATAGTGACGAGTTCCCTCCTAAGATCAGTGACACTACAGACATGGTGGAGGGAATGAATGCAGCTTATGCATTTTTCATAGGGAAGGATGTGCTTATAAATGAAAAATTGCAGACATTTGGGGAAGGTTATAATAAATTGGTGCCTTCAATTTATGGTAGTAATGGAGATTTGAAATTAGTTTCTAATTGGACCAATGAATTTGATTTGATTATGGAGCAAGAAGAAATAATCAAGCATGTAAATGAGCAGGTTGATGCTAATTTCCTTAACGGTCTTCTTGATTCATTGTTCAAGGTTGAGGTTGACCATGCAAAGTTTATTGTTGAGTCCAGGGCAGTTACAGATGCCAGATGGATAGATTCAATTGCAAAGTTGGAAGGGGTAAAGGCATTCAGTTGGCCAATAGACAAAGAGGTGGACAGGTGGCAAGCCATGCTAAAGCCAAAGAAGAAATCTCAGGTTGAGGTTGCTACCCAAGATTCCTCACAGTAATCCTAAGCTTGTTGAATCCTTAGGTTGAGGTTGCCACTTTTATTGATAAATGATGTTGAACTTGAAAACTCTTATATTAATATAGTTATAATAGCTCAACTATTCAAGAATTTGATGAGTGCATAGTTGAATCGCATTGTGAATTTACTTTCTGATATCATTATGAATATAATATCGATATCATTTGCAGTTTGAGCAATGCGATCTCCACATAATTGTCTTTGTGTTGAATTTATGTTTTCATTATGAATTGAATGGTCAAGGGTTTTTCAGTTTACATATGAATCTAGGTTGTGTAACTGTATGTAATGACATTATTCATAATTTCATTCATATTTATCTGCAAATGAATCTTATTGAAGTTTATTATCAGGTTGTCTTGAATTGTAAGTGACTCTATGCCCTAGGATAAGGCACTGGTTTGTTTTCTTGATGTTTTACTAATTATGTTTTACAATTGTATTCCTATCTAATAATCTATTGTGGTGTTTAATACTTTCATTCTTAATACTCTTATTATTTTATATGCTATTCATGTTTATGTAATATATATGGAGGTGTTCTATGACTGTCTATGACTCTATAATCCGCCCACCAATTACAATGAGGTGAATCCTTAATTATTTAATATGATTCTAGACTAACAAAAATTTTGCATTCCTGGGCATAATAGGATTAGGAAGCATTAAATGAAAAATTACATACACCATAACAATGCAACAAATGAAAAAAATTAAATCTCATGATTCTGATCATTTGAAAGAGATAGAATTATACATAAAATAAATTTATATATAGACAAATCTTGATACTAAATGCTTTTCATTTTCTTTGTAAATGACTATATAGTATACAACTTGCTCCCTTCACCTAGAGTCTAGAATCATTACTAGAACCAGAAAAGGAACCCCAATGACTATACAACTTGCAAAACTGCTTGAGCCATGCCATTATCACCCTGATGCCTTCATTTCAGATGGAATGTGAGATGTTACGTTCTATCCAAGTCCAATAGATCATTTCCAAATTGAGGAGGAAGCCTTCATGCCTAGGAACAGAGAAAATGGAAAGAGGAACTTGAGCCTTCATGCCCACGATCAGGGAAAGTGGAAACAGGAGCTTTAGGGTAAATGTAATATGTTGGGGAGGGGTCGTAGCTTCCATGTCGTCACAAAGATGACTAGCTGCCACTCCCCACCCAAAAAAATCCTTCTTTCATTCCTCTGTGGGCTCCTTCTTCAAACCCCTTGCCATCCTATGGTAGAGTAAAAGTAGAGGATGTGCCATGCTTGGCCCTTCTTGACAAGAAAAGGCTTTCACACCCCCTCTGGCAATCCTTCTCACTTTCACAACCCCTCTGACAATAAACAAACTCACATAGAAGAAAACAAAAAAACACCCTTCCGGTATCACAGAGTACACAACAAATCCATGCACGATCCTGCTCAAACATCATCTTCTTTTCTAAGGAAAAAACCACTCTTAGAAAATGAAAAAGGTTTCTTTTCTGAGTTTCTCTTCTACCAATTAAGTCACCACTCTATTGTATTTATAATATTTTCACACTTCATTTGGTGATGCTCATTCACGTGAAAAATCATCATTTTGGTGTTTTTCAACATGACTGTAGACTCTAGAAGTCATGCCTATCAAATCAACTGCATCTTGCTAAGACTCATCTATTGTGAATGATTTTGTTCTGATTTTATTTCTCCTTGATTGGACAAATTCTGCTTCAGAATCCCTGACAACAAGCAACCTGAGCTCTTATTTCTTAGAGAAATCCGTGATCTCCCATCTCTAACTCAGAAGCTATCAAATCCTTTTATGCCTCTGAAACTGTCGTCATCGCTTGTCTAATCAACCTCGACTCAAGAGAAACCTTCAAACTAGTCCCTCAGGAACGAGTCAGCATCCAAGCCTTAAAAATTTTAGATTGCGAGCTAGCGACCAAATAGTTTGTGGTTAAGTTTTATGGTTATCGCCAGCTCGTGAGGTAAAATTTCTAAAGATGTGATCAAGCTGTGAGTTAGCGACAAGTTGGTTTGGGTTTACATCGCGAGGTCTCTAGCTTTTTGGGTGTTAGCATTTTATGTTACCGAGCTGAAGATTGTTAGTGAAATTGCTTTGGTCGTGAGGTCTCGAGTTGGTCTGATGTCATACATTATAGCTGCTAGAGTTAGCGAGTAACTCATTTCATACAGTTCTCGCTAGCTCTCATGTTTATTTAATGTTAGCATTTTTAGGTCACGAGCTAGCGACTAGACAGTTTGTGGTTAGGTTTAATGGTTATCGCTAGCTCACGAAGTTAAATGTCTGAAGACCTGATCAAGCCGCGAGCTTGCAAGTGAAGTGCTAGCAGTTAAGAGATAAATAGTTTTATGTTGGTGAGTACACGACAAGGGTTAAAGTTACCACTATCTCCAAGTTGCTGCGGTGACGAGGACTTAACATTTGTGGTCGAGAATTGGCGAGTGCCAATTCAGTTTCCCTAAGTCTCTAGATCTCGAGGTTACGAAGGCTTACCATTTTTGGCTTCTGAATTGGAGATAGAGAGATTCATAAGGGCTTATCACTAGGTCACGAGATTTTCTAACGGGCAGTCTTCCAGGCAGAAAGTTGACGACTGTGTGCCACGTGTTTTAATTACTTAAAGTTAATATCTTGAAATTGCCAATATTTTTTTTTATGGTTTGAAAATAGCTTGAAATCACCAATATTTTATTTTTATGGTTTGAAAATAGCTTGAAATCACCAATATATTTTTTTAATGGTTTGAAAATAGCTTGAAATCGCCAATATTTTATTTTTATGATTTGAAAATAGGTTGAAATCGCCAATGCAAATATTTTTCTAGTTTTAAAAACATTACAATTTGCCCATGCAATTATTTTTTGGGTTTTAAAAATAGTACAATTCGCTAGGATTTTTCACAAACTTTGAGCGATCACGGCTAATTCACCAATGGAGATTATTATTTTTCTCCGTAAACCGCAAAAATTCGCCAATAAAATTAAAATTTTCTTCGGAATTATACAACTTTCGCCAGGTTTTTACACCTTGTCCAAGGGAGGGTTTTCTTAAAGTTTTCCCTGGCACCCAGTCAGCACCCAGTCAGCATTTTCTTTGGAAATTTTTAGACCCCTCTCCGTTGAGCAGTTTGGATTTTTGGGTCAACTTTGGAGGCCCATAACTTGCTCAATTTTGCTCCTTTTTGGGTGCAATTTTTCTTTATTTGGGCTAATTTTTTGTGCTCTTCGCAATGGTGTGGTTATTTTCTAGTTTTGGTGCATAGGTTTTTCAAAATTTTCAGATTCTCTCAGCTATACCTATCCAATCCCCAGTTCTGCAACTTCAAAGGCCTCGTTTGAGCTCATACGACCTCTTTTTTAGGTGCCATTTTTTTTGAAAGTGCATTTTTTTTAATTTACTTTCATAATCTATGATAAAATTTTAGAGATTTTGAGTAGAAGTTGTACTTTCAAATATTGGTCTTATTTGGCCTATTTGGTACTTGTAAATTGCTTGGATCTTAGTTTAGATCTCTTGCATTATTAGTTTAAGTCTCTTTTGGCCTTATTGAGGTAGTTGTAAAATTGAAATCAGAAGTCCACTTTGCCATTTTTTGCAAGTGGCCCATTGTACATGCACTAAGTATAAAGTGCCAAATCATCACTTTTGGGGGGGTTATTTGATTAAGTGAATTTAGGGGGGTGTCTTGTGTGATTGTGCCTCTCTTTCCTTGTGCTCTTTCATTTTTTTTGCAATGAGTCCTCATAAATTTCCACCTTTAACTCCACATAATTATGCATCATGGAAAATTAAAGTATGGAGCAAATTAATGGAAAAAGGTCTCACATATTACATAGATGGAACAATAGTAGCACCACCTGATCCTAAGGCTGATTCTAATTCTCAATTAGAATGGCTCACTAAGAATTGCATGGCTCTTGGAACTTTACGCAAGTATGTATCAGATGACCTTATCTTTCATATTGAAAAGTGTACTACAATCAAAGATGCTTGGGATATGTTTCAGAAATTGTATGGTCAAGTTGTTGAAATCAGAGGTTATAAGATTGACAATGAGCTCACCAACTTGGATCCCAAGAGTTTTGATACAATCCAAGATTATGTCACCAAAGCAAATGAGCTAAGAGCAAAGCTTAAGGATTGTGGAATTGACAAAAAGGATGCTCAGTTGATATTCAACTTGTTGGACAAGCTTGCACCAGAATATGCAGCATTTGTGTCTAGCTTCCAAACTCATCGTTTGCCAGTGGGGAGTTCCTATATTATGTCTTCATTTGATTCTTTCACAGAAATGTTGATATTGGAATAATCTAAGTTATTGAACATGGGGTTTCTCAAGTCTTCAAAGTCCAAGGCTTTGGTGGCTAATCAAGGGAATCAAGGAAGTCAAGGCAAAGATTCGAACAAGAAGAAGAAGCAATCTAGGTCATAGCCACAACAGGAAAAAGGACAATCATCCTCTCCATCACAAGGTTATTTTTCATCCTCTTCTAAGAAGGGGACACCACCTAAGAAGGATAAGACAACTTGTGCATATTGCAAGAAGTATGGTCATGATGAGCATCGATGCCACACAAAGCAAGTTGATGAGTTAACTAATCTTCTTAAGAAAAACAACATCAACTTGCCATCCACCTACACAAAGAAGGATTCATCTCCTTCCTCTTCCTCACAGTCTAAGGGAAAAGGGCAAGCATTTGTGGCTACAACAAGTTCTTCACAGCAGTGGATACTTGACTCAGGTGCCTCATATCACATGGGTTCTACAAAGGAGCAGTTTTCTTCATTGGAGCCATCTAAGGTACCTCACATTTACATAGGTGATGATACACAAGTAGAGGTTGAAGGGAAAGGTTTAGTTGACATGGATGATGGAACTTTTGAGAATGTTCTCTATGTTCCTAACTTGTCTACCAACCTTCTCTCTATCTACCAAATCACTCATTATGGGAATGGGAAAAATGTTGAGTTTACACTAGATTCAGTTGTGGTAAAGGAACTTGATGATGATGTCTTGGTAGTAGTGGGACAAGTCAATGACAACTCAAGGCTTTATTCATTCTCCCACTTTGTGCCAAGTTCACCTTCTAGGGCCTTGCTTACTCATTCAAATTCTGAAAGTAAGCTATGGCATGAGCGGTTTGGTCACCTCAACTACTGCTATCTTCAGCAGCTCAACACTAAAGACATGGTCACGGGTCTACCTTAAATTAGTTTTTCAGAGGGTGTATGTTTAGGGTGTTCCATGGGCAAGCATCTTGAGGAAAAGTTTGATAAGGGGAAAGCTTGGAGAGCTTTGGAAGTTCTTCAACTTGTTCACAGCGATGTAGCGAGACCATTTCCAGCACCTTCATTTAGTAAGGCCCGCTATGTCCTCACCTTCATTAATGACTACTCCTTCTTCACTTGGGTCTACTTTCTTATTCATAAGAGTGAATTATTTGACAGATTTCAGGACTTCAAGACTCATGTGGAGAAGCAATCTGGGAAAGTGGTGAAGATTCTTCGTACAGATAATGGAAGGGAATATGTGAACAAGAGACTTGAGTATTTTTGTACATTTGAGGGGATTGATCTTCAACATTCTGTACCATACACTCCACAGCAAAATGGAGTTTCAAAACACAAGAATAGAACTCTCAAAGAAATGGCTAGCTGTATGATTCATGCACATTCTCTTGATCTCGCTTTTTGGGCCGAGGCTATCAGTTGTGCCACACACATCCAGAATCGGGTTCCTCACAAAGCTTTGCAAGGTATTACTCCTTTTGAGGCTTGGGCTAGTAGGAAACTGATTGTGAGACATTTTAGAGTCTTTGGGTGTCCAACATGGGCTCGCATACCTCCGTAGAAACGCAAGGCATTGGAACCACAGAGTCAACCTTACATATTTGTTGGATATCTTGAGGGTGTTAAGGTATATAGATTGATGGATCCTGAGACACATGAGGTGTTCATTGAGAGGAGTGTTCACTTTGAGGAAAGCTCTCCTAGCTTAGCCTCTCTACCTCCTCCACCTTACTCCATTGTGGATAGTGATGCTAGTGATTCAAATGATGAGACTCCTTCAACTCCGACTCGTAGGGTTACACCTCCATAAGGTCCACTTGTAGTTGAGGAGCCTCATTTTCCACCTCCACCTAGACCTTGTTGGGCTCAACAAACACTTGAGTTTCCAGGTTCTCTTGTTGGGGATCCTTCAGATACACGAAGAACTCGATCACAACATCAGGATCTTCCACATGCATTCATTGCTACCACTTCTGATCCATAGACATTTTGGGAAGCATCAGGGGTTCCTGAGTGGGACCAAGCTATGGAGGAAGAGTATAGTTCCTTGATGAGGAACAACACATGGGATTTAGTCCATCTCCCTAAGGGGAGAAAGATGGTTCGATGTAAGTGGATCTATCAGACCAAGTATGCTACAAATGGTAGTGTGGATAAGTATAAGGCTCAGCTTGTTGCAAAAGGTTTCTCTCAGGTTGCAGGTGTTGACTATACTGAGACCTTTGCGCCCATAGCCAAGATGAACTCCAGTCGCTTGACACTTGCTATTGTTGCAGCTCATGGTTGGGTTGTACATCAGATGGATGTGAAGAGTGCTTTTCTTCATGGTGACCTTGATGAGGAGATTTATATGGAGCAGCCGTAGGGTTTCATCTAGGATACTTCCTTGGTTTGCAGACTAAGGAAATCTCTCTATGGCCTTAAGCAAGCCCCCAGGGCTTGGTATGCCAAGATGGATTCCTTTCTTCTCTCAGTAGGGTTCACCAGGTGTCATTCTGATCCGAATGTCTATATTTTATGATAGGATGACTCTCACTTGATACTTGTGCTCTATGCTGATGATTTGATCATTATAGGGAGTACCACATCCATCATTAGCAGGGTCAAATCTGCTTTGCATGATAGATTTGCTATGACTGACTTGGGTCTTTTGCACTACTTTCTTGGGATAGAGATTTCACAGTCACCTTCTGGGATTACACTATCGCAGCCCAAGTATGCTCTTGATCTACTTGCACACTTTCATATGGCTAATTGTAAGCCTACACCGACTCCCTTTCTTTCTAGAGTCAAGCTTGAGGCTTAGTGTTCTTCTTCACCAGTTGATGCCACTTTGTATCGTCAGCTTGTGGGTAGTCTCATCTACTTGACCCATAAACACCTTGATATTTCATTTGCAGTTGGCATGGTTTCCCACTTCATGTAGGAACCACATGAGTTTCATTGGAAAGCCGCCAAACACATCCTTCATTACATCCAGGGTACACATCACTATGGGATTCACTATGCAATAGGCACAGGACTTCACTTGGTTGGTTACACAGACTCTGATTGGGTTGGTGATCTTGATGATTGTAAGTCTACTTCCGGTTATAGTTTTCACCTTGGTTCAGGCCCCATTTGTTGGCAGAGCAAGAAGCAGCATGCTATTGCTCTTTCTTCAACTGAGGCTGAGTATCGAGGTGCTGTTAATGCAGCGACTGAGACCATTTGGCTTTAGCAAATTCTCATAGAGTTTGGGTTCACCACTCCACGACCGACAGTTCTACATTGTGACAATTAGAGTGCTATTGCTATCTCAAAGAACCCAGTCTAGCATCAGTGGACCAAACACATCGAGATCCATATGCACTATATCCAAGAGTTGATTTAGGAGTAGATCATTGATTTGCAGTATTGTCCTACAGCAGAGTAAGTTGCTGACATATTCACCAAACCTTTCATTGAGAGTATGTTCCAGTAGTTGCGAGCTCTCTTGGGGGTGTAGGATGTGTCATTAGGGGGGGTCAGTTGACTTCTCCTTCCTCTCTTATGGGGGGACTTTTTCCTCTTTGAGGTTTTGTCCTTCTTCTTTGAGAGTCTTTTGTACTTTCATCTCTCTTTTGGGGGGGAGTTTTTTCCCACTGGGTTTTCTCCTTTTCTCCGTTTGTGAGAGATTGCATTGCATGGCTTTGCTTGCATTTGCATATTGTACATGGGTACCTATCATGGCCTAGTAGCCGGGACCCATCTTGCATTGTTGACTTGAGTCTTCATTCCCCTAAGTTGCACTTAAGGGGGGGTGTTGATGTAAATAAATATTCATTATGGATATTATTACACTTTACTTAAGTTAACTTAGGATAATGCATTTCTTCGTAGTTTGGATTTGAGACACTTAGGGAAGTGTGCACATAGGGATAGAGCTTGTAGGAGAAATTCTACCTTTTGTGGTCTTGTTTTGTTGTTACACTCCACATTCGGTGGGTCATCCACCTCTTGTGGAATATTATATTATTTCTCCTACCTACCCCTAGTATTTCTTACCTACCCTTGTTTCTCATTGAGCCACATGTCATGACTGTGTGCTCGTACATCCATTTGGCCTTGCCTATATAAGAAGGCCTATATTCATTGTATTGTGAATCCAGCTGATCATTTTCATATTGATGAGAATACAGTTTGTTCTTGTAATTATTTTGTCTCTATTTTAATACTTTTCATTGTGCCCTTGATCTTGGAAAAATATCACACTTCTTCTAAATTTAGAACTTGAAATCAGAAGAGCTATAAAATTGAATTATTAATCATTCTCTAAATTTGAAACTCAAATCTTTTGAGAAAAGAAGTTTAGTTGCATTGAAAAGCCTTTTTCCTTGAATTAATCAAACAAATCACATGGAATTACCTATTTTTATCTCAAGTGCATGGAATTAATTGAATTTTATCTCCAATGCAAACTCAAACTTATAATCTGAATGCATTTCAATCAAGCTATAATTGGAATCTATCTCAAGGCTAACTGAATCTGATTTCTCAATTATTTCAATTATCCTAAATTGTGCTTTTTCTTGAATAATATCAACCGCTTGTTGCTAATTGATCTTGATTGTTGGTCTCTCTTGTGATTCTCTATAAATTCAGCCTTCATCTTTCATTCAAAACACCCTGGAGATTTATTATTATTATACAATTTTTGCTCTGGAGTCATTGAAGATATTGTGCTTACTTTTTTGATATTATTCAATCTTAGTTTAGCTTTTTGCATATTTAGTTCAATTATGATTGCTTGAATTCATATAGCTTAATATTCATCCATCTAGCATAATCTTGCATCCATTTAGCTTAATATCATACTCATATAAATTAAATCCTTTGTCTTGGTGTAGTCTAGTCACTGGTATTGCTTATACAAATCTGAGAGCAAGTCTATACTCACATCTTTTAGAAGGCAATTGGTCGATTTGTTATGGTTTTATTATTCATGCTTATATCTGTCTAACCATACATGTAATGACTTAATTGAAGTGTTCTGTCTTACAGCTTGCAGATGCTTATTCCACTTTTCACACAAACAAAGATAGGATTGAAGATTAAATGTTTAAGATCAGATCAGGGTGGAGAATTCACATCCGGTGAATTTAATAGCTATTGTGAGAAGAATGGGATAAGGAAATAGTTGTCTGCACCCTGGACACCTCAGCAGAATGGAGTTGTGGAAAGGAAGAACATAACTATCTTGGATGTAGCTAGAACTATAATGATGGAAGCTAATCTACCTCATGTCTACTAGAAAGAAGTTGTAAGCACGATGGTATACACATTCAACAAAGTTTATATCAAAGGAGATACCGGTAAGACACCTTATGAGTTATAGTTTGGTCATTAACCGATAGTTAAGTATTTCAAAATCTTTGGTAGTAAATGCTATATCAAAAGAGATGATTCCATTGGAAAGTTTAATCCTAGATGCGATGAAAGAATATTTCTTGGTTATTTTAATGAAAGAAAAGCATATAGATGTTATAACAAAAGATTTTAGAGAATTATGGAGAGCACAAATGTTAAAGTGGATAAATAAAACAAAAGTCAAATCAGAAACTATGAGAGAGAACCAGCAGTGGAAATGATCATAACTAAACCAGTAGCACCTATACCAGAATAGAATGTTGAACTAGTTACTCTGGCAGTATCAAAAAATTCAATAGTAATTGAAGATCGGGACAAAGGAACATAAAATCAGAAGACTCCTAGGTATGTCAGGTTGAATCATTCAAAAGATCAGATCATTGGAGACAAAGAAAAAGGAGTGATGACAAGAAGAAGGTTGGTAGCTGATGTGGCTTGTTTTATTTCTCAAGTTTAACCGACATCAGTAATTGAAGCTTGTAAAGATGAATGTTGGATGAAAGTTGTGGAAGAAGAATTAGATCAGATAAAAAAGAAAAACACATGGACTTTAGTTCCCCGGCCTAAAAATAAGAATGTTATTGGAACTAAATGGGTTTTTAGGAGAAAATTCAATTACGATGGAAACTTTGCGAGGAATAAAGCTAGATTGGTTTGTAAAGGATATTCTCAGAAGGAAGGAATTGATTATGGTGAAATCTTTGCACTGGTAGCTAGGATTGAAGTTGTGAGATTAATTATTTCTTATGTTGCACATAAGAACTACAAGGTTTATCAGATAGATGTTAAGTGTGCATTTCTAAATGGAGATCTTGAAGAGGAAGTTTATATTGAGCAACCTGATGGATTTTCACTTTTAGATGACAAAAACATGGTTTGTAGGTTAAAGAAATCCTTATATGGATTGAAACAAGCCCCTAGAGCTTGGTATGCAAGACTGGATATATCTTTTGAAGCCTGATTTCACTAAAGGTAATGCTGACAGTAATTTATATTATAAGATCATTGATAATTAAATATTGATTATTGAAGTCTTTGTTGATGATATCATTTTTAGAGGTGAAGATAAGTTATTTATGGAATTCTCTAACAATATGAAGAATGAATTTGAGATGTCTATGATTGGGGAGATGAATTTTTTCTTAGGTTTGCAGATTACTTAGACTGATAAAGGTATTGTCATCTTTCAAACTAAGTATGCTAGGGAGTTGTTGAAGAAATGTGGTATGAAAAATTCTAAACTGGTTGATACACCTATGGTTACAAGTGAGAAATTGACAAATAATGATGCATCTACACTCATAAATCCTACAAGGTACAAGTCTATGATTGGTGGTTTGTTATATCTAACTCAGACTAGACTGGATATAATGAATGCAATTTGTATTGTATCAAGATATCAAAGTGATCCTAGAGAAAATCATGAGAGTGCAGTGAAAAGGATTTTCAAGTATTTGTAGGGAACAACTGAGTATGGTTTGTGGTATCCTAAAAGTGATGAATTTACATTATGTGCATATACAGATGCAGATTGGGCTAGAGATGTTGATGACCGGAAGAGCACATCCAATGGAGCTTTCTTTCTTGGAAAGAAACTTGTTTCATGGATGAACAAAAAGAAGTCATGCACTTCTTTATCTACTGATGAAGTTTAGTATGTTGTTGCTACTACTAACTGTACACAAGTTCTATGGATGAAGAAAATGTTGAGGATATAAAGGTGGATTGTAATGAACTAGTAGTTATTCACTATGATAACATTGTTGCTATTGATATATCAAATAATCTAGTATTTCAATCTAAGACAAAGCACATATCTATCAAGTATAACTTTTTGAAGGAGAAGGTGGAAGAAAATGAAGTTAGACTGGTTTATGTGAACATGAAAGAGCATATTGCAGACATCTTCACTAAACCTTTGCCTAAATAATCATTTGAGTACTTCAGAGACAGATTGGGGGTTTCTAACCCTCTAGTAGAGACCTAAGTGATGTTGATTGGCATCAGTTTGGTATTCATTTATAGAGATACTATTCATTCCAGATTGATGTAGTGGTGCTACTACTCAGGGGGAGTAGTCAGTTGTCAGATTCAAAGGATTTATGATTTTTTTTTGATGTTTATGTCAGATCTTTGGCATTGATGTCAAAGGGGGGGATTTATTCTGGTGAAAACATAAGGGAGAGATATATTCATTAGAGGATATTGTTGGATGTCTTCCATAAGGGGAGACTTGTTTGGCATTTCTTGTCACATGGATGTTTTTCACATCTAGTGTTGCCATCAATGCCAAAGGAGGACATTGTTGGCATTTAGAGGAATTGATTATGTGTTGCATTGATGTTTTGACATTGATGGAAACACTGGTTGTTTTGGTTGTTTACCAGTTTCTGGTTGGTTTCAGTAGAGTGGTTGGGTTATGATATTGATCTGGTATGCTCCTGTATGTTTTAGTTTGTGGAATTGGTCTGGGTTTGTCACTCATGCTATTCAAATGTGTATCACAATTAGTTGGTTTGGGATTTGATAACTCAACAACTATTATTTGTTCTAGTAAATCTTTTGGTCACCAGTAGGGGTTTTACCGGAAGAGCTTTGTTGAAGATATTTTGATGCACATGATAAGTTGTGTTGGTGCGACTTCTAGATGGATTTTGGGATATTGTCGGTTATCTTGTTCGTGTTCCTATTGATCGGTGGCATTGGATTTGGTTTATGGTGACCTATTTTGGGTTCGGTTTTATCTAGGTTATAGACCGGTTTATATAACATGTTATAGGATGTTCTTGATGCGTTACTGGTGGGATTTAATGATTGTTTACATTATTTTTGGCCTAAGCCAACTTGGTTGATCATTGGATTGTGGGTTTATGTTATGAATTTATTGTATTATCTTTTAGGTGGCTGACCTAATTGTTTAGGTCTCGGCTTGGTATAAATATGATGTAAGATCTCTTTGTAGATCATGGGCAAATTGTATTATGGATATGGGATTATTTGTGTGTGAATAATGTTCTAATAATATGCATAAGGTTTGGTCGATCATAGGTGATCGAATTAGGTCTATTGAAGAGGTTTAAGAGCTCTGGTGCTGAGCTTAACCGAAATTGTACTCAGGCATAGGAGATTCTATACTTGCAGTTCAATCTTCATTCTAGATTGTACTCTAGATTTATTTTGTAGTCAATGAGGCTCCTTTTTGTGATGAGCAGTGCTCTCTAGGTTGTTGGCCTTCCTGCATGTGCAGGCCCCTCATATTGTAATCACATACCTACTTTAGAAGTATTATCTGACTGTGGGTAGGCTTCCCACCGTGGTTTTTCCCTTTACCAGGTTTTCCACGTGCAAATATTGGCGTCATGTGTTATGGATGGATGGTAACTCTTTTGTGATTTATGTTTATGTTTAATTGCTATATCAGTTATTATGTCATTTGCTTTATGCATTCTAGTATTGATTTTATGTGTTATGGTAATAAGGATTTAAATGTTTATAGTTTTGTAAACAGGTGACAATTGATTCAACCCCCCCCCCCCTCATAGTTGTCCTCTGGTTATTTGAGTTGTCTAAGAATTCTATAGTGCATATAGGGTGCATAATGGTGCATCTAAGATGGAGAACAAAAATGCAAGGAACAAAAAAAAATCAAGTGACGATCTTACACAAACTTGCACTTAAGCTCAAAAAATGAACACAAGACACTCCCAAAAGGTGCAGGAGGCCAAAATAAAGTCTAAAAAATAAATAAACAAGATAACAAGACCTTACAAGAGGAATTTGACATCATTTCCCACACCTCTTTCACTAAAAAATACACAAATTTTCCTAGAACTCAAATGGCAACACCAGGAGATAAAATAAAGGTGAGAGAGGACTTGTTCATCAATTAGAAAGGAAATAACAAGACATCAAGAACAATGAAGACATCCACTTCCTATCTCAGCAATACATAGCCACATTCATTCCTTCAACAAGTATTTTTATATATGTATATATCAAACCATGAATCTGTTTCCCTGACCTATGTAAAATATCATATAATCAAATAGCAATACCAATAACCTAGAAGACAATCTTTTCAAAATACATGGAGAATACAAATCCTTCCAAATCAAAATTCAAGAATGAAGGAAAAGCTCCAACCTGGAGAAATTGAAGTGATGACCAAGACAATCAATGAAGAACAACAAACCAATCCAAACTCCAACAAATCCAAATCCAAACTTGATTAATCAAAACTAAAATTCTCAGAGATGCCAACCTTGACAACACATAGAAAAATCCAATAAATAGAAAAATTAAACCAAAACTATAGAAATATGTCAGCCAATGAAAATAAAGTATTAAGATATATTTCTTACCAACCCTATGCAAATACCAAGGCAAGAATAAAAAATATTTATTTAATTAACTTACCTCAATAGCTCAGTCGATAGTAAAATAAGGTAGGTAGAATAAATAATACATCAATTAACCCAAAAGGGTAAATAAGGAAAATAATATAATCAACCAAAAAATAATTTAAACCATGGGCACAATTAAATATAAAAGCCCATTAATAAAATAACCAAGGGTGTATAAACAAATACCCAAATTAATATTAAAATCTCAACTATATAAATGGATAATATTTCCAAAAGACTCAATTAATAAATAAGTATCCAATAACCATTAAATCAATAATATAAAATATAAATTCCAATATTACCCTCTCATTAATATTAAATATTAATGACAATTATTTATTTAATTTATTATTATAAACTATTTAAATCCATTAAATTAATTTAACATTATTAAACTATATAAATAAATTAATTAATTAATAATTAAATCAATCAATAATCATAACACAACAAAGAAATCCAACACAAAATAACTCAAGAGACCACTTGATGCTAAAAAAACATCTCACACCAAGACACTAAACTAACAAAGGTAATCAACCTAAACCCGGAGTGTAGAATAGGATTTCATGTCATATCCGATCAACTTGGCATTAGGATGAAGACACGCTCAAACCTGTGAAGCCAGGTGGATTCGATGTCTAGTACCTGCAAACCTGTCACCACCAATACACGCACAACAACATATACAATAACATATATAATGAAATAAAAATACAAGTGAAGGGGAATCTCAATGTCATATCATGCTCATGAATGAGTGGTATGACATCATCTCTATCACAAATGCAATAGAAGGCAATCACAACATCCAAGCACTACCATCCTTATCATATCCAATATAATCATAAAATAAGGTTAGTACATAGTATGATATCGTCAAATAATCTTAAAATAGACTAAGATATACCAATATAATCCTTTGATGTACAAAAAGGTAAGATGAATTAGGGAGGGCACTACACAACACCATTAATGAATAAAGGTTTCCTCGGTGTAAGTTCCTTCATGAACTTCACTGTGAGGTATCGATGTTGAAGGTCCAGCACCAAAATATTCAACATCCAAAGTGACATGAGAAAACCATTCATATAATGTTGACTATTCACATGTAATAGTTGAATTATTTATTGGATACATACTTGATCACTCGATGGTGTCATGTAAAACGTGGTTGGGGGAATGTCACAAGTAGTATAAAGACTCTAACCCTACATTTTTATCACAATCATTGTACTAATTTAGTTAATCTAACACTTCAAAATAAAATTTAATAAACAAAATTAAATGAACTTGTAAAAATTTATGTGGGTATCAATGTCAAATGTCTCATTCAATAGAGACTTTATCATGACCGTATTCTCTATAGAAGATGGTTGTTATGTAGGTACATTATAACTACTATCAGGGTCATAAGTGTAAAGAGCCCCACATGACTAATATTAGTGAGCTAGAACTCGAGTCTTATAAGATTCACCCCCATCAACATGTACTTGAGGATCGACATACTATATGAGGGTCTGAGTCAATAAGATAATGGACTCTAAGGTATCCACCTTGACACTATCCTTCACAATGGAAGGAATGGTCATGTGTTCACCATAGGTCTACCTAAGGGTCTCGATGCCATGTTTGGGTCATGTTGTGCCCCTTCTCTATCATGTGAGGATTCCCCACCCCTATCTTAGAATATTAAGTAGTCAAAATAGTTAGGGATATCGTTGAGGATAAAATCATAATAGAGTTTCTTCAAAAAGTACTGGGAAACCTCATGATTATTACATGGTGTCTAATAAAAAACCATTCAACATCTATCCAAAAATTTATTCCTCCTCCTTTCATGGTAGCACCAATGGATAGGGAACCTCCTACATCCAGACTATAAGGGTCGATTGGTTCGATGTTTGTGAAAAGTGTACATAAGTCAACTTTTTTTGTTTTCTTTTTCTTTACTTCAGCATATGATAACTTGTTTGCATAAAATTGTTTTTGTTCTTTTTTGTTGGAACACATATTAATTTGACCACTCACTGAACCTACGTGGGCTATGATAGATTGAAGTGACTCCACAAGACTTGTCCTATGAGAGTTTGTTGAATTAGGATCTTTAAGCCCATTTATCAACTCCTCAAGTTGTTTTTTGTTGTTAACAATTTTCCCTAATATGTTTTCTTTTGTGCTTAGGGGATGTCTAGCAATTGAGGGAGGGGTTGGTTATGCCTCTTCTTTGGAAATATCTTGATGAGGAGGTGGTGATGGATTTAAAATATTTTCAGATGGATTTTGAAATTCCTTAAATTTAAAATAAATTTTAATTTAAAAACCTAATTTAATCCATAGTTTTTAAAAAAATTGAGAGTAAAAAATCAGAAATACATACTTCTTCAACCCCCTTGACATCATGGTGTCATTTTAATGAAGATATCACACCTTTGGGAGAAAAAAATTGGAATTTATTCGGTGTGTGTAGTCTAGAGGGCGAAAAGAACATTAAAATTCACGGCCTTAGTGAAAAAATAAAGAAAGAGTGCAATTTTTTTGGTTTTATTTCACATTTACTATTTGGCACACACCAAATAAGGTGTGTTCCAAACATAGGGGCTTCAATGGCTAGGCAATATTATATCACGTGCACTCACATTGGGGGATTTAATATCCCAAAAATGAGGGTGCAATATATTTCCTATCAGTGAAAATAGGGGGGTTTTAAATTCTAGCTATGAAAAAATTCAATATTTGGTGAAAATAGGGGGGATTTTAAATTGAGTTGTGTATTGGGAGGGGGTGACAAAAAAGGATTTTAGAGAAATATTTTTTAAAAATAGTGGGATTCTTTAATATGCCATGAACACATGTGCTATAACCTAGGTTCACTAAGTGAAGTCCCCGTGGTGCCAAAGGGCCTAATTGGGCCCAAAAAAAAATTGGCACCTTTTTGGTCCCCCATCTTGCTGCACTCACTCACATGCAAGAAATTATTGCTTGAAATTTAAAACTAAGATTTTAATTTTATGTAATTGAAAGGAACATTTGCTTGAAAATAAACAAATCAACTGCTTAGAAATTATTATTTCCTGAAAGAGAAAGAATATTACATCTAACTTCTTGAAAGGTAACTTTTCCATAAATATAAACAATTCTATTTGCTTCAAATAAATACTAAGAATGATATTTCTTGAAAGGAAATATTAAGTTATCACTTGAAAAGTGAATCTATATACTTGTAAAAACACTAGTTGTTAAGGTTTGTAAAGAATCTAAGTACTTTTGGAATGCTTCTTGCTTTGAGATAAAGTTTTGAAAATAAGACTAACATGAATTAAAAAATGAGCTTTAATACTTAGTGTCTAAATACGTACATGTTAGACACTTTTAAATGGTAAAGGCTAAATACTTGTAAATAAAACTCATCTATTTCATTTCTTAAAAAATAATTTCTAATCAATATACTTCTACTTGCTCTTGGACTAATGTTGAATTCCTTTGCAAAATTATAATTGTTAAACTAACTAATTCTTCCACTTGAAGTAACGTTAACTTTATCTTTAGATATTTCCTACAAATGATAACCTTATCAATTTCAAATTCTTAGAAATGAGCTAACACTTGCTCCTAAAATTTAGTTCAATTAAAATTATTATTTAGTTTTCTAAGTGATCATTGGATAGGTTTCTCTAAAACTCATTTGCTTGATTAAGATAAGAATCCAAAAATATTCCAAAAATCTAGATCAACGAAATCTAACGTTCAATCAATTTCCAAACTAAGTTTCATTAGTCCTTTACATACAAAAGATAATTATTTAATTTGATATCCACAAGGTAAGTCAAGTTTGATAATCTAATGCAAAAAAATAATTTCCTCTTCCTAAATCCTCTTTAGTTTAAGAGTCACTAGTTGAATCTATGAGGTTTAAAATAATAACTTCATATTTTGATATAAGTTTCAATTCAATGAATCTATTTTTCCTATCACTTCTAAATATTCAACCAATTTTTTTTAAATTAATTTCCACAAAATTTTCTTTCCATGTTAATTCTAATTAACACTAATACCTTTGAAAATAGCTTATAATAGTTTCTTAATAAAAAGCTTCTTTAGTAAAATAAATTTAACCATTTACCAATCTTAAATGCCTTTTAACCTTTTGAATTTTTTTTATTACGAGTCATCTCTTGAAATCTATATTTGTAACAAGACACAAATTAATGGGAAGTTTGAGTGGGAACCTGGGCAGGCAACCTGCCCCTTCGATTTTGGCAAATCTGCAAGGGAATGCTACATACGCTGGTACTCAAGGACAACAGGTGGGTGAAAAGATAGGGAGCCGTCAGGATGACAACACGATTTCTGAATATGGGGACCCACAAAAGGTGGGGATTCTAGATGACCCTGGAAAGGGACCTTGTGATGTGGGGGGTGGAGTAAACCTTGGGCCTCCCTCTTTGGTATCAAACCTAGTGGTAGGTCAACATTTCCTCCTATTAATAATATTTCCAGTTCGGCTTCTGGGTGTTTTGCGGTTGTTGTCCCTGATCTGGTGATTCATCATAATATCTTTGTTATGGCTTTATCATTAGTTAGAAAATTTATGAGCTCTAGGCCTAACATTGATGTTGTTAGATCTTTTGCTAAAAGGAGATGGCGTCTGAAAGGGTAGAATGAAATTATAGCTATGGCTAAAGGGTTTTTCTCCTTTGCCTTCTCTTGTGAAGAAGACTTGTATGATGTTCTTTGTGGAGGCCATTAGGTTATTGGGAAGAATTTGTTGGCTTTGAAGTGTTGGTCCTCTAATCTAGATCTAAATGATGGTATTTTTGGTTCTGCCTCTGTTTGGGTTAGATTGCCTAGTTTTCCCTTGGATTTATGGCATGGGGATGTATTTAAGGGTTTGGCTAGCTCATTTGGGGAACTTCTCTCTATTGACTAAATGATGGCAGCTAGGAAAACAATGGTTTATGCATGGATCTGTGTTGGTGTTAACCAAAATTCTGATCTCCCATCCTTAGTGGATATCATTTCTAGGTTGGGGAAATGGACCCAACCAATTGAGTTTGAGACTATGCCTTTTGTATATTTTAAATGTAAAAAATCTAGGCATTGGGCTAAAAAATGTCCTCTACATATTAATAAGGTTGTTTCCCCCCTGAAATAAATTCTAGAAACAATAATGACCTGCATAAGCAGATTTGGAGAGAAAAAATATCAAAGGTGGCTCAGAATGAAGATGTTAGTATTGGGATGGTCAAGGATATTGGGAACCTAAAGGAATCTGATTCTTCTAGTCTGAATCAATTAGAGCAAGATGGAGACATTAATGTTATCAATACTACATCGCAAGCCTAATAGGAGGAGATTACTAATATGGTAAAAAGTAATAATGAGGATGGTTCTATTGAAATAGAGCATTTTGTTAAAGATGGTCGTATGCCTAATCTAGTTGTTCAACAACTTGAGGAAGGAGAAATTGATGTTGAACTTAATGAGGTTGGAGCTTTTTTTTCCACTCCTAAGAGCATGGAAAAGGAGGTTCAGAATGAGGTTGTGAATTGCATGTTCTCTCAATCTAAGGAGAATGTGAAGTCTACCTATCCTGTGGAGGAGAGGTCCCCTCTCCCCCAGAACTTGTTGGAGGAAAAGCGGAGTGAGTCTGGTGGTGGGAGCGGTCCATTAAAATCAGGGAAAGTGAATCAATTTATGACCCAAGAGGTTGTGAGGGGTGAAGGTCCATTTATCCAAATTGAGAAAAAGAAATCTAAGAAAGTTGGATAGACTATTGGGGCTCTACAAGTTGGTGTTTATACAAGGCAAAAACATAAAGTTGATACTGGAACACCGAATACCACTCCTAGTAGAAAATCTACTAAATGGTTGAGAGAGTGATAGGGAGGCAGTGCAAGTGGAATGCTCAAGTGACTTATATGTTCACTAAGTATAAGACCTTACTATTTTCAAGGAATTGTTGTTGTAATTAGAGTGCAAAGGTTCATAGACCATCTCAAACTTCCTCTTGTTTCACCTCCCTAAGTCAAGACCTCTTGTATGTTGAAAGGCTTCAACCCCATAACCACTCTGGCTTGCTAAAACTATGTTCTTGGGGTCTGTCCCACAAAAGGTGTCAAATTCATGTGAGGACAACTTGTTTCAACTGGCATTGATGTCTTTTGTTCTTTTCATTCACCATTTGTGTACCCAATTTGACCAAAATTCAATTTTAAGGCCTAAAAAGGCTACAAGCAATTAGCCCTCCTTTTGGGGTTTTGTGCTCACCCTGTTCAAGAAATGGACTTCCAGACTGAAAGGTTTATATTTTTGGATACCCTTTTGGGAGTTCTTGAAGATTCATCAAGTTTGGGGGTCCCTAAGTCCTTCTCCATGACTATCCCAAAAATGGGCATAAAAGGAAGGTTTTGGAAGGGTTTGTTGGCAAAAACCACATTCCAAGCTTGGGAACCTCAAAATGACTCAAAGACACCTATTCCTACCTTGTTGTTGGCTAACAAGGCTATAAACAAAAGTTTTAAACCTCACAAAGTGAAAAACAAGATTTTCATGATATGCACCAAAAAGGAAATGCAACATTTGACAATTTTTAACTTTTGCCTTCTACAAGCACTTTTGTTTTGCAAAATACCAATTACAACTGAAGCATATGAACATAACCAACATTAAAGACAAGAAGGAATACAATTTTCCCTGCACAAAAAGCAATAGGCAATTACAAATAGTAAATAGTTCACTATCAAGTAAATGGGACTGCACTTTTCCTCTTTTCACTATTTTTCCATTTTGGACCTGCACTTTGCAATGTTAGAACCCCTTTTCTCAGTCTGATTTTGTGTTTTCTTAACAAAACTCTACCTTTTTATGTTTAGTGTCCTTCATACCTACAAATTTCAAAAGGGAGATTACATTTACAATCCTTAAACAATGTAAGAATCAGTCCTAGATGACTGTGGCAGCCTGCTAGGTGTTTAACATTTTGCCTAAAGAGATCATTGTTTGATATTGGCATTTACAATACCCATGGGCAGGGCTTTCACCTCTCCTTTTTTTTTTTTTCAAACAAACAAAGTATTGACAAGGTCTTCGCACACCAATAAATGGTGGAGAGCAAAATAAAGGAAGGAAAAACTACTACCAAATAGTGACTCACTGTTTTGGATTACAATTCTTAAAACTGAAACATATAACCTTCCTTTTCTAGGCTTAGGAAGTCTCTTTGCTTGCATATATCACTTGGACAACAAACAGGTCCATTCATCAAAAGAATGCAATTTCTATGGAAGAGCAAAGCATTAAAATTTCTTTAAGACCCTAGCCAAATGGCACACTTGCCTAGGGCTTAATGGCCATAAAAACTCCTTGTACCTGCACTCTTGAAATCACAACTCATATTTACATACTTAACAAATTGACCAACTAGTTCTTGAGAAGCCATGAACACTTTAGGACTCCAAGAAACCAAGTTGGTCAAGCATTTTGCCCAAATTCCTAGACTGGGCAGTGAAACTGTCAAAAGGAAATATTTTTGCACAAAACTCAAAACTTGATGAAATCAAATGCCACCAAAGGGAAAAGTTTAGGAAAACATGTTAGAATCAGAAAATACAAGAACAGTATGGCCAAGTATAGCAGGTGTACGGACTGCTATTCACATGGAGCCAAAAACTAGAGAAAACCAAGTAAAAACTAGTGCAAGTTTGCAAAACTTCTCATAACTTCGAATGATCAACCCTTACAAAAGTTAAAACAGGAGTTTAAATACCTCTCCAAGTTGGTTAACCTTCTGTACAGACATGTACATGTCCAAAGGCACTTAATTTTGACATTTTGATGCCTAAATGACAACTTTTGGTGCCTAGAAAATGCAAGATTGACCTCCAAAACTAACCATCATCTAAAAACACTTCTTATACCTTAAATCCAAACATAAAACATGTCTAAAACCTTTCAAAAACAAAAACACACTAAAAACTCACTTTTTACAACATTTTGCCAGGCAACACCAAAACTGGCAATTTTGAGCAAAAGTTGAAAACAGGAAACCAAAACCACACAATGAGTTCAAAACTCATCCAAACAACCTAGAACAAATTCAAAAAGCATGCTAAACAACTTTCCAACTTAAAATAACACAAATCAAACCTGAGATGAAAAAGAAGCTGAGAATGAGCTAGGTGCTTCTGCACCAGAGAGATAGAATGCAGGCGTAACTTGGCAGATGGTAGTCAGAGGACCATCTATGAGGTTTGTTCCCCTGGTAAAAAATGAAATTTATTTCCTGCAACATACGGGGACTCAATGCACCCCATAAACAAGATATAGTTCATAACATGATTAGGGATCATAAGCCAGATATTTTCCTTATACAAGAAACTAAAATGATTAAAGAAAAGGTGGTATATCTAAAGTTTTTCAAGCATTATGGGGTTGCTGGTAGTAGTTCAGAAGGTGCTTCAGGTGGGAGTTCTAATTTTTGGAATTTGAATTACATTAAGGGTGAAATCTTGGATGTTGATTCCAATTTTGTTTTTGTTTGATTTTACCATATTAGAGATGATTTTTCCTGGCTTCTCTCTAATATTTATGCTCCCAACTCTAAAGATTGGATAATTATGGGAGATTTTAATACTCCCCTTCACAATTCTGAGAAATATGGAGGTTCTCAGATCCAAATGGATTGTTGGTTGGACCTGATGGCATTTACTGATGCTCAATCTCTACATGATATTGACCTTCAAGGTGCCTCATTCACCTGGACCAATAGGAGAGTGGGTGATGACCTGATTCAAGTCCATCTTGATCAGGCTCTTATCTCTAACAATTGGATAGTTAAGTATATTTTCTCCCTTACAGCTCTCCCTAGGGTTGGTACAGATCATTTCCCCATCTCTTTTGTTGCGAAGGTTGTTAATGGTAAGAGAAACTATCCTTTCAGATTTGAAAAAATATGGTTGTCCCACTCCTTGCTAGAAGATTGTATTATGCAATGGTGGAATATACTTGTGGTTGGGTTTGATATGTTTAGAGTTGCTAAAAACTCAGATTTGTGAAAGATAATGTCAAAAGATGGAATAAACAAGTGTTTGGCAATATTTTTACTTCTAAATATGTTATTCAATGTGAGTTGAAAGACATTGGGATAAAATTCAAGTTGAGGGTTATTCTTTGGGATATTTCGAAAAGGAAAATGATATTCTGAGAATGTATCATGGTGTCATAGCTAAGGAAGAGGTCTTTTGGAGATAAAGATCTAGGGCCTTATGGTTGTTTGTTGGGGATAAGAAAACAAGATTTTTTCATTTAACTGCCCTCAAACATAAAGCTGCCAATAGGATCTATAAGCTAGTGGTGGCTGATGGATTGCTGGTGAAAGAGGAGGAAATATGTGGGCAAGGGTCTCATTTTTTTCCTCTCTTCTCTCGGCTGAGGCTAATCTGGATGTTGATGCTTAGAATTCTCTTTTAGGAGCCATCCCCTCTATCCTGAAAGAAGAGCATAATAAGTTACTGACTGTTATTCCTTCTAAAGATGAAATTAAAGTTGTTATCTTTTCTTTTGATGGTAACAAATCCTCGGGTCGAGATGGTTTTCCATTGTTTTTCTTTCAATCTTTTTAGAATATTGTGGAGAAGGATGTTTTAGATGGGGTGAAAGAGTTTTTTGGAGATGGATCATTGCTCAAAGAACTCAATTCTACCTTTATTGTGTTGATTCCAAAACATGTTGGGGCTGATTCTATGAATAGATTCCGCCCAATTAGCTTTTGTAATTCATTCTATAAGATTATTTATAAGGTTCTCACACTGAGGCTTTTATCCATCTTCTCGAATATCATTTCCCCTCAACAGAATGGATTTATTCCTAGTAGACAAATTATGGATTATATCATTACTGTGCATGAGAACATCCATTCCTTGGAGGTGTCTCGTAAAGAGGGCTTTCTTACGAAGTTATCTTTCTAAAGCTTATGATAGAGTTGATTGGCCTTTTCTTTCCAGAATCCTTCATGCATTTGGATTTTGTGATAGAGTTATTAAGCTCATTTGGCAGTTGGTCTCCATGCCTTCCTTTGTGGTTCTTGTTAATGAATCCCCTTCTCGCTTTTTCAAATCTTCCAGAGGTTTGAGATAGGGGGATCTGATTTTGCCCATCCTCTTTACTATTATGGTGGAGGCTCTTAGCAGGTATTTGTTGAAACTAGTAATGAATAGCTCTTTCTAGGGTTTGAGATCATCTTCATCCAGTCTTGTGTATTCCCACCAGCAGTTCATTGATGATACTATTTTATTGGGAAGTTCTTCTATTTAGGAAGCTAGAACTTTCAAGAATGCTATTGATCTTTATAGAAAAGTGTCTCGTCAGTTGATAAATTGGAGTAAAATCTCTCTTTTCTTTTTCAATACCCCAGGGATCAGACAGAGAAGGATTGCGGATATTCTTGGCTATGTTATTGGTTCTTGTCCTTCCACTTATCTGGGACTCCCCCTTTGCTTGAAACTGCTAGATTCCTTTTGGTTGTCTTTGATTGATAGATTCAATAAAAAATTGGCTATATGGAAAGGTGTTTTATTAAGTCAAGCTGGGAAAGTTCAACTTTTGAATTCAACTCTTCAAAATCTCCCTATCTATGCTCGTAGTCTCTTCAAAATCCCTTCCAAATTTATTGAAGTTATTGAAAGAATTAAGAAGCAATTCCTTTGGTCTGGGGTGGAGAAGAAAAAGTGTATGCCTCTACTTTCTTGGGAGAGTGTTTGTATACCTAAAGTTGGAGGAGGCTTGGGTGTTCAAAGTATCCAATCCTTTAATCAATCTCTTTTGGCTAAATAGATTTAGAGAATTTTTTAAAATAACCATGAATGGAACTTGATCTGGCATAGTAAGTATTTGTTCTGCTCCCCCTCTTTGAAATTTTTTTTTAATGCAAACGCTCTCCCTTCTAGTTCTTTTGTTTGGAATAATGTGCTTAAGGCTAGGGAGGTTGCTTCGAAGGGAAGTTTTTCAAAGTTGGGAGATGGAAAGACTATCAGATTTTGGAAGATTCCTGGCTCCCTTTTGGTCCTCTCAGTGATCTCCTAGATTTTTCTCCTTTTATGGATATTTGCAAATATTCTTGTGGTGTTTTTGTTGTTGGTTACTAGAGAGATTTTGGCTGGGTTAATCTTTGAAAGGTTTTTCATCCCTTGCTTCCTATCCAGCTACCTCTTCTCTCTTGTTTCCCTTGTATGAACTCTAAGGACCCTCTGATTTGGAAGGAGACTTCTTTTGGCTACTTCTAAGTGACGTCTGTTGTTTCTTTTTTGTCTTCTGCTCCTTCCCCCCCCTACTGGGTGAAAGATTGGGTGAAGAACCTTATTCCTAAAGTTAACATCTTTTTTTGGCTTATGCTTCAGAATAAAATTATTACTACTGATAATTTATGTAAAAGGGGCTTTTTTCTCCCCAATAGATGTTTTCTTTTCTTGCTAGAGGAGGAATTAGTTTCTCATTTGATTCTTCACTACTCTTTTTCCTTTGAAATTTAGAGTTGTGTGTTCCAAAAGTGATGTCTCGGTTGGGTCTTCCCTTAGTAGATTTTGGATTTCTTTCAACAATGGAGATGCCCCTCATCTAATCCTTCCATCAAGTTGCTATGGTCCTTTATTTTCCCTCATGTTTCTTGGGGGATTTGGAAGGAGAGAAATAATATAGTTTTCAAAGACTCCTCTCTCCCTCCTAATGTGGTTGCTGAAAAGATTTGTAGAGCTATTTATGAGAATGTTAATATGGTCTTGAATGTTGGATCCTTGTACTCCTCAAACCTAATCAATGACTTTAAGATTGTTGTTTCTAAGGAATGGAGATTGGTTCTTCCTAAATGTCATAGATAGAGGCATAAGACTAGAGATAACTATGTGTGGAATTTCCCTCCTTCAGATTGCATTAAAATTAATTTTGATGGGATAGCTAAGGGCAATCCTAGGTTGGCTGGGTGTGGGGGAGTGATAAGGGATAAGAATGGTAGGTGTATTGCAGTGGTGGAACTCCCCATGGGTACACAAACCAACAACCTTGTTGAAGCCATGGGAGCCTTCCAAATTTTACAAATTGCTAAGCAACTTTGATGCAGGAAGGTGTGGATTGAGGGAGACTCAAATAATGTTATTCAATGACTTAAGGGGAAAAGTTCACCTTCATGGATGATTGAAAATATTATTAATTCCTCCAAGAATATAATCAATACTTTCGAGGATTCTTATATTTCTCATAACTATAGAGAAGGTAATTTTGTAGCAAACTATTTGCTAACACGGGGGTTAGAATTAACACTAGGAAGGTGTGGTTTAATGAAGAGGGTCAGTTACTCCTTATTAATGATTGAACACATGGAAGATATGAGGAGATCCATACTATTTTCGATGATGAGAGTTATTAATTTTGTCATCATTTTATGGCAAGCATCTAGGTTGGTTGCCTTAAGTTGCTATTATTACTGCCAGACTTCACATGCTTTATGGGCATTATTTGATTTTGAAGTCATTGCTGGTTTTTCTACTACAAACCCTATTCTTCTAAAGTGGGTTGTCTCTTAGCTGAGTTTTAATACTATGGGGGGTCAGCGGTGTTGGGTGGAACCTCCTAACTGTGCTAATTGGAAGAAGAATCCTACAATTTGGCATAGATTATAGAAGGGGGAAGTGGTTACTTTTCTAGAGAAGTTGCATGGGAATAACCAGAGTGTTATAAGACAATTTGTGAAGGGATGGATGGATGGTAAGGTGCATCTATTTGGTATGGTGACTGAGATTAATGAAGAACTTATTGTTGAAGTGACGGGCATGTGTATGAAGGGTATTAGGTTTTACAGAGATAGAATAATCTCTGATGTTGTTGTGAAGAGGTTCCCCAAGAAGGAGAAGGAATGTGAATGCTTGGTGAAAGCCAATAAGACCCATTTTGAGCTGAAGCAGATTAAAGCCATATGGTGAGGGCTTCTGAAGGTGATTATGGAGTTCTTCACTCTGGACGACAGGTTCACTAAAATTTATGGGTATCACTTTGTGTTCCTTAACCATTTCTGTCACAATGAGAAAATGTTATTCTCATTTTATTTGTTATCTTATTTGAATGCAAGTATTGTCGATTTCAAGTAAAACTCCCATGTTAATCATGTTTTACACCAAGGTTTAATTGTTGTGATTTTTTAGCATTTTAAAAATGAGCAAAAAAATTGAAAATTGAAAACATAAAGACGCTTAAGATCGATCACTTACCGCTGGCTCATAGTTTCGAGGTCGATTATGATGTCTCTGGTGCTCAAATTGATGCTGATGAGTAGGGACCACCATTTTCTTCATAGAAGGCTTTTTGAATTTAAACTTGCAGGTTTAAAATGAATTTAAAATGAAACTTTCGTCCATATATAGCCAGAACCCTAATTTTCAACTTGCTCCGATGGACATGAAAATTGTACCCTTGGCTAATTTGCCCATTCTGATTCCATTTTCGGGATCAAAATCGAAATTCAAAATTATTTTGCTAGTCAATTTCATAATTTGGACCAATTAGTGCTCAATTCATCAAATGCTCATTCTTTCTTCAAATTGCACTCAAATTTCAATGCTAAATCTTAATTCAATTTCATTCTACACATCAACTTTACGATCAACTTTGTGCTCAATTTCTCATCAATCAACATCAAATCTTCAAAAAAAATCCTCAGAATAAATTTATGCTCAAATAACTTATTTTTGCCACACAATTGCCTATAATCTACCCTCGTTATCTTTCTATTTCATTCCCGAGGGGGCATACTCATGGCCTTATGATTTCACATCTTCAAAGTCGAGAAAATTTTCAAATCTTTATCAAAAGTTGAGCAAAAATATTTTCAACTAAAGAAAATCAATTCTTATTGCTAAGGGGCATCTCAGCTTCATCACTTCACATCAAGTTGAGATCTCTCGATCATCTGAATCAAATCAATCGCTAGGGGCATATCAATTTATTGCTTCAAATCAAGCTGATATTTATCTTTCATTTGAATCAATCTCTTAACATTAATCAGTTTCATCGCTTTACATCAAGCTAATTATTCATTTAAACTCAATCAAAAGTTTAAAGAGTATCTTTGATCATACGCTAAATCTAAGCAGGTGTTCAGTTTCATCACTTCAAATCAAGCTGGATAGTTTATTTTTCACTCATCATAGCTTGATCCATCAAGTTCAAGATCAATTTTTATCTTCGCTCGCTGTGTCTAGATCAATCAAGTTCTATATCAGTAAGATTCGCTTCTTGATCAATCAAGTTCAAGTTCGGTATCTTTGTTTCCTATCATTCCTCAGTTCAATCAAGTTCGGGATCGGTATCACTTTAATCAAACTTCATTCAGCTTCATTGCTTTAAATCAAGCTAAACACCTTGCCCTTCATCTGGTTCATGATCAATCAAGTTCAGAACTGGCATCTCCTAGACATCACACATTCTTTGAACCAATGTGTTGCTCGCACAATAATTCAAAGAAGGGTAAATGTAATACCCTAAAAATGGTCATCTAAACTGTGGGCCCCTAATCTCGACAACATCACCAAGGTCCTAACCAAAGGCAATTAAATCAACCTTGAGCACATAATTAATTCTTCAATCATCAAATATCACATGGCAAATCAATTACTCAATATTAATTAAATATTTATTTAATTATTGAATCGTTTTCAAGAATATCATTTTGATCAATTATCCTATTTTAATTTATTAAATATCCTTGCATATTTAATTAATTAATAAATTTTCCATTTAATCATGAAAAAGGAATTAATTTATTACAAATGAGGAATTAATCACAAAGCAAGAGTTGAATTGAAATTAAAATAAAAGAATTGAATTGAGAGAGAAATCAAACTTGAGGTATTATTTCTTTTTCTAAATTTAGAACTTGAAATCTGAAAAGCAATTTAATTGAATTATTGAATTATTCTCTAAAATTGGAACTCAAACCTTTTCAGAAAAAGAAGTTCAGTTGCATTGAAAAGGCTCTTTTCTTGAATAAATCAAATATATGCATGGAATTATCTATTTTTATCACAAATTCATGGAATTAATTAAGCCTTATTTCTAATCCAACTTGAACTTCTTATTTAAATGCATTTCAATTAAACTATAATTGGAATCCATCTTGAGGTTAAGTGAACATGATTTCTCAATTATTTTCAATTAGTCCTAAATTGAGCTTTTCTCTTGTAATTCTCTATAAATACAGTCTTCAGCTCTCATTTCAATTCACCCCAGAGATTTTTGAGAACACGCTTGGAGATTTATTATTATCAAACTATTTTTTTCTCTGGAGTCATTGAAGATACATTGTGCTTTTTTAGATTATTTGTATCCATTATTGCTTGAATCCATATTGCTTGAATTCATTATTTGCTTGAATTATTTATCCATTTTGCATCCATATAGTTAATATCATATAGATTAAATCCTTCATCTTAGTGTAGTCTAGTCACTGATATTGCCTATAAAAATCTGAGAGCAATCTTATACTCGCATCTTTTAGAAGGCAATTAGTCACTTTGTTATGGTTTATTACTTATTGATTATTGATTACTAACCATACATATAATGACTTAATTGAAGTGTTGTGCTTGCTGCTACAAACCACTTTTTTACACAAACATCTCTAGCACCCACCGTGGGGCAAAAGACTACATTTTTCGACCTCCAAGACTGACTGCTTATTTTTTTATTTTTTTCTAGATTTCATATTTTTTGGATTTTTGTCCATTCATCTCGTACAACATTTCCGATAGGATGAAATGAAAAACTATAGGTTTCGTATGAACTATAATCCTATCTCATACGAGAGGGAATCCTATATCGTACGAGCTAAAACTCTATCGTACGACTCTACATTTTCTGGTTAAAAAGGGCAAATTTCATGATTTTGGTTTTCTGATTCAAATTGATTATTCTGACAACTGACCCTGACTGTTTATCTATCTATCTTAGAATTTTCACAGCCTAATCAGTTTTTGTAGAATGCTTGCCAAAGAATATGCTTGTCAGACAAAGACAATATGACTACTGATTCGTTGTCTTTGCAAGTTGCCTAAGGAAAATCAACCAAACATCGTGTATTGTTTGAATTCATTTTTAGGCACCTAACTTTCTATCTAATTAATGAACAAATCTATCTTTTGTGTTTTTAGAAGATTCTGAGAGGTAGGAGAGTATGCTCTTGTCTTTTTCTAGACAATCATAAATCCAGACCCTTGAGGCTTTTTCTTTGTTTGATATTTGTACATCTTTAGCAGGCCTACCCTCTCGAGGGGTTGAAAAACTCTTAAAGCCATTATGACTAGTGTGAGGGGAACGACCTAAGTGGGAACAACTAAATTCCAACTACTCCAACCCACTATAAAATAAACATGATTTGATGAAAATCAAGTCAACGACAGTGCTCGGGAATAGCTCTCCTTTGTACCTTCAGGTATATTAAACCTTGGTTTTCAAGGCTGGGAGACCTCTTACTTGAGTTTATACCTCGACACGCCAAATGGATCCCTTACTAGATCCAATTAAAATTAGAAGCTACCTGATTCATCTCTAATAGGGGGATAATCTTTGTGCAAGAGAGATAGTAACTCTCCCAAGATACTTGTCATTTCATGCCCCCATTAGTATTTGGAGTCGGATAATACGACGTTGAGAATCCATTGCATGAGACTCAGTGGCCATATTTTGATTAGCTATTGGGTCTGTACCTGAGTCTACAAGCAAATGTTTCCTTTCCTTACCAAATTCCTTAGGGTTTGCATGTTGTGACTAGAGTTACTATTCATACTACATGTTTTCTGTGTTTTCATCCCTAAAACAAAAAAAAGCTGAAATACCCACATTAGAGAAGACAAGAAACAAACTCATCGATTAGAAACTCTATCTATGTCAGAACTAGTCCATTCTAAGTCAAAACTCTGTCCGTGTCAGAATTAGTCCATTCTTAGTTGAAACTTTGTCCATGTCAGAACTAGTCCATCCTAAGTCGAAACTCTGTCTGTGTCAAAAACTAGTCCATCCTAAGTCGAAACTCCATCCGTGTCATAAACTAGTCCATCCTAAGTCAAAACTCTTTCTGTGTCAGAAACTAGTCAATCCTAAGTCAAAACTTTGTCCATGTCAGAACTTGTCCATCCTAAAGTCAAAATTCTAGTCTATCCTGGTCCAAAATCAGTCCATCTCAGAATTGGTCATACCCAGTTGTCATACTCAGTAATAAAAAAAATCATAGTTTTTAGTCTCTGTCTTGTGAAGAGTCATATGAGTCTAATAATTTGTCGTCCTTCATCAGATCCTATGTCATACGAGTCTTCTGATTTATCATCCTAAACTAGATCCTAGGTCATATGAGTCTTTTCATCTGTTGTCTAGAGCTAAATTTTGTGTCATACAAAATAGAACTACCATAAGTCTTTTGTCATCCTGCACATACCCATCTATCGTACAGTATGAGGTAGCAACCCATACGAAACAAAACTGTTGTCATCCTTTAGCTACTAAATTGTCATTTGGTTTAGAAAATCTTGTCATACGAGTCTCTGGTTTTGTCAGAATAGAACAGTCAAACTTTCCTAAAAATAATCTACAGTGAATATAATACTGGTTATAATTTTTCTAAGCATAAATAGATCAAGACAGTGTACCTCTACCATTTACATTGCATGATTTGGTCGATCATCTTTCAACTAGTTCAACCAACTACTTATCAAACCTAAGTCACTTAGATAACGTCTTATATAGGATAGATCTTTCCTGAAACCAGACTGAATCTTACACTACTCTTAGAATCAACTTAGATAGACATCTTATATAGGATAGATCTTTCCTAAAACCAAACTAAAATCTCAGTTGTTTCTCTCAAACAATACATTAACTAAACAAACTATCTCTGAAATTGATCTTGACCTCTGCATCACAAATAACTTTAGGTCACACTAATCCATAAAAATGCCTACCCAAACCAGGAGTGCTCGTAAGAAAGAGGCCAAAGGCAAAGGACAAACCTACACATATCAAGATAACCCATATTACATGGAGGACCCGCTCACTGACAAACCTTCGTCATCAAAAGTACCAGTTTTTGATAAATCTGAATCTCCCACTATACATGAGACATAATACAATGATAAAAACAACTGTAATGTTCATGAGACTGATAGGGATTCCTCATCAAGTAGCTAAAGAAGACACAAAACCTCTAGAAAAAGATATTCTTGACTGTCAAAAGGACAAAGACTTAGAAAAATGATGAAAGATATCTTGCCCCGAGAGAAGGAAGACTATTTCTTAGAACTAGCAAAACAAGGTGCCAAACTTCCTACTGGATATGATGTTCAGACACTCATTACTAAAAAGGAAGAATCACCTATACACATGGTACACAAACAATTACAAGCCTTATGGATGGAGGTCACAGAACTGAAGAATAAAGATAAGTCCCCAAAACAATATTCTCTGGAAACAATATGTCCCTTTCCATTTGACAAAAATCTATACATGCCTCCATTTCCTTCATGAGTGGAGATCCCAAAATTTGAGAAATATGATGGTACCTCAGATCCTCAAGATCATGTCAAGGAATTTTGTACCAGCTGCATGGAGTTCATGCACGATCAAACATACCTCATGCACCTTTTCCCAAGGAGTTTAGGGGGTCAAGCAATGGAATGGTTCTCAATTCTACCCAAAGGAATAAAAAAATTTGAAGAACTAATCCAACTATTTTAAAAATAATATTCATACAAAATTCGACATACTATGACTATGATCGAGCTTTGCAATACTAAACAGAAAACAGGGGAGCCTCTTCTTCATTTCCTCCAACGCTGGAGAAAGATGTTCTCTAGGTATTCTCGACCTATCCTAGACTCTAAGAAAATGGATATATTTGTCAATAACTTGGTCCCTGAATTGAAATATAGTATACAAATGCAAGTACACCTATCATTTAACAAAATGGTAGATAATGTCATTCAAATGGAAGATGTGCTCATAAAGAAGGGAGATATCTCACCTTGGAAAGAAACACAACCAGGATCTAGCTCTAAAGAGAAGAACAAGTATTGGAAATTTGGCAATGACAACAACAAGAATGTTGTTAACGATGGAGTAGTAGACACTGTTAAAACTAACTCAAAGTCTACAATATTCAACTTGGCTAGTGGCACATAAGCACTTAAAGTTGCTAAGGCTGCAGCAGAAAATCCACCAAAGAAAACAAAAGAATGGTTCAAAGAAAAGCCTTGGCTTTCTAAACCTAAGCGTGATTTTACTCCTCTCGAAGAATCATATGAATCCGCTTTCAAAACTCTGTCGGCAAACAACTTGATAATGCTACCAAATAACTCCAAACCATATGATCCAGAAGTCAAACCGTGATGGTGGAGAGAAAATGAATACTGTGACTTCCATCGGAATAAAGGTCATAACATAAACAATTGCATGAAGCTAAAACATGGGATTCAAGATCTCATAGATGCTGGTAAAGTTGTTGTTGGGAATCACCTGACCAATGTTGATCATAAAGCATTTAAGGACCCTTTGCCTATTTACGAACAAGGTGATTCTTCAAAGATCAAAGGAGGTGCCAAGGTAAATTATACTTATACCAGTTAGGACAATGTTATCAACATGATTGAGCCTTCCCAATCGGAATATTGCAATGTGATTATAGTTCAAGATAAACCAAATGAATCATGATATGAAAGAGCTCTGACCCATTCTTAGAAGAAAGTCACTCTCCAAGGAGCTAGTTCTTCCAACTCAGCTCAAGCAACATCAAACCCACCAGCCTTGCCAAATAAATAAAAAGAATCAACCTTGGATAAATTTAAAAGGTTAACTTCATCATCATCTTCTAGATATAGCATTGTTGAGAAATTAAAAAGGACAAATGCTCAAATCTTAATCTTTGAATTGCTAAAACTCTCATCTGCTCACAAAGAAATCCTAGACAAAGCATTTCTCACTACCAACGTTCCAAAAGATTTGGACATTGATCGGTTTCAGTCTATGGTGGGTCATCTGACTTCACCTCACTATCTGACCTTCTCTAAAGAAGATGACAACTCCCTAAATCATCCACATAACCCGCCATTTCATATTGAAGCCATGATCCACAAATACAAAGCCAAACATGTTTTGATAGATGGAGGCGTGGGGTTGAATATCTGTACTTACAGTCTGCTTACACAACTAGGATTCTTTGAAAATATCATTGATCCCAGCAAAAAAATAACAATAAAAGCCTATGATGAAAAAGAAAGGACTTCTAAAGGTCTGGTATCATTACCTATCAAAGTGGGACTGGTAGAAAGAGATGTCCTTTTCCAGGTACTTGATATTCCTTTGTCATACAATATCTTACTGGGTAGGCCGTGGATTCATGAAATGAAGGCAGTTCCATCAACATACCATCAATTCTTAAAGTTTCCTTATAATGGAGCTTAAGTCAGTATTCCTGTTGATACAAATATCATATGTAATGCATTGACAAAAGGTACAGATACTTTTGTGCCTCATAATAGGGTAGCCTCTCCAAATGAAGATCCAAAAGCACTGATGAAAGTCTTAGAAAAGAGATTGATGATTACAAATATCGGCATGGATGGCTACAAGATAGAACCGATACTTTCATTAGTTTCTCTCCCTCCATCACCAAAATAGTTGGGCAAGCCATCAAAGGCTATGAGAACACAAAATTCAACTCTGAATACCATGTATGATGGTCTCTTTGTACAGTCTTCTACCTCCCTGATGGATGAAATAGAAGAGGATGTTGTTCTTAACTGGCTCTTTAAGGAAGATAGTCAAAATGAGGAGGTATGAAATTGTGAGATTTCCTCAAACCAATATGGTCCTAGCTACAAAATGATTCAGCGCATGGGATATCCAAGTACTGGTCCTCTGGGTAAACAAAAGGAAGGTATTACCGAACCAATTCAGCTGCAAACAAAATCCACAAATGATAAGGCTGGATTGGGATACAATCCAAAAATGACATCAAACCAAAAACATGTTTCTAAGTCTAAATGGCAAAAAAGGATATCTCCTTCAACATTACAGGAAGTAGACACTCAACAAACAAAAGTAGAGTGTAGAAAAGAGAAAGAGGAATCAACAGTCAAGAAAGAAGAAATAGTCAGTACTCAAGCTTCAATGGTGCCAGCTACAATAATACAAGAAGTTGAGGTCCCAGAAGATATAAGAGATGAAGTAGTAAGAATCAGAGAATTATTTGCACCACTAAAAGTTCCAGTCACATACACTTTTAGGCAGCAAGTGGATGATTCAGAGACCAACTCAAATGAGTATCAATGGGGTCCAGATCACCTCTCAGACACATCCACTACAGAAATGCCAAAAGAGTCTACTACCATCACAAATGATACTCAAGAGCTGATGCACATAAAAATAGAGAAGGAAATACAAGAAATTAGATAAAAAAGACATGCAAATTATGAACAAGGACTGAAGGAAGGAAGAATACCAGAAAGCTTCTCATCTATGTACCCCTATGCTAAAACAGAAAAAATCAGGTATAGCACTACACAAGAAGAGTTGGAAGCTACAGAACAAGAAGCAGTTATCAGTCCAGAAGAAGATGAATGGAGTAGACGACAACAAATCATAGAAACAACAAGATCATGTCAACAGGTGTGTCAGATACAAATGACAAATGAACCACAATATGAAGGAACTTGTAGTATTAGAGATGTTGGTGTTGATACCATACATACACTTATGAAATCACTTGAAGAAGACTCAAAAACTTCATCCGATGACTCTAATGACCCTGATGACAGTCTTATTCAGGATAATATCTACTCAACGTCAAATTTTGAATCATCTGATACAAACAATGAAAATCTGTCTACTGATCTTATCATTGTCAAACCACGATATGACGTCCAGTCTGGTGTAGGGAATGATGCTACAAGTATGTCTATTGGATTAGATCAACTAAATATTAATGTGAACTTTAATAATCATGATCTGACTCTTCCTAGTCTTGAGACACTTACACAAGGTATCCTTCTGGAACTTGATTTTTTGATATGTCATTATGATAACAATACTGTGAATGCTCTTGAACCTATCCAAAATTTATCCTTAGTACATCCTGAATTGATTGACTGTACGTTACAAAACAAGTTGATGAATATACCTAATTTTTCCAATGATTATACATTAGCCTATTATCTCAATGCAGTCTAACCCATGTACTCTTCCACCAGTGAACAGAGTGAAAACATGAATAAAGCAGATATCAAGTATCTTAGTTGCAAAAACAAGAAAAATAAAAAATAAAATATCTGATGGTGAAAACCACATTGTGGCGGTGTCAGAATCTAAAAAACAGAAAATAAAGGACATACCTAAAGGTGAAAACCTCTCTGAGGTGCCTGAAGGTGAGATACTTGATATACTGCCAAGTCATTTCCAGGAGAGGTCTTCCATATTGATCGAGCCAACTCAACTAGTGAACATTGGGAGTCAAGAGACACCACACATCATTCATGTAGGTCAATCATTATCAGCAAAGGAATTGAAGGATTTCACTTAGCTATTCACAGAAAAGAAAATAGACTTTGCATGGACATATTTTGATATGTCAGGCTTGGATCCTGATCTCATTATACAACACCTTTCAATTACACCAAGAGTAAAACCAGTCAAGCAAAAACTTTGTAAGATGCATCCACATGTGGCATTGTTGGTCAAGGCTGAGCTAGAAAAACTACTTAAAGCTGGATTTATTAGAGCTATAGATTATGCCAAATGGATTTCAAACATAGTACCTGTGTCAAAGGCAAACAAATCTATCAGAGTTTGCACAGACTTCAGAGACCTCAATAAAGCATGTCTGAAGGATGACTTTCTATTGCCAAATATTGACATGATAGTCAACATGACTACTGGGTACGAGATGTACTCAGTAAGGGATGGATTCTTTGGCTATAATCAAATCAAAATAGCTCCCAAAGTTCAAGAAAAGACAACTTTCACCTATGCATGGGGAACCTTTTGCTGGAATGTCATGCCATTTGAGCTAAAGAATGTAGGAGCAACCTATCAAAGAGAACTTACTACCATTTTTCATGACATGATGCATAAGAATATGGAAGATTATGTTGATGACACCTTAGTGAAGACTATGAAGAGATCAACTCATATTCAAGAGCTATGTCCTATACTAGACATAATGGAAAAGTTCAAACTCTGGTTAAACCCAAAGAAGTGTGCATTCAGAGTAACATCTGGTAAACTACTTGCCTACATCATTTCAAAGAAGGAAATTGAGGTTCATCTTGAGAAGGTCCAAGCTATAATGGAAATGCCGCCTCTAAAAAACATCAGTCAAATGAGAAGTATACAAGGATGTCTCCAATCCATCAGATGATTCATTTCTCAGCTAGCAGACAAAGCTCAACCTTTCACAAAAGTATTGAGGAAAGGAGTAATATACAACTGGGATTAGCAGTGTGAACAAAATCTTCAGCAAATAAAAGAGCACTATCAAATCCACCGATATTGATGCCATCGATTTAGGGTAAACCACTAATATTATATATATCAATAACTAATTCATCACTGGGGGTACTTCTGGCACAACAGGATGACAATAAAAAGGAATGAGCTATTTATTACATTAGTAGGACATTGGTGTCTTATGAAATGAACTACACTATAATAGAAAAAGCATGCTTGGCATTAGTCTTTTCATCACAAAAAATGAGACACTACATGCTAGCACATTCAGTGAAGCTGGTGGTCAAAATTGATCCACTCAAATATCTTCTCAATAAAGAAACACTTACAGGAAGGTTGGAAAAATGGGTAATGATCCTTATAGAGTTTGACATTGAATATGTGGAATGCAAAGCCATAAAAGGATAGGTAATTGTTGATCAACTTGCTAAAGCTTTTCTTGAATATACTCAACCACTTCATATAGAATTTCCAGATGAATCTATAATGCACCTTACTCAACAACCCTGGAAAATGTTCTTCGATGGGTCTTTTACTCAAAATGGTTCCAGTGCTGGAATATTGTTTATTACTCTTTAGAAGTATTCAATCCCAAAGTCTTATAAGATTCTATTCCTTTGCATGAACAACATTGCAGAATATGAAGCTTTGGTGAACGGGATAAAGCTAGCTATTGAATGGAAGGTTGCAGAATTACACATCTATGGAGATTCTCAGCTATTAGTCAATCAAGTCAATGATACATATCAGACTCGAGATGAGAAACCAATGCCTTATAAGAGGATGGTGGATGATCTCAAGAACTATTTTGCTTTTGTATCATTCCAACAGATTCCTAGATCCGCAAACAGAGCAGCAGATGTTATGGCCACCTTGGTGTCTATACCTGAGTTACAATAGTCCAATGTTCACTTTGATTTCCTGGTGGAAGAGTTAAATTACTTGGCCTATGATTCTCCTAAGACCCAAATAGTCTATGCTATTATTGGACATGACTCATCCCGATACAACCACATCTACTCTTATTTATGAGACCAAATTATCCTTGAAAACCTTACTCGTAATGAGAAAAGAAACCTAACTCGAAATGCTTCATGGTATGTTATTATTGCTAATGATCTATTTAGATGAGGTTTGGATGGTACATTAATTAGATGTCTAGAAACTGAAGAATCTAAACGTGCATTATCGAAAGTCCATGAAGGTATATGTGGATCTCATTCGAATGGTCTTACTTTAGCTCAGAAACTATTATGGGCTAGCTACTACTAACCAGACATGGAAAAAGATGCTATTAAATTGCTAAGAATTGTGAGAAATATCATCTACATGGGAACCTCATACATACCCCAACAAGGGATCTCATAACATTCACTACACATTGCCCTTTTCAGCAATGGGCCTTTGATCTCATTGGTCAGATATATCCTGCTTCATATAACGAACATAAATTTGTCATAACTGCCACTAAGTATTTCACCAAGTGGGTAGAAGTCATTCCTCTCATTAAAGCAACCGGTAAACATGTCACCTTGTTCATCTTAAACTATACCATCTGTAGGTATAGGATACCTTCGTCCATCGTGACTAATAATGGAGGACAAATCAAGAATAAAGATATGGATGGTCTTTGTGAGAAATTCAAGATAAAACAACACTGGTCATCGGTATATTACCCTCAAGGTAATGGACAAGCCAAGGCATCTAACAAAAACCTACTGACTATCTTGCACAGAATAGTGAACTAATCTGGGAAGGATTGGCATTTGCAGCTCAATCCTACACTATGGGCTTACAGAAAAAGAATCAAAACACCTACTAGGGCTACACCTTTCTCTTTGGTGTGTGGGTCCGAAGTAGTATTGCCTATTAAAGTATAAATACCATCTCTAAGAGTTTCTTTGAAAGGTCTTGTTACTAATGAAGATCATAGAATTGTGTAAGGGAAAAAGCGAGACTAGGCTAACAAACCCTAATCCTACCTTTTGACACACACTGTGGAATACGAAAGAGCCTAGAGGTATCACACAATTGGCTAATTCTTTTTGTGGAAGAGAGAGCCACGGGCTACCTATTAGGATTTCTATTCCTTTGTTATAATTGAAAGATAAAATGATGCAAGTTCAATCCCTAACCCCAAAGTGCAAATATGAACTAACAACAAGATTGCAGAATTGAGATTAAACAATGGAAAGCTGTAAACACAAGGACAAGACAAGAATGCAGATGCATACCTAGAGTTAAAAACTGAGTGAAAATGTTCAGGATGGGGGCGCGGGTGCCACTGTCCTGATTCTGCCCCTGAAACTGTTGTTTTGCAACCTGGAAAAGCTATTGGAAATGCTAAAAACTTGTTGTCTGACAGAGGGACCAGGGCACCTAGCACCTCTGTCCCAGGGACCAGGGCACCTAGCACCTTTGTCCCGGTAGGACCAGGGCACCCCATGCCCCTGTCCTGGTCTTTTGCTCTGAAATTTGGTGCGGGGCTCGGTTTTCGTCTGCTTCCACCGGATCTGCAACTTGCGGCGTCATCCGAATCCCGAAATCTGCACTTATATCTGAATAGGTGTGTTGGGTAGCTATATAGGGTTTTGCCTTAGTCAAACCCCCGCTTTGGTGATTTCCACCTCCACGAATAGCCAAGTTGTATTGTAAAAGTAATGTGTGTGCAAGATCCTAAAATGCAAGCAAACTAGAGTAACCTAGAAAGTAAACCCTAATTGCTTGTAAATGATAATGTAAATGCTCCAAATCAAGATGCAAAGTGATCTAAAGCATGGATATAAATGATATAATGAGGCTTATGCAAAGACATGAAAACAACATGAAATCATACCCAACCCCAAGGGAGGGGTACAAGCCAATCTTCAGTCGGTGATCCCCTATTGCTCTTCAATGTCTTCAAAGCCCTAAATGGATGAATGAAATTGATGAATGCTTGATGGATGGATGTTGAATGTTGTTGAAGTCTTCAAAGATCTTCTCTTTCACTGCATAGAAGGTCCTGAAACCAAAATTTCGATCCTTTCAAATGAAGAAAGAGAGCTCTTATATATGAAACCCTAGGTCTTAATTTCAACTTTTGGCTGACCTAGAGATTGAATCTCCCGCCAATTTCTTGGGGTTAAGCTTTATTTTATGATTGGATTGCGCTCCCAAAATTTTGAGAAAAATGTTCGGGACCCTGTGCACTCCGGGCGCCACGGTCCTGACAACTTTTCACCAAATTTTCAGAGCCGTCGGATATGATGATTTTAGAGCGAATCCCGAAGTTACAAGTGATTTCGAGATGTTTTGACCCCCAGAATCAAGCCCCCAAGTTCAAAATAGGACCTAATTAGGGTTTTTGATTAAATGATGTATTGGTGAAATAAAATGAAAGAGGAACACTTTAATGAAAGGGCCCAACTTTATGATGTGGAAAATGATAAGATAGAACCTTAGACCTAATTAATTTGATTAATTAAGTGCTAAAGGGAAAATGTGATGCAAAGTGCAAAATGTGCCAAGGCGGGTGCTAAACTAGGTGTGAAATTGTACCATCCTAGCAAGTGTGTACAATTTACGATGCTACATTTATCCCCCACTTTAGCGGTCATATGAGTACTACGTGCATATGCAAGCTAAAGTACAGGAAAGTAAACATTATTTGAAAAAGGATATATCCATAAGTCTGTCGAACGAAGCCCCCAGCGGTATCTGCAGTACATAGTTAGGAACCACACCCTACAAAACACATGTTAGATCACAAAATCACCTAATGCTTACTAAGGAAAGTGATGAAATTTGTGAGTAGCTATATGCCCCCCTATTTCGGCTTGCTTATTAGGGAGGTGAAACAGGAAAGCATGTTTACTTACGACAAATTGTGTGAGAGATTATTGATGAGAGATGTTCACTGAAAAGGCTTCATCAGAGCACATTTTGGAATATCTAAGGAGTAAGGGAATGACAATATGATTCCTACACAACAAACAGTTCGAAAATCGCATCTCCCAAACCCAAGTTATGATAAAATGAGTAATAGAGGAAAATTAGGGTTTGAAAATAAAGGAATGAAAATGTATACCTCGAAAGTGACATATTGCATTTGTCACTTTGTTGACTTCTGAGTATTGTTCATTGCAGCGGAGCCCACATAGCCATCATCATGCCTTCATGATGATCGAAATGTCCCACGAGGATGGAGATCATGCGAGAGGCCATGATCGGTGATGAGCCACTAGACGAGGTGAGTTGACTGAACTTTGACTTTGACTTTCTGCGTTTGTGTTGACTTTGAGTTTCTATGATCGAATGCGGGCCCTAGAATCTGACCCTGGGTCCCACCCAGGGCACCATGGTCCTATCAGGGCGCCATGGTCCTATCAGGGCGCCATGGTCCCTGTGGGGTGCCATGGTCCTCTTAGGGCGCCATGATCCCTGAAGGGCGCCATGGTCCCTGAAGGGTGCCATGGTCCTCTTAGGGTGCCATGGTCCCTGAAGGGCGCCATGGTCCCTGAAGGGTGCCATGGTCCTCTTAGGGTGCCATGGTCACTGAAGGGTGCCATGGTCCCAATCAGGACTATGGCGAGAGATGTCAGGGTTAGCTTTCGATGTTCAACAGTTTTCATTTTTTGCATAGATGATTTTGATGATTGAGTACTGATTACACTGATGTTTTTGTATCACAGGGTCTCCCATACATGAGAGAGCACACTGCAGGGCAGATTCTTTGCAGTCTGCGAGATCAGATTTCCCAGCTGACTCAGGTAGAGAGGGATACATTATCGATAGTGGGTTTGTGGTATGTGATCCTCATGTCGGCCATTCGATTCCATCCTGCGATGTTGATGGCACTTATGGAGCGATGGGATCCTAACACATGTACATTCCATCTCCCAGTAGGAGAGATGATGGTTACACTTGAGGATGTGTACCACATACTTCGCCTACCTATCAGAGGAGCCACCGTGACATACGCGACCGATCGGTCAGTGGAGGACCATTAGAGGGAGCAGATATACTGCATAGGGAGAGCCATGCCAAGTGAGATGAGAGGTCGCATCATGATCAGTTGGCTCTTACATCCTATAGGAGAGGTGCCCCTTGTGAGACATCTCATGATTTCCATCATTTCACTAGTCGTCTGCCCCAATGGGTGAGGTACGCACATGCATGGGGGTCTCACATGGTGTATCAGGGCTATGGAGAGACATAGGAGAGTATATGCTTGGGGACGGAGTATGCTTGCACATCTCTATCACAACCTCGAGGAGTATGTGTTTGGCCAGTGTTGTAGCTTGATGACATGCACACTTTTGCAGGTGTGGATATTTGAGAACTTCACATGCACCAGGCCTGTCGGCTATCCAATGAGTGCGGCTAGTGAGTGACCTAGGGTGTTTGCCTATCCACTTACCAGCGAGTGGAGATTTGGAGATCTACTATATTGGAGAGTGACATTCGATAGATTGATAGCTAAGGTGACAGTATGGAGACCATATCTGCGGATGCATAGATGGGATGGAATGGAGAGGCAGCTAGCATGCTTACAGAGGAACCACCTACTGAGAGGATGATACTCACATATCATAGTCCCATTCTACTTTGACCGAGTACGGAGGTAGTTTGGGCTAGAGCAGTGTGTTCCAGCCAATGTACCTATCTATACTCGACACTCACGAGTCCTTCCCAGACCCAGAGCAGTAGCGAGACCTACGATAGATGATGTCGAGATTACAGATATAGAGGGGTCCGATCAGGATGTGGTCAGTGATTACTCTACAGATCCCAGAGCACAGTGTAGGTATCTCTCATGGTTTGTGAGGACATACCCAGGGCCTATCTTTCCACCAGATTACCCGACAGGCCATCCAGGTCCATGGGGACATGAGAGCGAGATGAGGATCAGGGATCCAGATCGGAGGAGCCAGAGGAGGGAGAGGGTCATGAGGAGGTAGGAGATCCTGATCCACCCATAGGAGATCAACCTAGTGCCGAGGAGGAGGAGGAAGGAGAGAAAGATGACACAAATAGAGATGATGATGAGGAGAATGAGGATGTGGGTGAGGATGCAAATGAGGATGAGGATGACGAGGAGGAGGAGGATAGAGATGATGAGGAGGAGTCAGATGCAGCTCCCCATCATTCAGGAGATGATACCATATCCTTGGATCCTCCTCTTATTCCCCAAAAGGGGGAACATGAGGCGATACAGAGACCTGTACCCATCGTGCACAGATCATTTGAGCGTGGGGAGCCTAGTAGTTCCCAGTCACAGATGCTACCATATCACTATCCCTACTGGCACGAGGGAGATCCAGGTATAGTAGGTTTGTATCGATTGATTAATGTTTTGATGATATAGAATGGTACTAATACAAAATCTGTTCTACTGCTATAGCTAATGTACAGGAATGGCATCCCTTGATCCAGCAAGCAGTGATAGATATTTCCATGATGGCACAGATCCCTAGTTCCTCACAGGTTGCTTATAGGCCTCAAGGGAACATGGGTCAACATGAGAACTTGTTTTCCCCATTTTGAGTATAGGTGGACATATGGAGGGAGAGAGAGAGTTCTATCAGAGAACCTTCAACGGGCACAGCATGACCTAGCAGCAGCTCAGGCTGAGGCTACCTCGTATCATGCGATCCTTATAGATAGGGATCGTAGGAGTTCCTCTCGGAGTCATTCACGGTCCATATCATGCTATGCGCCTATGGGTCCACCCTCACGGCCAGATCAGGAGGGAGCGTCTAGTCGTCACTCTCCAGCCACTAGCCCTAGGGATAGGAGATGATCTCATGATGTAGGATAGATCACATTTTGGATGTATAGTGACCTACTTTTGTATATGAATAGATGATCCACATATATATATATGCTTCTCTTTGTCTCAAACGTGTTATCTTTAATGCCCAAAACAATGTATATTTTTCTTTGAAGTTAATACATTTGGTAGATGTACATGTATGTTCTGAATTTAATTTCCATGTGATTGATTTCTCAATGCTCCATGATTAAATTGATACATGTGTGACTTAATTAAAATATTTAATCAAGTACTACATTGATGATAGAGAAGAAATATGTGTTAAGCCTAAGAATCATATAACTAATGTGATTTAATTTAAACTTAAACACAACATGATACAATTCTACTTAGCACATAAAGACATTGTATAATATGCCAGCATAATGGAAATGTAAATCTTTTGCAATTTACATAAATGAATTCAAGACAAACTATAGAGTAAAGAAACACGCTTGTCAAGAACAAAGCAATATAGATTAAACAAAATATCATTTAATTCTATTTGCTCTAACAAAGATATGCTAACATATTATCCAATTTTGAAGAAGTGAAAAGAAGATATATGAAAGGTAAGGAATGAGGATTTAAGCATAATATCTACGCAAGTGCATAGCATTTATAGGTTCTTTAAGAGGCGTACCATCTACATCCACTATTTTGTAAGCACCTGATCCATAATCTTCAATAACAATATACGGTCCAAGCCAATTAGGACTAAATTTTCCCTTTTCTTCAGGTAAGGCATTCACATTGCACTGATTCTCATAGAGAACTGAGTCACCTACTGAGAAGGAACGTTGAATAACCTTATCATTATAGCTTCGTTGTAGAGTTTTGTGATACGCTTGAATATGCTCAAGAGAATTTATATGCTGTTCATCAAGCATCTCAAGCTATTGAAGTCTTTGTTCTCTCATCATCTACTATACCTTTGAGAGAAACTCTAAGTGACGGAATTTCTAACTCTAAAGGCATAATAGCATCGGCACCATAAACAAGATTATAAGGGGTAGTTCCTATAGCAATTTGTACACTCATTCGGTAGGCCCAAAGAGCATAGATTAGCTGAGTACTCCAATCCTTACCATGCTTATTCACGATTTTGTGAAGAATTTGTTCAATTATCTTATTGGATGATTCGGCTTGACCATTTGATTAAGGATAGTATGGTGTAGAAAATCGATGTTTGATATGATACTTCTTGAGGAATCTCTTCATGTCCTTATTCTTAAATGATGTCCCATTATCTGAGATTATAGTGGAAGGTATCCTAAATCAAGAAATAATGTTTTCTAGAAGGAATTGACAAATCACTTCAGCAATAGTAGAGCGAAGGGGAACAGCTTCTACCCACTTTGTAAAGTAATCTGTTGTGGTTATGATGAAAGTGTGTCCTTGAGATGAAGGAGGAGAGATTTTACCGATGAAATCCAACCCCCATGCAGAGAAAGGCCAAGAAGCTACATGAGAACGAAGTTCTTGAGCAGGAGCATGAATCAAATTATTGTGTTGTTGACATCGATGACATTTCTTAACAAATGAAAAAGAATCTTTCTGCATAGTTTGCCAATAATATCCCATACGAAGTAACCTTTGAACCAAGGATTTGCCTCCAAAATGCCCCCCATAGGCACCTGAATGTGCCTCTTCAAGAGCAATAGGGATTTCCAATTTGTTAAGATAGCGAAGGAGAAGACCATTATAACCCCTTCGGTAAAGAACATTAGAAAGAATGATATATCTAGCAGACAGCTTGCGGATTCTAGCCCTAGTGTTCCTATTGGCCGAATCAGGAAAGGTATCATCGGTCAAGTATCTTATGATATGCGAATACCATTCATCTGAGTCTATAAAGTCACAACATGTCACCAAGATAGAATTATCTACAATAGCTGGAGAAATAAGGTTGTGAATAACAAATTTAAGATCAACCACAAGGTCCTCTAAAGATACAAGAGAAGCCACACATGCCATTGCGTCTACATGTCGATTATCTTTTCAAGGAACAGGTTCCATGGTATAAGAGTCGAATTTTTGTAACAAAGATATAGCAAGGTCTTATATTGTGATAATTTGTCTTGTTTTGCTTGATACAGTCCTATTACTTGTCTTATAATTAATTGAGAATCTCCATAAATATGTATGTGTTTTACATTCAAAGCCAAGGCTGCCTTTATTCCTGCTATAAGAGCCTCATACTCAGCAATGTTATTGGTACAAAGGAAATTGAGACGATAAGATAAGGGAATGGATTTCTTTGTAGGAGAAATTAGAACAACACCTGCCCCCGATCCCATACGACACTTAGAGCCATCAAAGTACAACTCCCAAGTTTCATCTTTCTTTGTGCAAAGAATGAAGTCATCGGGAAAAGATTCAAGGTTAGGGAAGGAGAAAGGTGAAGGGGCCTCAGCTAAGTGATCGGTCAATGCTTGCCCTTTAATTTCTCTTTGTGAAACAAATTTAAGGTCAAATTCAGTTAACATCATAACCCACTTAGCTAGGCGTCCTGATAAATCAGTTTTAGAGAAAAGGTGCTTCAAAGGATCAAACTTTACCATGACGTGGACTTTTGAATTTAAAAGATAATGTCTCAATTTCTGAGTTGCAAACACCAAGGCCAAGCATTGTCTTTCTATCGCAGAATACCGAGTCTCATAATCGAGTAAGGTACGACTTATATAATAAACTGGACATTTCTTACCATCTTTATCATGTTGTGCCAATAATGTTGCGAGAGCATGAGAGGAAGCAGTTGTATAAAGAAGAAAGGGCTTAGAAGGTTCGACAGGTTGAAGGATAGGAGGATTAGCCAAATATACTTTTAAATCTTCAAATTCTTGCTGACAATCTTCGTTCCATTGAAAAGTGATATTCTTTTTGAGAAGTTGAGTAAAAGGAAAAGTACGATCTGCAAGTTGAGATACGAACCTACGAATAGCTTGAATCTTTCCTTGTAAGCTTTTGAGTTGAGACACATTTCTAGGAGGTGGCATGTTAACAATAGCATCTATTTTCTTAGTGTCCACCTCAATCCCACGATGCAAGACTATGAATCCTAATAGTTTTCCACTATCCACACCAAAAACACATTTTCGGGGATTCAAGCGCATGTGATATTTATGAGTTCTTTCAAAGATTTGATGAAGGATCTTAATATGATCTATACGAAGAATGGATTTGGCTAAAATATCATCAACATAATCTTCTAAAATCTTATGCATATAATCATGAAAGATAAGGGTCATCGCTCGTTGATAAGTTACGTCAGCGTTTTTAAGTCCAAAAGGCATCATCACCCAGCAAAACATACCCCAAGGAGTGGTGAAAGTAGTTTTGAATTGATCTTTAGGATTAATGAAAATTTGATTGTATCCTGAAAAACCATCCATGAAGGATAACAAAGCATGTCCTGCTGTGGAATCAACTATCATGTCAATGTTTGGGAGAGGGAAATCATCTTTTAAAGAAGCCTTATTTAAATCTCAAAAGTCGGTACACATTTTATTTTATTATTTGATTTAGCCACAGTGACAATATTTGAAATCCACGGGGAATAATCAATAGGGCGGATAAATCCAGCCTCCAATAATTTTTCAATCTTAGCCTTAACAAGCAAAGCTACCTTAGGATTCATTTTTTGAATCTTTTGTTTCACAGGCTTAGCGTTGGGAACTAAGACAATATTATGTGTAACAATCTTAGGATCTATACCAGGCATGTCAGAATATGTCCAAGCAAAGATCTCAGAGAATTCATGCAATAAATCTGCATATTGTTTTTGTTCTTCTTCATCCAAACACTTTCCAATTTTAATAACTTTTTCTTCTTTGCAAGGATCCATCTTAACATCAATGGTGTCACTTATGAGAAGATTACTTTGTTGAGGAATATCCTTTAACTGAGGGAATTATTTCACAATCTCATCATTATCAGTCTCTTTTCCAAAATAGGCTTCAGTGTTCAAACAATAAGGAAGGCCCCTATTGTGATGATAACGAGGAAGAGTATCATATGCTCCTAAAAACTTAGCTAAAGCATCATCGATAGGAAAGACATCCAAAGCATAGGCACATGAAGGATCCTCATCAATATACTCAGGGTGTCTCATTGGTAGAGACGTAGAAATAACATTAACACTAATACATGGTCTCTTAGAAGCTTTAGTGTGCTTGCAAGGATTATAACCAAGTCCAAAGGTTTCATCATAAAGATCATTCCCTAGAGGAACTTTTATCCCTTGTTCGTGAGCACCACAACCATTCCCATTATACCCATACTTAGCTAAAATATGAAAACCATGACCATAACGATTAGCCATTTCAGAAAAAGAAGGTGGTTTTTCATAAGACAAAGAATCAAATCCTTCAGAATTAGAGGTGTGAGGGGAAGAAGTTTGAGAAGTGGCCACAAAATTATTTCTCATAGGTCCAGGTAAAATTGATTGATTTTTAGTTTCTTCCTTCTTTTCAACTTTAAGCTCTCTATGAGGAACCCTATACTCACCTACAAAGGTGGGATTAAAATCAAGAGACCCCCAATCGTCTTTTGCGAGAACCTTCTTAGGATCAAAAGCCTTTTCATGCATAGATTCAAGTTGAGAAGAATCTTCTTCAGGAACTTCAGGCTCATCCAAAGAATTTTGATCATCAGAGGATGATGATTCGTCCATAGGTAAAGAGTCATCACTAGAAGAGGAAGGTTTAGAAGAACTCCCTTTGGAAGTAGATGTTTGCAAACAAGCTTGAAAATTAGTATCACCTATCAAGGTATATGTCTTATTGTTATAAATAAATTTGACTTGTCTATGCAATGTAGAGGGGACAACTTGCATACTATGAATCCAAGGTCTCCCTAATAACAATTTGTATGTTATATTTCCCGACATAACATGGATAGGAGTAGGCAAAGTAACAGGTCCCACTGTAATGGGTAAGGTGATAATACCTAATGAAGACTTAGCCACATTATCAAAGCCTCGAATGGGATGAGAGTCAGGCTCAATAAGGGATGTATCCACATTCATCTTATGTAATAGATTAATGCTACATACATTAAGGCTAGAGCCATTATCTACCAGCGTTCATCTTATAGCAGTGTCATTTATGATAACCACAATCATCAAGGGATCATATTGATGTTGAATTTCACTAGTAGGCAATTCATCTTGAGTAAACACAATTTGAGCTTTAGGATTCATCACAAAGTTAACCAAAGACACTATATTACTAGATGTATTAGGTGGAGGAACATTCAAATCTTTCAAGGCATCTTGTAACATTCCATGATGAGCGGAAGAAGTTTGGATCAAATCCCAAAGGGATATCTTAGCAAGGGTAGCCTTAAGTTGTTCTATGAGGTCATATTCCTTACCGAGAACTTGTGAAATACGTGGAGCTTGTGGAAGAATTGGTTGAGGATTGGGAAGAGAAACCGGAATAACAGGAGGAGGATTAGGCTGCCTATTATTTTGAGTACTATAAGTATGGGCAACTATATGATAACTCTCTCTAGTTAATTGCTTGGCATAACTATAAGGACTTATAGGTTTTCTTCCTTGCACAGTGATGATAGGTTTATTCAGAGTAATAAAGGAATCATGACCATACCCTCCTTGGACAGTAAGGAGAGGTGATTTAGGAACTTGAAAGGTGGGAGAAGGATTAGCACCTTGGACTTCAAAGAGAGGCTTATTATGTTCATTCAGGTTTATCATGTTAACTTAGAAGTTTTGTTCTTGTTTAAAGATTTCAATAAAGCCACAAAGTCATCAAGAGCATCATCCAACAAAGCATGATCATATCGATTAAAAGGTTTATCTTTTGATTCAAAATGAGACATCTCTTCATAGAGGGGATCATTGAAAACAACCATGTTACTACATTTAGTGGAAGAGTTGATAGGAATGTACCCTTGAGAGGAATCATTCGACTTATCTTTCTCATCACAACGAAATGGCATAGTAACAATGTTTATGAGTTTTTGGTAAAATGAAGGTTTGGTATCTTTAGGATTCAAAAACTCATCCAAAGCTTCATCTAATTCATCTTGGCTATACTCATAATCAACATAATTGCATACATCATCATAAATATGAACATCTTGCAAATAAAAATCTGACATTTTGAAATAAAAATTGCATCAAACTTAAACACACAATGCAAAGAAACAAAGAAACACACTTTTCCCTCTCTTTTTTTTTTTTTCTTTTCTTTTTTTTTCTTTTCTTTTAATAAAAAAAAATGAATACTCTAAATCTAGATCTAGATCTAACAAATGCAATGTAAGAGAAAGCAATAATAAGTTTCACATCGGGTTCACCAAAATGTGTAAGGGAAAAAGCAAGACTAGGATAACAAACCCTAATTCTACCTTTTGACACACATTGTCGAATACGAAAGAGCCTAGAGCTATCACACAATTGGCTACTTCTTTTTGTGGAAGAGAGAGCCACAGGCTACCTATTAGGATTTCTATTCTTTTGTTGTAATTGAAAGATAAAATGATGCAAGTTCAATCCCTAACCCCAAAGTGCAAATATGAACTAACAACAAGATTGCATAATTGAGATTAAACAATGGAAAGCTATAAACACAAGGACAAGACAAGAATGCAGATGCGTACCCAGAGTTAAAAACTGAGTGAAAATGTTCGGGACGGGGGCGCGGGCGCCACTGTCCTGATTCTGCCCCTGAAACTACTGTTTTGCAACCTGGAAAGCTATCGGAAATGCTAAAAACTTGCTATCTGACAGAGGGACCAAGGCACCCAGCACCTCTGTCCCAGGGACAAGGGTGCCCAACACCCCTGTCCTGGTAGGACTAGGGTGCCCCACGCCCTTGTCCTGGTCTTTTTCTCTGAAATTTGGTGTGGGGCTCAGTTTCTGTCTGCTTCCACCGGATCTGCAACTTGCAGCGTCGTCCGAATCCCGAAATCTGCACTTATATCTGAAAAGGTGTGTTGGACAGCTATATAGGGTTTTGCCTTAGTCAAACCTCCACTTTGGTGATTTCCACCTCCACGAATAGCCAAGTTGTATTGTAAAAGTAATGTGTGTGCAGACCTTGTGTGTGTGCAAGATCCTAAAATGGAAGTAAGCAAACTAGAGCAACCTAGAAAGTAAACCCTAATTGCTTGTAAATGATAATGTAAATGCTCCAAATCAAGATGCAAAGTGATCTAAAGCATGGATACAAATGATATAATGAGGCTTATGCAAAGACATGAAAACAACATGAAATCATACCCAACCCCAAGGGAGGGGTACAAGCCAATCTTCAGTCGGTGATCCCTTATTCCTCTTTAATGTCTTCAAAGCCCTAAATGGATGAATGAAATTGATGAATGCTTGATGGATGGATGTTGAATTTTTTTGAAGTCTTCAAAGATCTGCTCTTTCGATGCATAGAAGGTCCTGAAACCAAAATTTTGATCCTTTCAAATGAAGAAAGAGAGCTCTTATATATGAAACCCTAGGTCTTAATTTCAACTTTTGGCTGACCTAGAGATTGAATATCCTGCCAATTTCTTGGGGTTAAGCTTTATTTTATGAATGGATTGCGCTCCCAAAATTTCAAGAAAAATGTCCAGGACCATGTGCACTCTGGGCGCCATGGTACCGACAACTTTTCACCAAATTTTCAAGGCCGTCGGATATGATGGTTTTACAGTGAATCCCGAAGTTACAAGTGATTTCGAGATGTTTTGACCCCCGGAATCAAGCTCCCAAGTTCAAAATAGGACCTAATTAGGGTTTTTGATTAAATGATGTATTGGAGAAATAAAATGAAAGGGGCACACTTTAATGAAAGGGCCCAACTTTATGATGTGGAAAATGATAAGATAGAAGCTTAGACCTAATTAATTTGATTAATTAAGTGCTAAAGGGAAAATGTGATGCAAAGTGCAAAATGCGTCAAGGCGGGTGCTAAACTAGGTGTGAAATTGTACCATCCTAGCAAGTGCGTACAATTTATGACGCTACAAGAATATCTAGATTGCAATAACTTGAATTGCTGGATGAGCGTCGATAAGTGTCATTTGATCATCTCAGAGTATATTAGAAGAGAATGTCCAAAGGATATAACAAGAAAGTTAGACAAAGAGAATTTCAAGTTGGTGACCTAGTTTTGAGAGAAAATCCTAAAAATCAGCAGTTTCAAGACAACAAAGGGAAGTTTGAACCCAACTGGCTAGGTCCCTACATCGTTACTGCAGTATTCGGCTCTGGTGCCTATCAACTCTCAAATTCGGAAGGAGAACAGCTCCGTGAACTGATTAATGCCATCCACTTGAAGAAATTATTTTCTTAGCATTCTCTGTGCTATCGACATGTACAACTAGAAAAATTCCTGAAGAAATCCTAAAAATCGGAAAAAGTCCTGAAAAAAATCAAAAAATCATAAAATACAAAAAAAAAAAAAAGAGAGAGAGAAAAATGCCCTGGTGAAAACCTAGTAAATAGGCACCTTGGTAAAAAAAAGGAATGAATCTTTGCCAAGCAGGTGAAAATCTAGCAAACAGGCACCTCTTGTACTCAAGCACTCCATCTATCAACGCAACATTGGCATTTCTGTTTTCATGCATCCTTGCTTTCGCTTGTACATATTTTTTAGTCACTTTTGTGACATCCTGGTTTGTTAGAACCCTCATGACTTGAAACTAATCAACATCCTAGTCTTAGGTTAATCAACTGAGCATATTACATGTCCTAAGAAGTATCAACCAAGTCATCTTCCTGTCAGTGAAACCTGGTCGTCCACTCTGAGTCAGTCACCTATCTCCTAACTACCAAAGAGTTTTATCACTGGGTACACAAGTAAAACAACATAACGGAAAACAAACATTAAACAGTTTGAGCTATGAATGAAAATTTTTATTGTGTGTTGTCTTTTATATTGGTTTTTGATTATTATCCCTCTGAGTAACTCGAGGAAGTCTATTGTGACTAAGAGGAGCAAGGATTGGGGGCATAATATTTTCTTTGTTTTTTGCTTGTAGGAATGATCCCAATGATCTGGAAACATCTAAATTAGTTGGGTGTCTGTGATAAGAGCCTTCACATCAAGGTGAAATTGCCTCACATAACTCGACTCTGCTTCTTTGTATGCTACAAGGAGGTCCATATCATTTCTTTGTTTGTTTTGAGGGAATTTCTTTATGATGCAATCTGAGTCCCTGCAAAATCTGTCCAAGGATATGAACGAAAAAAAAAGGGTCATTGCGGACAAGATAATTAATATTGCACATTGAAAAAGAAAGGAACTCTAACCTACCTGTTGTGTTCGTTATGCTCGGTGATGAAACTTAAGCATTTTAAATCTAGTGACTAGGTTTAGGTTGCATCTCATTTGGCATTTCATTATGTATTTTGTGAATTTAGAGTGATTTTGGTGTGATAATAATGATCTATTTATCTTCTGAATGAGAGCTGAAAGAATCATCATTTCTTATGCTAAGTGGTCTCTTTATCATCATTTCTTCGATCGGGTACTTATGTTTTGAGATGTTAGCTGCATACATAAACATTTTTAATATAGATTCATACATTTCATTATTCACTCATCTGCAGTCATCTTATTGCATAGAAAAATGAAAACATTACATTACTCATTACTCAAACTCATTCATTTATTTGCATATGGAAAGAAACAAAAATAGACATCTATAATCATTTGCATTACATACATTCATATTGAAAAGAACTGCATACATATAGAATAAATCATATAGAAAGCATCTCATAAATGAATCAACACAAGTATGATGAAGTCAAATCAAATCTCATATATATATATATATATATCATATCAAGTCTAAGAGTACAAAATAATGTCCAATGACATATACAAAATCCCATCGGAGCAAGAATCATATAGGCTACAAAAAATGGGTGTGTCTACAAAAAATATCCAAGCTACAAAAAGAATATCTAGCTCTGGGCCTCTCCCTCATCGCCTGGTAGAGGAGGAGGAGCATGTTGACCAGGATCCTGTTGAGGTGCCCGAGCTCCCTCTGAACATGTCATATACTCTAAATAGGGGATAACCTACTGTGCTAATGGAACTACCATGCTATATGTCACAACATAGTAGGTTGCCCTGCCAGTTTGATGCAAAACCTCATGCTGAAGGGTGTCTCACTCTGATCTCATCACCATGACCTAACGATCACGCTCTACTCTCAACTCCATAAGCTGACGATCTCATTCATCCATCACCTTTGCAAGCTGTCAGTCTCGCTCCACCAGCTGAGTCTGAACCACTGTCAACTATGACTGTAGCTCTACAAGACGGGCTCTCATCCCCTGCTCTCTCGTAGGCTCTCCACCCCCATCTCCACCTCCTATACCACCCTGCTACTCTTGCTGCTGACAAACCTATCTCAGAACTGCTTTCTTATCCTCATCTCTACCCAATCTCATGCCTATGCTCCCAAGGGATCCGCCCTCACCCCTCTGTTGTCCACCCTAAGCTGGAACCCTACTACTACTAGCACTAGGATCACCACCTATCCACCTCAGAGCCTCGGCTCTCCATCCCTGTCTTTGTCCCTATCCCTGTCTTGGTGTGGGGAAATCATCCTCAATATCCTCTATGCAAGGTGCCTGCTCACCCGGATCTGTAAACCTAGGAAAAGGATGTTGCTGGAACCAATCTCTATACTAGGGCAATACCCCTGCATCCATAACATCATCCATATAATCCCATCTAAAGCGTTGTAGACTAGTCAGCTCCTGCATAACCAAGACATAAGACAACTATGGAGACCATCCATGTCTCTCCTCATTTGCATAACACTTAGAAGTTGTATAGTCTTACGACACCCCCTGAGGCCAGCCATACTGCCTCATCACCCGTGATACAACAAATCTCTCAACAATAGTTTGTGATCTCCCGATAAGAGGGCACGTAACAAAAAAGTCCCTGTGAACTAGTCGCCAATCATCCCATAGCTCCAAACCTCTATAAGGTCTCCACACTATGGCTATCAGGTCATCTAACTACCGCCACCAAAAATCTATCTTGCCCAGATGGGCTTGAATTACATAACTAGCATACTTATATATAATCAGCTTCCCAAGCTCTCTACTATCATCTACAATAGGCTGACAAATGGGAAGATGCTCCCAAGCCCAAGCCTGTAAAATAAATACACCTGTGGCCATGCTCCTACCATCTCTATATACAATCTCATGCATCTCATGATACATGTGGGCCAATATACAAGAACCCCGACCAAGCCTCTAAGGGGTCTCCATCAATCTCATTAGCATCCTGCACCATCCACACTGGAAACCCTACTGCCCTCTATCTGGCATCAGAAAGCAACCAATAAATCCTGCTAGAACACATGCCAGCGAAAACTCCTCACTGTACCTGCTCATAATAATGTCCCAACTCATGGAACGGATCAAAATATCTAAATCTCTGAATACATGCCTAACTGCCTGTAATCTGGGAAGGTGTGTTGCATCATAATCCACCTTATCCCCAGCAAAAGGGATACAAAGGATCTTATATACATCCTTGAGAGTGATAGTCAACTCCCCCACTAACAAATAAAATGTGTTATGCTCTGAATGGAAACACTCAACCAATACTGTGAGCATACTGTAATTCACACGGATATCTGGTAAACCAAGAAGATGAGTCAAGCCACATGAGTCAATATGAGCCTGATCAACCTCTGATAACTATCATACTAAAGTCATGGTGGGAGGATAAATGCATCTGAAAAGAATAGGAGGTAATCGAACCTACAAAAACCCAACAATGAAACATCAGAAAGCATTCCAAATGAGCCTACAAGAGAAGTAAAACATCACGCAAATCCAACTAAGTCAAGTGCAAAATCAAAATTTCAAGTTTACACCTTCAAAAATGTTCACTGTTTCCCAAATGACAAAAAAAAGAGGGGAAACATCTCGTACGAGTCAGGAATAGATCTCGTATGATAAAACATTCCCAAATGACAAATTATAAGACCCCACACGACAAAATGGTCTTTTTACAGACATGTTGTATGATATGAGGGTAGGATCTGAATGACAATTTTAATGGCTTCAAATGACAAACTAAAATTTAACAGTTACTCATACAAGAAAGAATCCTGTCTCGCATGATAAAACATGAAACCCGACCCCAAACATGCGAAAAAACTTGAAAAATGAGCAAAAAAAATCAAAATTGAAAACATAAAGAGGCTTAAGATTGATCACTTACAGTTGGCTCATAGTTTTGGGATTGATTATGATGTCTCTGGTGCTCGAATCGATGCTGACGAGTAGGGACCACCATTTTCTTCATAGAAGGCTTTTTGAATTTTCAAACTTGGAGGGTTAAAATGAATTGAAAATGACACTTTTGTCCATATATAGCCAAAACCCTAATTTTTCAACTTGTTCTGATGGACATGAAAATTGTACCCTTAGCTAATTTGCCTATTCTAATTCCATTTTTCGGGATCAAAATCAAAATTCGAGATCTTTTTGCTAGTCAATTTCATAATTTGGACCACTTAGCACTCTTTTCATCAAATGCTCATTCTTTCTTCAAATTGTACTCAAATTTCAACGCTAAATCTTAATTCAATTTCATTCTACACATCAACTTTACGATCAACTTTGTGCTCAATTTCTTATCAGTCAACGCCAAATCTTTAAAAAAATTCCTCACAATAAATTTGTGCTCAAATAACTTATTTTTCCCACATAATTGCCTATAATGTACCCTCGTTATCTTTCGATTTCATTCCCGAGGGGGCATATTCATGGCCTTATGATCTCACATCGTGAAAGTCGAGAAAATTTTCAAATCTTTATCAAAGGTCGAGCAAAAATATTTTCAACTAAAAAAAATCAATTCTTATTGCTAAGGGGCATCTCAGCTTCATCACTTCACATCAAGTTGAGATCTCTCGATCATCTGAATTGAATCAATCACTAGGGGCATATAAGTTTCATCACTTCAAATCAAGTTGATATTTGTCTTTCATCTGAATCAATCTCTTAACATTAATCAGTTTCATCGCTTTACATCAAGATAATTATTCATTTAAACTCAATCAAAAGTTTAGAGAGTATCTTTGATCATATGCTAAATCTAAGCAGGTGTTCAATTTCATCGCTTCAAATCAAGATGGATAGTTTATTCTTTGCTCACTGTGTCTAGATCAATCAAGTTCTATATCAGTAAGATCCGCTTCTCGATCAATCAAGTTGAAGTTTGGTATCTTTGTTTTCTATCGTTCCTCAATTCAATCAAGTTCGGGATTGGTATCGCTTTAATCAGATTTCATTCAGCTTCATCGATTTGAATCAAGCTAAAAACCTTTCTCTTCATCTGGTTCATGATCAATCAAGTTCAGAACTAGCATCTCCTAGACATCACACATTCTTTGAACCAATGCGCTGCTTGCACATTAATTCAAAGAGGGGCAAATGTAATACCCTAAAAATGGTCATCTAAACCATGGGCCCCTAATCTCAACAACACCACCAAGGTCCTAACCAAAGGCAATTAAATCAACCTTGAGCACATAATTAATTCTTCAATCATCAAATATCACATGGCAAATCAATTACTCAATATTAATTAAATATTTATTTAATTAATTGAATCATTTCCAAGAATATCATTTTGATCAATTATCCTATTTTAATTTATTAAATATCCTTGCATATTTAATTAATTAATTAATTTGCCATTTAATCATGCAAAAGGAATTAATTTATTACAAAAGAGGAATTAATCACAAAGCAAGAGTTGAATTGAAATTAAAATAAAAGAATTGAATTGAGAGAGAAATCAAACTTGAGATATTATTTCTTTTTCTAAATTTAGAACTTAAAATCAGAAAAGCAATTTAATTGAATTAGTGAATTATTCTCCAAAATTGGAACTCAAAGCTTTTCAAAAAAAAAAGTTCAGTTGCATTGAAAAGACTCTTTTCTTGAATAAATCAAATATATGCATGAAATTATGTATGTTTATCACAAATGCATGGAATTAATTAAACCTTATTTCTAATGCAACTTGAACTTCTTATTTAAATGCATTTCAATTAAACTATAATTGGAATCTATCTCGAGGTTAACTAAACATGATTTCTCAATTATTTTCAATTAATCCTAAATTGAGCTTTTCTCTTGTAAATCTCTATAAATACAGTATTCAGCTCTCATTTCAATTCACCCCAGGGATTTTTGAGAACACGCTTGGAGATTTATTATTATCACACTAATTTTTGCTCTGGAGTCATTGAAGATAAATTGTGCTTTTTAGATTATTTGCATCCATTATTGCTTGAATCCATATTGTTTGAATTCATTATTTGCTTGAATTATTTATCCATTTTGCATCCATATAGTTAACATCATATAGATTAAATCCTTCATCTTGGTGTAGTCTAGTCACTGGTATTGCTTATAAAAATCTAAGAGCAATCGTATACTCGCATCTTTTAGAAGACAATTAGTCGCTTTGTTATGGTTTATTACTTATTGATTATTGATTACTAACCATACATATAATGACTTAATTGAAGTGTTGTGCTTGCAGCTACATACCACTTTTTCACACACACAATACCAGAATAGCAGTTAAAACAATTAAGCATAAACAGTAATCACAGAATAAATACCATCCACATGACAACAAGATTTATACTTGGAAAAACCCGGTAAAGGGAAAAACCATGGTGGGAAGCCTACCCACAGTCAGATAATACTTTTGTAGTAAGTATGTGAATTATAATTGAGGGGCCTATACTTCTAGGAAGGACAATAGCCTAGAGTGCACTGCTCATCACAAAAGGAGCCTCACTGACTACATAGAAATCTAGACTACAATCCAGAGAAGTGTTGAACTACAAAACATAGCATCTCCTATGCCTAAGTATAGTTCTGGTTAAGCTAAATACCGAAGGACTAAATCCTCTTACATAAACCTGATTTGATCTCCAATGATCGACCAAATCCTCTACCTGAGCGATATTACATTATTCACACATTACATCCCTTGACCATGACCTCTAGCATAACTGTGATAATTTACAATGAGATCTTATAGCTATATATATAAACCCTCGACCATAAACAATTAGGTTGGCCACCAAATAATAAACCAATTACATAATTACAAACCATGTCATCCTTAGACCAAACAAATAATATCCAACACATAAGACATCCCAAAAACACATCGAGAGGTCCAATCCACACATTAGAGTAAAGTTGGTCCATAACCTAGATCAACCAAGACCTAGTATAGGTCCACATGCTACAACAATGATCTCCATCTACCAATTCTAGAACATGATCACCAACAACATCCTGAAACTCCACCAGAAGTTGCACCAACACCACTTATGAAAGTCATCAAAGATCTTCATCAAATGCTCTACCGATGAAACCCTTGCCAGAACCAGAAACCAAGCTTCTAAGCAAATAGGATAGCATCTGATCACCAGAACAAAACCAACTTATTGAATAAGAACATGAGTATCATGAACAAGCCAAATCCATAATCAAATTATACTAGAGCCTACCGGATAATGCCTGATCCAAATCAACCAGAAACCACTCAACCTACCAAGATGAGAAGGGTGTCGGTAAAGCATCCAAACAACTAGTGTTGGCATCAATGACAAAACATCAATGAAACACATAAACAATTCCACCAAATGGCCAACAATCTCCCCCTTTGGCATTGATGGCAATACTAGATGTGAAAAACATCTAAGTACCAAGAAATGCCAAAACAAGTCTCCCCTAATGGAAGACAACCAACAATCTCCCACATACAACTCTGAAACAAAGACCAAACTCCCCCTGTTAATAATATCTTTGTAAAGCTCTGAATCTCTCTCTATCAATATCTCTCCCTTTTTCTTATTCTTTTTCACTTCCTTTTTCACATCAATATCACTCCCCCTTTGACATCAACTCTAGAGATCTAACAAAAATATCAAAGCAAAAACATAAACCACTAAATCACAAAGTTGACCACTCCCCTTGAGTAGTAGCATCCCCACATCAGTGCCAGGATGAATAGTATCTCTGATAATGTATATCGGAGTGATGCCAAACTGCATCAATCAAGTCTCTACTAGAGGGGTAGAAACCCCCAATCTGTCTCTCAAGTACTCAAATGATTCCTTGGGCAAAGGTTTAGTGAAAATATCTGCAATCTCCTCTTTAGTGTTCACATAAACCAATCTAACTTCATTTTCTTTCACCTTTTCCTTCAAAAATTTATACTTGATAGATATGTGCTTTGTCTTAGAATGAAATATTGGATTCTTTGATATATCGATAGCAGAAAAGTTGTCACAGTGAATAACTACCGGTGCATCACAATCCACCTTTATATCCTTCAACATTTTCTTCATCCATAAAACTTGTGTACAGTTAGTAGCAACAACAACATACTCAGCTTCAACAATAGATAAAGAAGTACATGTTTGTTTCTTCCTGATCCATGAAACCAACTTCTTTCCAACAAAGAAAGCTCCACCGGAAGAACTTTTCTAGTCATCAACATCTTCAGCCCAATCAACATTTGTATATGCACATAAAGTAAAGTTATCATACTTAGGGTACCACAAACCATATCCTGATGTACCTTGCAAGTATTTAAAAATCCTTTTCACTGCACTCTCATGATTTTCTCTAGGATCACTCTGAAATCTTGAAAAAATACAAACATCATTCATAATGTCAAGCCTAGTCTGAGTCAAATAAAGAAGACCTCCAATCATAGATTTGTATCTTGTAGGATTTACCAGTGCAAAAACATCTTTTCTTGTCAATTTCTCACTTGTATCCATAGGAGTACTTATCGGTTTAGAATCTCCCATCCCAAATTTATTCAATAATTTCTTAGCATATTTAGTTTGATAGATAAAAATACCTTTGTCACTCTGAGTAATCTATAAACCTAAGAAAAATTTCATCTCACCAATCATAGACATCTCATGTCAGCACTACCCTTAGTAAAACCAAGCTTCAAAAGATATTTTTCCAAACTTGCATACCAAGTTCTAGGTGCTTGTTTCAATCCATATAAAGCTTTCCTTAACCTACAAACCATGTTTGTATCATCTAATAGTAAAAAACCATTAGGTTGCTCAATATAAACTTCCTCATCAATATCCCCTTTCAAAAATGCACATTTAACATTCATCTAGTAAACCTTGTAGTTTTTATAAGAAGCATAGGCAAGAAATAATCTTACAGCTTCAATCCTAGCTATAGGTGCAAAAGTCTCTCCATAATCAATTCCTTCCTTCTGACAATATCCTTTACAAACCAATCTAGCCTTATTCCTTATAACTTGACCATCCTCAGTCAATTTATTCCTAAAAACCCATTTAGTTCCAATAACATTCTTATTTTTAGACTAGGGAACCAAAGTCCATGTATTATTTTTCTCAATCTGATCTAATTCTTCTTCCATAGCTTTCAACCAATATTCATCTTTACATGCCTCAATTACTGATACCGGTTCAACCTATGAAATTAAACATACCTCATTAGTTGCCAGTCTTCTTCTTCTCATCACTCCATTGCTCTTATCTCAAATGATCTGATCTTCTGAATGATTCAATCTCATATACCTAGGAGTCCTCTGACTCTCTATTCCTCTTCCATGCTATTCAGTTACTGTAAAATTCTCTTATACTGCTGGAGTAACTGGTCCAACATTTTGTTCCGATAAAGGTGCTACTGGTTCAAATATAATTATTTCCACTGCCCGTTCCTTATAAACTTTGATTTGACTTCTATTCAGCTCATCTACTTTGACATTAGCACTCTCCATAATTCTCTACAATCTCTTGTTATAACATCTATATGCTTTTCTTTCATTAGAATGACCAAGAAATATACCTTCATCACATCTAGGATCAAATTTCCCAATGATATCATCTCTCTTGATATAACATTTACTACCAAAAATTCTGAAATACTTAACTGTAGGTGTATTGCCAAACCATAATTCATAAGGTTTCTTACTAGTTTCTTTTTTGATATGTACTTTGTTGAATGTCTAAACCACTATGCTCACTGCTTCTCTCCAGTAGATATGAGGTAGACTAGCTTCCATCATCATTGTTCTAGTAGCATCCAAGATAGTTATATTCTTCCTTTCCACAACTCCATTTTGTTGAGGTGTTTGGGGAGTAGAAAATTGGCTCCTTATACCATGCTTCTCACAAAAGTTATTAAACTCACTAGATGTAAATTCTCCACCATGATCTGACCTCAAACATTTAATCTTCAATAATGTCTCAGATTCCACTTTAGCCTTAAAGATTTTAAACTTTTTCAAATGCTTCAGATTTTTCTTTTAGAAAATTAACCCACATCATTCTAGAATAATCATCAATGATTGGCATGAAATATCTATCACTTTGAAAACTTTTAACTCTAATAGGGCCACATAAATCAGTATGAATAAGATCAATAACATCATTTTATTTATATTGTATACTCCTAAAAGAGGTTTTGACCTATTTACCCATTTGACATTCTTTACATACTAGATTATAAGGCTTCATAATCTTAGGTATATCCCTAATTGCCTTAGTTGAACTGATCTTTACAATGAAATCAAAATTTATATGACACAACCTTTTATGCCATAGCCAACTCTCATCAATTTATTTAATCAAACATATCTTCTCACCAAAGTTCAAATGAAATATGCTACCTTATGTTTGTGTACTGGTTGCATTCTCCAAACTAGACTTGTTAATGATTTTGCATTTTCCATCCTTGAACTATAATTGAAATCCCTTATCTACCAATTATCCTAAACTCAAAAGATTATGCCTTAAACCTTCAACATAATAAACATAATCAGTATTTTTCTTACCATCCTGTTGTTCACCAAAAGTGATAACCCAAGAACACCTACAAATCTTTCTATGAAATGGCCAATTTCAGTCTACAAAACACATCAGGGCTCGGACAACATAACATAGGACCCTAATTGATCCTCCTGTACTTCAGGTTCTGCTAGACCTAGGGGGGGACACCCTTTTGATGCACTAAATACAACAATTATAGACACATAACTGCATCAACACTAAGCAGATAGATCATTTCGCAAGATCAATAGGTTAGGAAACATTACAGATTGGCTAGATCTATATAAATCATAAAAGAAAATAGAGCTTGGAATGAAAATAACACACCCCTACACATAAAGGGAAATAGATTTCTCTTTTAAAATGTTGACCTGAAACTTTCCCAAAATCTGTCAAAGACCAGTGCCTTGTTCATTGGGCAACAGAGTCACACAAACAGAACTACAAAATGTTAATCATAGCTGCAAATTGGTTTTCCTTACAACATATCCCTGCATTAATACCTTGTACTAATGCATTACTCAATCCATTCATAAAATTATTAGATCTAGGACACATTCCATTGTTTATGACTAATTATAGAATTTAAACTCTTCATTGAAGAATGCCTACAAACAATCATACAATCTCCTTGAGATGACAAATTATAATCCTCCTTGAGGATTCAATTCATAACAATTAAATGCATACACAGAGACAATATCATGGGAAATTTACTCATGCCTGACACAAGTAAGACTTGCAACTAGAAAACAATCTGTCATCCTGCAATGTAGCCTCTATACCCTGAATAGATCCATAGAACTTTACAAGTTTGGGTCAAGAATTTTAGAAAATGGAAGCCATCAAATCTAGAGCATTTCTCCAAATTTTTGGAACCATTACAACTGAGAAGAATTGGGAATAAGAAGGAGAGAGAACCAAATCAAATCTGCAACTGAATTGCCAAGTGTCTCCTCTCTAACTAAGTTTCAATCTCGACCAAACTGCTTCCAAAATATCTAATCTTCACCAAAATTAACTTCATAATCACATTCCTCATTCTGAGAGCTTTCCGAAAATATATAACACTTCATATCTTGGCCAAAAATTGAGCCCTAGGCGAATTAATTCCCCAATGTGCACCATCATTTAAATTTTTCATTTATTAATATAGTTTAAACTATATAATAAACATGATTTTAATTTTGATTTTTGGCTTCATTTGGTCCTGACGCTTTACCACGTTGTAGGATCTGATTGGCTGATGGGGTCCACTCGGTGCCACCTGGGATGACACATCATCACCACCACGTCATCCACTTTGTCACTGCCACTTGGCCACCACGTGTACACCACCTCAGTGCCACATCATCACCACCTCTGCGCCACATCACCAGGACCTTCCTGCTGGATATCTGACTGTACCTACCACCTATGTGCCACCTGGCTTTCACAACTTTGTAGGGTCTAACGTTCATGCATCTTCAATCTGCGAAACCGTGCAGGCCATCAATCTCCATCTAACATGCTCGACCTTTACCCTTTTCGCAACTTCACAGGGATTAACTTTCGAGCATCTCGCCTTCGCGAAACTGCGCACACCGTTGATCCATCTCTAACCTACTCACTAGTTAAGCCGGCCTTTCTCTACAAAATTTTGCCTATCTACCTCGAGAAGCATGTCGCGTGGGGTCCACCTGGTCACCGCCCAGTCATCTCTTCCATTGCCTCAGGATCCATGCTCGTGCATGGGCCCACCTTGGGCACCCATAGGCACCGTCCGTCAAAAGCCTTTATGGCTTAGACATATTACTACTGTGTGAATTTGCTTATAAACATTTAAAAATACCACTTCCCAGCCAATGTGGGATTAAGCGATTTTGCCTATAGCTGCACTTTGAAGCTTTCTCCCTGGGTTTTAATGGCATCTTGGACTTCGTTGAAGATCTTGATGAAATTTTCAACGCCACAGAGAGGGAAGACTGGCAGGTTGCAATGGTTCTAAAAAATTTTTTTTCTTTGTGTGGCCTCCAAACACCATGTAAAGGGCCCTTTGCATTTGTCTGCAAGTTTATAAATCTTCCACCATTCATGCACTGGAGGAGAGGGGCTCTGTCAAATCACATTCTGCTTGCTTTTGCTTGGTCTTTCAATGCTTTAGACATGCCCACGTAGAGGAGAGAACATGGCTTTACAACTGCAAATTGCATTTTACTGTTTCAACATTCCTCTTTTCACCAGTCACGTGGGAGGGTTTTAGTTGCTACATTTCCCTTTTGAAATCTGAACATTGCTAGTTCATTCACCACGTAGAGGCTGGAGGGAGATGAGGAATGCTCTTGGAGGCCCACGCCACACTCCAAACACCACACCAGCAGAGAAAGAAAAGAGGGAGGCACGTGAGGGATTAATTGGCATTAGTTGGAAAGTTTTGTGCCTTCCTCAAAACACAACGCAGGAGGAAAAACATACATTTGCTGATCCAAAATGCCCCTTTCACCAATCATGTGGGAGGAGCTGATTGTTGTTTGTTTTGCATTTAAACATTGTTTTAAAAAATTTGCCTTCTAATTACCATGGAAGGACAAAAGATGTCAGCAGTTTTGATGCATTTACTTGAAAGTCTTTATTGTTTGCCTCCTCATACTCCACATTTTGTTCCACGCAGGGAGGAGTTACTCTGTTAAATTGCATTTGCTGCAACTTCAATGCCTTTGTTCAGACACCACCGCTAGCTGAGAAGGATAAGGAGTTTGGTTTGTAATGTTTATTTTCTCTTCCACACCAATCACGCACAACAGGGAGATACCACGTAGAAGGAAGAAAAGGCATTTGCTATGTTGCATTCGCTATTGAAATTAGCTGTGTGTTGTTTGTTGTTGTCTCCATCTACGCAGAGCAAAGAGGATGAAAATGCACATGAGGGGGGTTTGATTTGGTAGAAATTCATATCCTTGGGAGCCTTCCGTAGTTTTTACATGCTCAAACATTTCAATAGACATTATGCGATCAAAAGCTCTCTCCATATTAAAACTGGTAATGTCTCTAGCCATCTTTAATTGTGCCCTCCCACAATATAGTGATAGCATTGACTCCTCAACCTCATCTAGTGTGTTTATATTACTTGCAAAATAACATGAAGTGACATATTTCTCACTTTGGCCTACACATTAGCATTTCGGATATATGTCTATCCATCCACAATCAAATGAAGTCGTCTTTTACCATCTTACTGGCGAATTGCAATTGAGCCAGGTCGGGCCCCAAAGTGGGTCCGACTAAAAATTTTTTTGTTTTCAAGCGACTGTCCTCTGAAATGATTCAGGAACTTTAAACACACCTCTGGAAACAGTCGGCATCATTTTCGGATCATTAATCCGTATTTTACAACCTTCAGGCGATTACGCCACAATTTTTGCATTTAATCGTGAAGACGTAATTTTCAAACCTATCAAAACACCTTTCTGGAGCTCGCCATCTGACAGGCATGTACTCTGATATACAAGCATGACTTCTACCAAACGGTTTCTCAAGACGAGTCCAGAGCGAAGAGATATTAATTTTCAAAAATGCCCAACTGGCTTTGTCGACACTGTAGACCTGATGAAGTCCATGTCCTAGCAACACATGACGCCTTTCTCAAAAATATCAAACAACCTCCCTAGGCCCTCAAATTTGGAACACAAGTACCTTTAAGTACATATTAAATCTTCGAATCCTCAGTTCGATCACCAGACTGACAGGATACAAATGGTGCACTCACAAAAATGTCCACATTAACTGATATATCACTAAAAGTGCGGATAACTGAAAATGATAGCTAAATGAATCCTTTTGAAAACCGATCAAATGGATTGATAAAGGCTTGAAATTTGAAACATAGCTCATCATTTATACCAACATTAGCCCAGAACAAACATTATGGCATGATGCTTACTGAGGCAACTTTTACACTTTGTAGCATCCTAAAATTGTGACACTTGCAATTTCGACCGCATTTGGGTCTTCATGATGGTGGCGCAACGTTGAACCTGAATGGAGACCTTGAAACCTATTTGTGACATCAAAAACTGCATCTTTCTGCACCTTGGCCTGATCCTCCTTGCACCCTGTTGTCCCGAGAGGTGGGACCATGGCGCCTAGTGCCCTTGTCCCTGGCCCTATTTTGGGCCCGGTCTCTTGTTGGGCATCGGGTCTTCAAGTTTGCAATTCAGAAAATAATGTTCCTAGGTCGGCCTAAGGTCGGAAAAATCAGTCTCCTAACCCTAATTGACAAGTATATAAACTACATTTCCCCTTCCAAAAAAGAGAAAAAGAACATATGTGTGCAAAAGGCGGAAGCGATAAGCAAACATTCAAACATTCAAGCATTCAAGCATTCCTTCAAGCAATTGAGCATTCTAGGTCTCCATTCAAGGCTAGGTGTTGCATTCAAGACAAGGATTCAACCATTGAAGAGGAGATCACCTACAACATACAACATACAACATCATTACACCTTCGCATGTAAGAATACAAACATTCTTACAATAAGGTATCAGTACTTGATTACATTACAAACATTTACATTTACAGCATTCTCATTTCTTGGTTAATTCCAAAACCAGGGTTTGACCTGAAGGCAAACCCCTAATCCCTAACCCGCCAATCATCCTCTCTTTTCTATGTGTAGGTTGCAGGTACATGACTGTAATTGAAGATCTGGAATCCTGGTGTAGAGACGAACAGATCCCCCTTCGTTTCGCGGATTTTTTGAAGGACCGTGTGCACTTCGGACGCCATCGTCCTGTCAAATTTCGCTCAAATTTGCAGGATAGCACCGTCTCGACATTTTACTACTAATTCCAGGTCCGCAGCTTCATCCCGTATCCCTATTTCTATCTACAAGCTCTTTCTTACTTTCACCTACACTCCTAACTCAATCCTTCTATCTACATTCTTTACAAAGGAGGGTATCCTTGCTGTCTCAACCCTTGAAACTCATCTAGAATTCAAACTTGCATTGTGTGGGATTGGATCTTGTGAGTTTCTACCCCTCCTTTGAATGTAAAGTCTTTCCTAAGTGAAAACCGTCAACCCTAGTGACCTCCTTTCTCTCTCCTTGGAGTGGGGGGAACACCTAGGGTTCGATTTTCCACTTTACATTTTGGTGAACCTGATGTGAACATCCTAATTCTGATTATTCATGGTTAGATCTGAAAAATTTGCTTCCTTAATTTCATTTCCATGTTTGATCTTTTGCAAATTTTAGAGGTTAATTGCATAAAAACCCTAAATTTTCTTTTTAGTAATTGAGCTTATGAAATGTTTAATTGTTAATGCTTGTTTCAGATCTACCCTTCTATTGCAAATTGTCAATTCATATTTGTGCTTTAATTCTGAAAATTAAGTGGTTAAGTGTCAAAACCCTAATTTTTAAAACCCTCTTGGTTCAACCTTTGACTGACGATTTCACTGATCGAAACACCTCCAAATCGGCTGTAACTTTGGATTCCGCAACAAAATCATAATATCTCTCATCCCTGAAAATTTTGAAAAAAGTTGCGAGGACCGTGTGCACCCCGAGCGCCATCATTCTCGACATTTTTTCCAAAATTTTGGGAGCTCGATCTTACTGTATTTTTCTGCTAGAATCCAGAATCTTGGCTGATTTCATCAATTCTAACACTTTCAAAATTAAAGTCAAAGTTGGTCTAGTGATTGCTTGGATTAAGGCTTCTAATCATTCAAAAAATGGTTGAAGTTGAAATTTTGGTTAAAATTGTATTTCTTACTGTCCTAAATCTGAAAAGTGTGTTGGCATTCATTCGAAGTTTCAATGCTTTATTCAAATTTTTGCAGTTTGTGACTTTTGAAATTAAGTGTTTAATTGCAACAACTTTGATTTCCGCATCCAAAATTAAATTTTTCATGAAATTAAGTCAACTGTCAAATTTCAAAGCTTGCATTGCCTTTAGTATTCCCTCTAAAATCATAAAATTCAAAATTTCAGTTTCCCTCTCTTTTTCAAAATTCAAATTTTGCATTTTTCAACAATCTTGGTAGGGTTCAATTCTGAGATTGCAACTTTAGTTTGGCCTATCTACAGATCCTAAAATCACTCAATTTTTCAGATTAACTTTAAAATCATCATAACTTTCATCTCTCAAAATTTTGAAAAAAGTTGCGAGGACCGTGTGCACTCCGTTTGCCACGGTCCCTGACATTTTTTCTAAAATTTTGAGAGATTGTCATGATTGCATTTAACAACTTAAATCTAGGAGATTGGCTGATTTTAGTGAAATTTGATACCTCTAAATTCAAAAATATTCTCTCTCTCTCTAGTGCATGAGTTTTACAACAATAAGCCCTACTTACACTATTCCCGTTAGACGAAGCCTTAGAATTAAGTCTTTCCAAGGTTTAATTACCGAGGAGATGGAACCTAATTTGAATGGCCTTTTTAATGAGGACATGGGTAATTCCTCTAATCCTCTTAATGATGAAGAAGCTCTCCATGAGGTTTCTGTAGAACAACTTTTGAAACCAATTTGATGATTTTCAGCAATGGATGTCTGAAGAATACCCCGATAGTCAAGCTCTTTCATTAATTGAGGGTCTAAAACGTATGGTTGAAAGTGATAAGAATGGAATTGATATTTTGCGTAGTATTGTACACATCATGGATTCGAATGTGATGCCTATGAAGAGTTGTGCTGAAACTTTAGGTTATACACAACCTCCTACTCATGTCAATCATTCTATTCCTTTAACAACTTCTATTCCTAGTATACCTACTTTTACATCAAACATAATGACTACTTCAATACAAAACATTCCACCTATGATCACCAATCATGCGGCAATCCTTCTTCTTCAATCAACCCTCTCCCTTCATTCAATCTGACTTCTTTATTCATTCCTTCAATGAGTGTTCCTATTACATCTCCACAAATGAACATGACGCAAGGGGGCAATTCATTTAACCATTCCATTCCTCCTTGTAGTGTTCCTACTTTCCAATCATCTCCTATGACTAACCATCATAGTGTCCTGCCACCTTACTCTCAATCAATACCTTCTTTCAATAATATAATACCTCCATCACAATCTAACATGTCTAATATGAACTCTTCAACTGAAGTGACCATTAACAATCTTGCACAAACTGTCTCTTCTTTACAGCAACAAATTGCCTCTATGAATCAATCTAAGTTTAGTGTGCCCACATTTGATGTTGCGAGCCCACATTCTCTTGACATTGCTCGAGCTATCCCCCCTAAGCATGTTGAAATCCCGCAGTTGGAGCTTTATAATGGTAAGGGTGATCCTCTAGCACATGTTAAGACCTTTCAAACTATATGTACCGATTTTGCTCATGACCAAAGGTTGCTTGCAAAACTATTTACTAGAACATTAAGAGATAAGGCTCTACAATGGTATTGCTCGTTGCCTTCCTATTCTATTACTTCTTTCCAACAACTTGCAAATGCTTTTATTCAACAATTTCAAAACAATATAGGTCCTAAAGTTACTTTGATTGATTTAATGCATTGTAAACAAGGTGTTAAAGAGAAAGTGACTGATTTCATTGGTAGATATAAGCATTTGTGTGCTCAAATTTCTTTTCCAGTACCTGACAATGATATTCAAAGGATCTTTATTTCTAATTTACAAAAAGATATTATAGAAAAACTTCTATTTTCTGAGTTTACTTCTTTCCAACAGTTGTGCGCAACTCTTCACAATTATCAACTGACTGTGAGTCAAATGGAACAAGCAAATCCTATGGCTCCGAGTGATAAGGGTGATAGTAGTCAACAACCATTTGGGAAGTTTAAACCGAAAAGAGAATTCATCAAGTTCATTGAAAACATCACCAACAACAATGTGAATGCAGCATCAGGTGTGCCTCCTATTTCTAAGTTTTTCAAGAAAGAAAGAGAGTTTACTCCTTTGAATGAATCATTGCATAGTATTATGAATAATTTATTGGAACAAAATGTCCTTACTCTCCCTCCTATAAAGCAAATAGATCCTGCAAAGGTGAAGTCACCCTATTTTGATAACAAATCTTTTTGTCAATTTCATCGTCAACCTGGGCATGATACTGAAAAATGTTTTGCTTTAAAGGGTAAAATTCAAGATTTGATTGATAATAATACTATCTCTATTTCAGGTGTGAATGATAAAGGCAACACATCTATAGCTCTTCCTAACCAAAATCTTAAGATTTTTACTGATCCATTACCTTCTCATACCTCTAATGTGATTGAGACTAATGATTCCTCTTTCTCACTTGATGGTCTTATGTCTATGACTCCGAATGTGATTAACTTTGTAGAGCAGTAGAAAATCCCTAAAGAGTCTTCCATCACATTTGATTCCAGTGAAACTATCAGGGCACCTGATGGTCCTTTATATATAGTTGCAAAAGTCAAGAATACACCTTGCCGTGGAGTGCTTATTAATCCTTCTTGCATGGTTAATGTCATTACTGAAGAATTTCTTTTTACTTTGCAATTGAATCAAGTGATTTATGACAAAACAAATGTGGTTGTGAAACTATTTGATGCATTTTCTTCTCCTGCAATTGGTTCTATTACATTACCTATTGAGGTCCGTAACAAATCCCTTGATGTGAGCTTTGCTATTATTCCATCATCCGAACAATTTCGTGTGAAGCTAGGCTATCCTTAGCTATCTTCCATGAAAGCTATTGCTTCTCCTATTCACAAGTGTTTGAAATTTCCCCATAATGGTGAAGTTGTTACTGTTAATCATAGTCTCTTTAAACCAGCTGAAAGAACTTCTAGCGTTCCTGTTGATTATTTTTGGCCCAAACAATTCCAATCTCTTCCACCGCGAAGTGATCATCTTTTCAAATCTTATCAAAAGTGGAAGAAAGATATGATCCTATCTCTAAGTGAACCTAGAACACCCAAACTTGATACTCCTATCATTCTTGAGAAGGAAGTTCTTCCTTTGAAAGATAAAACTAATGTCTTTCCTCAAGAAGATTCCCAACCCACCCCTATGGATGTGACTATATCTATGTCTAATAAACTTTCTAAAGGTAGACCTATACCTCCTTGTCATGATGGACTTGGTCTCCTTCCTAAACCAGATATTCCTCCTCTGTATGGAGCAGTTCCTCCTCCTTCCTCTTATAAAGAGAAGAGACCTTCCTCTTCTCCTATCGTCCAAACTAAGAGACCACAACCCAAACACCCAAGTGATAAGGATGAGAACATTCCTCCTCCTCAATCTTCTCAACTTCCTACTAAGACTAGATGAAATCATTCTGCACGTGAACGCTGACGAAAGCATCATCTTAGAGCTTGTGTAGCTGCTTCTCAAACTTTGCAATCCCCAAAAACACCTTCAGCTAGTATTATTCCATTTTCTACTCAGCCGAAAATTGAGCCAAAATCTCCTAAACATAAGATGCATGATGGTTTTGATCCTGTGCGAGTTAAAGATCCTATTTTTATAAATCTTGATGATATAGATGAAAATGTTATTCATGATCAAAATATTACTCCTCTTCATTCTGATAGTGAATATGAATATGTTGATGTTGATAATCATTTATCTAACAAATTTTCTAAAGCACTTATCCTAGCTCCTAGACAAGAACAACGTGGCTTGGAACATGAACATAGCCCTTGTTTGGATCTTGTGATAGCTCCATCTTCTGTGTTGGATGTTCCTCCTCTAGCGTGTTTCCTGCCTTCCCCAAATATTGATCAGCAAGATCGGGGGTGGATGACGTGCTAGACTAGTTCATTAGCATAGCAGACTCTCTCCTCCTCTCTTTTGTTACTTCTTCTATGTGTTATTCTCATTCTTCTATTTTTTTTCCTTAGTATTGTCTACTTGAGGACGATGCAAAGCATTGAGATCTCTTTTGGTCTCTCTCATGTTGACTCAAAAGACACAGGTGTTCCCTTCTTCTAGGTGACTTTCCTTGATTGGGGAATGAAGAACAATTATGCATACATACATATGATATACATGAATTATCATACAACATACTGACCCCAAGGAAAGCGAAGTCACCTCGTGCTTTGTGTTTTGTGTTTATTATCCTTGGGTTTATCTCACACTTGGGGGCTAAATCCTTGTGATAACGTGCTCCTTTCCCTTCTCATTTCTTATGTGTATCACTACCTTAAAGCAATCACCCCCGATGAGATGTGTGCGATCACTTTAACGTAGGGGGCATACACTCCGTCCATATCTTTTCAAGATTCCTAAAAATTTCTTGGCGAACTTAGCTTTGCCTTGAAAATTTTTGGTATTCTTTGCATGACTCATAGTGAGGGAACCTTACTACTGATAGTCATGGTTCTCCCTCCTGATCTTCCCTTTTACTTTTTCAATCAAAGTCATAAGATCCTTAGTCCACTGGGGGCTTGGTGTGTCTTACCTCTGTGACGTGGTGAAAGTCTTTCAATATTGTTTCCTTGTACTTTACCGGAAGTATTGGCATACGCTTATACTCCCGCTAAAGTGGGGGATAAATGTAGCGTCCTAAAATTGTGACACTTGCAATTTCGACCACATTTGGGTCTTCACGATGGTGGTGCAACGTTGAACCTGAATGGAGACCTCGAAACCTGTTTGCAACATCAAAAACTGTATCTTTCTGCACCTTGGCCTAATCCTCCTTGCACCCTGCTGTCCCGGGAGGTGGGACCATGGTGCCCAGCGCCCTAGTCCCTCAGGACCATGGTGCCCAGCACCCTAGTCCCTGGCCCTATTTTGGGCCCGGTCTCTTGTTGGGCATCGGGTCTTCAAGTTTGCAATTCGGAAAATAATGTTCCTAGGTCGGCCTAAGGTCGGAAAAATCAGTCTCCTAACCCTAATTGACAAGTATATAAACTAAATTTCCCCTTCCAAAAAAGAGAAAAAGAACATATGTGTGCAAAAGGTGGAAGCGATAAGCAAACATTCAAACATTCAAGCATTCAAGCATTCCTTCAAGCAATTGAGCATTCTAGGTCTCCATTCAAGGCTAGGTGTTGCATTCAAGACAAGGATTCAACCATTGAAGAGGAGATCACCTACAACATACAACATACAACATCATTACACCTTCGCATGTAAGAATACAAACATTCTTACAACAAGGTATCAGTACTTGATTACATTACAAACATTTACATTTACAGCATTCTCATTTCTTGGTTAATTCCAAAACCAGGGTTTGACCTGAAGGCAAACCCCTAATCCCTATCCCCCCAATCATCCTCTCTTTTCTGTGTGTAGGTTGCAGGTACATGACTATAATTGAAGATCTGGAATCCTGGTGTAGAGATGAACAGATCCCCCTTCATTTCGCGGATTTTTCAAAGGACCGTGTGCACTTCGGCCGCCATCATCCTGTCAACTTTCGCTCAAATTTGTAGGATAGCACCGTCTCGACATTTTACTGCTAATTCCAGGTTCGCAGCTTCATCCCGTATCCCTATTTCTGTCTACAAGCTAATCTTTCTTACTTTCACCTACACTCCTAATTCAATCCTTCTATCTACATTCTTTACAAAGGAGGGTATCCTTGTTGTCTCAACCGTTGAAACTCATCTAGAATTCAAACTTGCATTGTGTGGGATTGGATCTTGTGAGTTTCTACCCCTCCTTTGAATGTAAAGTCTTTCCTAAGTGAAAACCGTCGACCCTAGTGACCTCCTTTCTCTCTCCTTGGAGTGGGGGGAACACCTAGGGTTCGATTTTCCGCTTTACACACTTATGCAAAACAGGGCTCCAACTAGCTGTCGAAACAGAGACTAGTCAAACCACACAAACTGCAAACGGATTTGGCTATGAAAACTAAGTAAATGGATTCGTCAAGACCTAAAATTTTGTAGACTGACTCACATTTATGCATATAATTGAATACACTTTGAATTTATCCATGAAAATCAATAGGGCAAAAGATATAATTGCTCAAAGTAGGCTACTCAATAAAATTTGCATTTGTGCCTAAAATGCACTTTCAGCTCACCCCTCGAAATGGGTACCTCATAAACTTATCCAAATTGAATTCTAAAAGTTTCACATCACTAAATAGGCCAAATGAAAGGTGTGGGACATGAATCCCAAGCCTTACCCTCTGAAAATCAACTGGCTCCATTTTACCCTTTCGCAAACTAGGCCCTTCAAACTGACTCATTTAGGTACTTTTCTGACATGCAGAGCAAAATTTTGAAATGGGCCTATAAACGTTACTCAATTTTAAATAGTCCCAACAGTGGCTCTGACTGGGGATGGTTGATTGCAAGATCAACACAAGAACATAGAATCAATGGTTAAGCAGACCACCCAAAAATGGATCACATCTTCTCTCAATTCTTCTCTTCTCAAAATAAGGCTTCCTTATTCTACCCAAGGAGTAGGGCACTTTATTGAAAACCACACAACTGAAGAAAAGTGACTATACAATAGATACAAACATGCTTAAAACTAAATACAAGTTGCTCAATCAATCTTAGCATTTACCTCTATCAAAAATCTGATTTTCATCACTTGATACCATGATCCAAACAAAGGCACCTTCCAGTAAAAACTGAGCATAGCTTTTAAAATCCACCTCTTTTGTCTCATTACTGAAATAGCTAGTGTGCTTACCTCTTATCTGATTCTGAACTTTGCAATCACACACTACTTCAACACAATTAAAAATATGAGACAATTCACCATAGAGGCCTTCCCACAAGATACCATGCATTTCACTATCCCAATCAATTCTACCATTTGCAAGGACATCATCATGCTGAACTTGAAATATAAAACACTCATTCTCAACATTGCAATTCCTATCAGCACATGTCTTATTATCATTTAAATTCATAGAATGAGGGGCATTACTAATCAACTGATGCAAACAAGGAACATGAATATTACAATCCGGATGTGATACTTCACTATGTTGATCACACCTCATACTATCCTTGCTTATCAAACTAAAAACCTCTGCATTCTCAACATCCCATTCATGGAAAAGAATGCATACCTCTGGCTGAAGCAAATCCTCAACTGAATCTTTTTCATCCAAACTTATATCCACCTAAAACACTTTCATTTGTGGTTTTAAATGATCATCACATAACCCATGCCTCTTACTTTCATCATGAAATGATTTATTACAACCCATGCTATTGTTGTTTGGAATTTCATCAGTATTATGGACTGGTTCATCATTTACAACATTTGGCTGATCAGTTATTTCTTCATACAAAGGGTTAGAAACAAAATGGACAATCCCTTTATGAACTTTATGGCACTGAAATGGTTGGTCCGTATCTATATCAGCATTGAGTAAAGCATTAGTAAAATTGCTAAAGACACCATCCATTCAATCATCATAATCATCTTCATCAGACAAAGAAGAAATTGAAACTTGGCTGGAACAATCCTCAGTATTCCATGTTTCACATTCATGAGATTTTATCCTATGACCATCATTCCGAAAATCAAGATAATCATACTTATCTTGCCACAACTAATCTTCTTCACCAATAGAGCACTCGTCATCAGCCAAAGAATGAAAATGAACATCGCTGCAATTTACTTCATCAGATGAGTTTTCAGCATGTTCATTAAACTTTTCTGTCATAAAACCATCTGTTCGATTAGCATATTCATCAAGTGTACAAGCATTCAATTCACAGTCCTTTTCCGAAGAATCCTCTTCACTATATTGCAGAACATCTTCATCAATAGCTTGAAGGTTCTCCAACATTTGAACCTTCTTGTCCACAACTTCAAGAGCTTTCTTAAGTTCTGTAATCTTTTGGACTTGCATTGCACTTTGCTGTCCCATTTGAGATTCCATACAATTTTCTCCATCCATGTGTGCTATATCTTCATTGCAATCACGCATACCATCACAATTTTCTAAATTTGCTTTGTGCATAACTTTCAGAATAGAAAGATCATCAACATGATTACAAGAAGTGAAATCTAAAGTGAAATCTGAAAATAGATTTACTTCATCCTCAACACAATTAAGATTATCAATATCTAAATGAGGATCAACTATTGTCTGCACTAAACAATTCTGATTTTCATCATATGGCACATTTTCGCTTGCACAAACAACAACACTTAGTAATCCCTCTGTATTTGGTATTTCAACATCAAATACATCAGCAGCATGTAAATATTGATGGTCATCACCATCATTATTTTCATTAATATTATCCTAGAGAGATGCATGATTCACTTGGTAGTTGGCAGCCACATAATCAGCATAACCGGCATACAAATCAAATGGTACATATCCCTTGTATATATCTACCTCTGTATCAACATTTTAACAACACTTCCCACTGATCATTTCATCACTACTGTGAGAGACAACCGACATTAACAGCAAAGGTTCTTGACTCTCATTTAAATCTGAAACACATGCATCAACAAAACCATTTGGAACTGGAAAGCTTGATGCACCTAGACACGGAATAGTTTGCTCAACTTCATATGGTATTCCACCATTGAAGGTGCTTTGGTATGAAACAATAGCAGACACAAATCTCTTTGAGATTCCAAACTTCAAGTTATTTTCCATATACTTAGCTGTGTTAAAGGCTTCATACAAGGTTTTGGGTTCTTTGTTTCTCAATAGGAAACCCATCTTCTCATCAAATGCACTCATATAAACATCCAGACATACTTTATCATCAAGTTTATACTTTCTAGAAATTTTGGACAAAGCTTGTGAAAATCTGATATTAAATGTTGGTACCAATTCATCTTCCCTGATTTGTATACAGGTGAATTCTTTCAGCAAGTTGGAATCACTCACCTTCTCATCAAATTGATCCATGAAATCTGAAACCAATTCTTCCCATGAGGTAATAGAATTCACTAGCAAAAAAGAGAACCAATCTCTTGCATCTTCTTTCAATGACTGAATAAACAATTTCATGCATACATCTTCTTGACAAATTTCAAACTCTCCTATCAAATCTGAAAATCTTTTCAAATGTTGACATGCTGATTCTGATTTCTTCCCACTGAATATGGGCAAATACTTTCTAATTTCTGTGGGTATGGGATTTGGGTAACCCGGAATACCTTCAAAGTTTAGAGCAGCATAATGGTTCATGATGAAACTTCTCCTATTATATGGTTGTGACACTTCACCGGGCATGGCTCTATGTGGAAATACACAAGGTTGAAAATCTTTACTATTCATTTTCCTTCTTACTCCCACAAAATGATTATACAATCTTGGACAAAGAATGTAACACTTCAAGCACAAATCCTTATACTGAAACTAATCATAACACTGCTTGACACAAAGCTTTTCCAAATTTGCATACTATAACAGAAGAACATATACTCTGGACATTTCAACAGAATAAATATGCAAATGGACTTTCAAATCCCCTCTTTCCCTCTTTACTAGTGTTATTCACTAAATGGGAAAACTATTTTAGTAATTCAAATTTTCAGAGGAAATTGTTTTGCATTTGAAACCTCTGAAAATGCCTGGAGATTTTGCAACTATATAAAACTTGTAGATCTGGAGATTAACTTCCACTTTCAGCATGGTCTTTTATCATAGAGTCATCACCTCTTGCACAGAGGATATTTTGAACAGCAGAACGCCACTTAACACTTATTTAATTCTCTGTTTCTCTTTCAATCTTGCTATAATCAACACTCTTCCAGGCTATTATTGCACTTTTCTTCTCAATCTTTTATGATGAAAGCACTTATCTGTGAATCTGCTAATTAAACCATCTGCACCTTAATATGATTCATAAGATTATATACTAATCTTGTGAAGATCTTGGAATACAAACTTCTTTCAAGCACCGGTACAGAGACTAGAGTTGCCACCCAATAAGGAATTGGGGAAAAATTTGCATACAGCTGCAAGGACATGCTCACAACTAAGCAATATAACTTTTATTTGTTACTCCTTCATACAATATATGACATGCAAAACATATCATGTTATAGATCCAGAACAAGAACTATTCTCTTCACCATAAAATCAATTTACACTCTGTGCATACACAATGGACTGACTAATTGGATGAAATTAGGCAATTTCTATTCAGCTTCCCCAGCAGAGTCACCATTTTTGTGGTGACTCAGACGGGATAATCTCAACCTTATATGAATCAAATCTTTCTTAACCAGAGGCTCTTGATAGTTCATTTCTTCCCCAGCAGAGTCGCCATTTTTGTTGTTCACCAAAAGTGATAACCCAAGAACACCTGCAAATATTTCTATGAAATGGCCAATTTCAGTCTACAAAACACATCAGGGCTCAGACAACATAACATAGGACCCTAATTGATACTCCTGCACTTCAGGTTCTGCTAGACCGGGGGACACCCTTTTGATGCACTAAATACAACAATTATAGACACATAATTGCATCAACACTAAGCAGATAGATCATTTCGCAAGCTCAACAGGTTAGGAAACATTACAGATTGGCTAGATCTGTATAAATCATAAATGAAAATAGAGCTTGGAATGAAAAGAACACACCCCTACACATAAAGGGAAATAGATTTCTCTTTTAAAATGTTGACCTGAAACCTTCCCCAAATCTGTCAAAGACCAGTGCCTTGTTCATTGGGCAACAGAGTAACACACACAGAACTACAAAGTGTTAATCACAGCTACAAATTGGTTTTCCTTACAACATATCCCTGCATTAATACCTTGTACTAATGCATTACTCAATCCATTCATAAAATTATCAGATCTAGGACACATTCCATTATTTATGACTGATTATAGAATTTAAACTCTTCATTGAAGAATGCCTACAAACAATCATACAATCTCCTTGAGATGACAAATTATAAGTCTCCTTGAGGATTCAAATCATAACAATTAAATGCATACACAGAGACAATATCATGGGAAATTTACTCATGCCTGACACAAGTAAGACCTGCAACTAGAAAACAATCTGTCATCCTGCAATGTAGCCTCTATACCCTAAATAGATCCATAGAACTTTACAAGTTTGGGTCAAGAATTTCAGAAAATGGAAGCCATCAAATCTAGAGCATTTCTCCAAATTTCTGGAACCATTACAACTGAGAAGAATTGGGAATAAGAAGGAGAGGGAACCAAATCAAATCTGCAACTGAATTGCCAAGTGTCTCCTCTCTAACTGAATTTCAATCTCGACCAAACTGCTTCCAAAATATTTGATCTTCACCAAAATTAACTTCATAATCAGATTCCACATTCCAAGAGTTTTCCAAAAATATATAACACTTTATATTTTGGCCAAAAATTGAGCCCTGGGCGAATTAATTCCCCAATGTGCACCATCATTTAAATTTTTCATTTATTAATATAGTTTAAACTATATAATAAAGATGATTTTAATTTTGATTTTTGGCTTCATTTGGTCCTGACGCTTACTGAGGCAACTTTTACACTTATGCGAAACAGGGCTCTGACTAGCTGTCGAAACAAAGACTAGTCAAACCACACAAACTGCAAACGGATTTGGCTATGAAAACTGAGTAAATGGATTCGTCAAGACCTGAAATTTTGCAGAATGACTCACATTTATGCATAGAATTGAATCCACTTTGAATTTATCCATGAAAATCAATAGGGAAAAAGATATAATTGCTCAAAGTAGGCCACTCAATAAAATCTGCATTTGTGCCTAAAATGCACTTTCAGCTCACCCCTCAAAATGGGTACCTCATAAACTTATCCAAATTGAATTCTGAAAGTTGCACATCACTGAATAGGCCAAATGAAAGGTGTGGGACATGAATCCTAAGCCTTACCCTCTGAAAATCAACTGGCTCCATTTTACCCTTTTGCAAACTAGGCCCTTCAAACTGACTCATTTAGGTACTTTTCTAACATGCAGAGAAATTTTTTGAAATGGGCCTATAAACGTTACTCAATTTTAAATAGTCCCAACACATCCAATGATGTTGTTCCTTTTCCTTTGATCATACATGCTTTGTCATCTCCAAATCTAACTAGACTGCCATCAAATTCTTGCAAAGATATAAACTTCCCTTTATCTCCAGTCATATGATGTGAACAACTGTTGTCAATTACCTATTCATTGTTGTCTTCAATTTTAGTAGCAAGTTCCTTCTCTTTAGGTAGAATCTTATGCTAGTTCAATATCAGAATCAGTAATGCCTTCCTCATCAGCTATGTAGCATGATTTTCTCTATTTCTCCTGTACTTATACTTGTTCTAATATCCAGGGTTAGGCTTAAATGATCTTCTAATTCTTTCTTCAAATATTGAATTCCTTTCAAGACATCTAGATGCAAAATAACCAATCTTATAACATGCAAAACATTTTAAAGGTGCTTTTCCTTCATACTTACTTCCTACCAATCCTTTAGGTACTCTTCTAGAAAATAGTGCTTCAAGTTGCTCAAACTCATCATCTTCTCTCTTCATATCTTCTAATTCCTTTGCATATAAAGCTTTCCAATCTTTCTTACCAGTTGCAGATGTAGATGCATGAAAAGCAAGTTTAGACTTCATAGCTCCAGAATGTCCAAATTCTTCAAGCTCAAAAGAAGATAGTTTCCCAACCAAAGTATCTCTATTCAAAAATGTATTATCCATTGTTCTCAATTCATTAATAGCAGTAGCCTTCATTTTGTAAGATGGTGGTAGGGCTCTCAGAATTTTAGAAACAATTTCATCTTTGCTCAGAGTTCCACCACAACATTGAATTCTCATAACAATCTCATTTACCCTTTCCATGAATGTAGTAATCCTTTCATCTTATTCCATATTTAGGTTTTCATATCTCACCTAGTAACCATCAAGTTTAGCAATATTCATTGTAGGGTCACCTTCATTAAGAGTCTCCAACTTATCCCTTATAGCCTTTCCAAATGATTTATCGATTAATCCCATTATTTGCTGATCAAAAAGTGCGCACGAGAGGGATTCTCTTTCTCTACAATAATTCTCAAGCTCCTTATCCAGGTTTGTTAGAGGGGGGATTGCCAAATCCCAGATTATAAGGTGTGACACAATTCTATGTGATCTCCCAGATCTCCTTGCCAAGACATCTCAGATGAATCTCCATTCGAATCTTCCATACTTTTTAATTTGTTCCATCAAGCCTAGGAATATCTCTCCGAAAGATATTTCCAAAATAACTAGATGAACTTGAACTGTTAGTTGCCATAGGATCTTCCTTGAGTAGTTAAGCTTTCTATAGAGAGGACCAAAGATCTGATACCAATTGTTAGAAAGTTCAAATGATCGAAAGACAACTAAGAGGGGGGGTGAATCAGTTGTCACAGATTACCGGAACTTTTAGCAATTAAAACTTTAATATTAAAACCCAAAACATTAATACCAAAATGCTTAAACCAAATACCAGAATAGTAGTTAAACCAATTAAGCATAAACAATAATCACAGAATAAATACTATCCACATGACACCAAGATTTATACTTGGAAAACCCGGTAAAGGGAAAAACCATGATGGGAAGCCTACCAACAATCAGATAGTACTTCTAGCGTAAGTATGTGAATTACAATTGAGGGGCCCACACTTGCAAGTAGGCTGACAGTGTAGGGCGCACTTCTCATCACAAAAGGAGCCTCACTGACTACATAGAAATCCAGACTACAATCCAGAGAAGTGTTGAACTGTAAAAGATAGCATCTCCTATATCTGAGTACAGTTTCGGCTAAGCTCAATACCATAGGACTAATTCCTCTTACATAAACTCGATTCGATCTCTAATGATCGACCAAATCCTCTACCTGAATGATATTACATTATTCGCATATTACATCCCTTGACCATAACCTCTAACATAACCATAATAATCTACAATGAGATCTTACATCTATATATATAATCCCTCGACCATAAACAATTAGGTTAGCTACCTTATAATAAACCAATTACATAACAAACCATGTTGTCCTTAGACCAAACAAATAATATCCAACACATAAGACATCCTAAAAACACATCAAGAGGTCCAATCCACACGTTACATTAAAGCTGGTCCATAACCTAGATCAATCGGGACCCAGTATAAGTCCACATACTACAACAATGATCTCCATCTGCCAAGTCTCGAACATGATCACCAACAACATCCTGAAACTCCACTAGAAGTTGCATCAACACCACTTATTCAATTCATCAAAGATCTTCATCAAAAGCTCTATTGGTGAAACCCTCACCAGAACTAGAAACCAAGCTTCTAAGCAAACAGGATAGCATCCGATCACCAAACCAAAACCAACTTATGGAATAAGAACATGAGTATCATGAACAAGCCAAATCTATAACCAAATCATACCTGAGTCTATCAGATCATACCAGATCCAAATCAACCAGAAACCACTCAACCTACCAGGAACAGAAGAGTGTTGGTAAAGCATCCAAATAGCTACTGTTGGCATCAATGATAAAACATAAATGCAACACATAATCAATTCCACCAAATCTCCAACATGGGTAAGGGTTTTCCTGGTGCTAGTGGGGAAGGCTCGAGTAAACGCCCTAAGGGTAAATCTTGAAAAGCCACTTTGAAGGTTTCTAATAGCTCTGATGACTAGGATTCCATGGACCAAACTTAAAATGTTGAGGTGTCATCCTCCTCTCATGGCTCATAGCAGAATTCTCAGGATTGGGCAGATTTTTCCCCTCACAATTTTTATCCTAAATAGGAGATACCTTTTGATGTTCTTAACATCGCTAAAAACAACTCATTGTAGGTTTTTTGTCTTTTTAGATGGGTTTTCTATGAAATCAAAAAAATCAATCTTAAGCAGCAGTCTTTATCTTCCAAGATGAAAGTAATGCAGGCTAATGCTAAAGATTTGCCGCATAGTACTGTGAGAACTCACCCTGTGGATGTTGGTAAAGAGATGGTTGAGGGTACTTCAAATGGTGTTTTATGGACAAAAAGTGAAAAGTAGGCGATGATAGATTGTGTGGCCAATAATATGGAAGCTACTCAACGTGTTAAGGAAATATCTAACAAAACAATTTGGATATGGAGGCCAGAATTGCAAAGTGTGAGACTACCCTCAAGGGAATTATGGAAAATAGTTAGAACACTATGAAGGATTCTACAACAACTATGGCTTCCATGGTCAACAAGCTAGAGAAATATCACATGGACAAGGTTGTTGTGGATGTGGATAAGGAGATGGTTGCTGGTGCTGATGATTCGGATCCTTCGAGAAAGTGTACTCGTTCCAGTATGAAGAAGATTGCCATTGAACTGCCTTGAGACATTCTAGACTTGAAGAATGCCACCAAGAAGATGCACCAGCTTAGTCCTAATGTTGAGGAGAACCTTAAAAATTTGGGTTAATCTTTTTCTATTTTTGGTCATGTGCTGTAATTTTGTTGGACTTTTGTTGTTTTTGTAGGCTGGGCAGTCTTTTGTTTGTCTTATGTTGTCTCTTAGTCCTGTTTGGTTGTTTTTTTTGTAATTTTGTTATGATTGGACTCTATTTGATCTATCTTTTGTAATCTTATGTAAAGGGTTTTGGGGTCCCTTCAAAACCTATTTTTTCCATAATAAAAAACAAAGAATCAAGCTCACTTATTTCGTTTAAAAAATAAACTAATTTATTTTGTAGTATAACTATAATTTATTGTCAAATATTTTGTTATGAAGTACTTATTAAATTGATTACTTGTAATTACTTGGTAATTCTCTTTATCCTTTTAATTAATTTGATCTAAATTTAACTACCTAGCGATATGATTGATTTTGTAATTTAATAAATACTACTCATTTTTAGAGATTAAATTAAATATAAATTTTGAGAAATACCTACTAACTAGTTTTGTAATATAATCTCATTAATAGTTTTAACTATTTTGATTTGTCTATGAACATAAGTTTTTCTTTTTCAAAATAATTTACTTCTGAAAAAATAATTTAATTACTAAAGAATTGACTATTTTTGTTTCTCATAATACTTAAAATTAGACTAAATGTTAAATTGGACTGAGCTAATAATTTTGCTAATGTATTTGACAAATTATTTGCCTAGTTAAACTCTTTTGAGATTAAAATTTAATGATAACTATTTATGTAATGTTTTACATAAGAATAAATAAAATCAATTTAAGTCAATACTATCCAATGCTATATAACTCTAAAAAGATTGTTTTTTCTGATTAATTCTTTAAAGATTGCTTTTCTTCTCAAAGCATTTTATCATTGCATTGTTAAACTTCTAAAAATATTTATTTTTATTAATCCTTTTGGGTCTCATAGGCTTTATGATTTAATCTAATAAGATTTATGTGATAACACTCAAGCTTCTATTTATTGTTTTCAAATCTTATAAATTTTGTTATATAAAATTTTTCATTTACTATTTTTCAAAGCTACTAATATAACAAAGATTTAATTACATATTACTTATTATTATTCTCAATAATTATATTTTGAGCACAATTTTAATTATATATATTATCTAGAAAATTAAATCAATATTTACTTATTAGTACTTGTCGTAGGCAATATTATTGCATTCAAATTAAGTCTAATTATTATTTTTGTTTTCAAAATATTCTTCATTTTTATAAAAGTGAGATTTATATTTATAAAATAGAAATTATTTATCTACACTATGATTGGATGAAAAAAATTTGTGCTATAAGAAAAAATTTATAGGAATGATATATTTTATAGGCTTTTTTTAGATTTCTTTATATTTAAAAAATAAATGTCTATTTTATTTTATTTTTCCAATTTTTTATTGATAATCTTCTAAATAAAATATTTTTTTATTAAAAAAATAAGCCCAATTATTATACGTATCTTTTGTAATTATAATTTTGTATATTTTTTTGAAACCATTCTATTTTTAAATACTTTTTGAAAATCATAAATTTTTTTAATCATTTTAATATATACAATATAATTTTATAACATTTAATCATAAATCATTTTTTTTAAATACCTATTTTCACTCTATTGTTTATATTATATACTATTACAATTATTAATAATTATTTTATTAAGATTAGTTATAATTAATATTACATAAATATAACTAAAAATATATATAATCTTAAACTAATAACTAATAATTAAATCTAGGATTAATTTTATTATAATAATTATAATTATATAAAACTTTAAATTAAATTAAGATTATATTATGAGGATAAATTTATATTTTCACTATAATATTTATGTTATATTATAATTATTAATATTATTTTATTGATGTGAGAGTTATACTTAATATTACAAAAATATAATTAAAATAACAATAATTCCTCCATTGTGCCTTCACTCAGGAGCTTTGGGGGATGGTCTATAGTAAACTTAATATCAATTGGGTAATGAATGACAATTTGGTAAATCTGTGTCAGGAGTTTTAGGGCCCCTCTTCCAACCCTCTTATCCAACAAATGTGGAAGCAATTCCCCCCCATGTAAGCTAGTGTATCTGGGAGGAACGGAATGACAGGATATTTAGAGACAAAGAGACCTCTATGGAAACAGTGTTTGCTTGATTCCTCAATCTGATTCTTGAGAACATCTATATTTCTAAAACTAGAATGGAGTCCAAGCCCCCCTCTACTTGGGACTAGGGAATTACCAGATGTTGGAACCTCCCCCCCTCATTCTCTTTTGTTGACTCCTCTAAGAGACATCTAAGACAATGCACGATCTGGTTCCCTCGGCTACAAATTTTAAACTCAATTTTGATGGGGTTGCTAGGGGGGCTAGTTGTTGGTGGTGGGGTGATCAGATCCCATCTGGGGGCCCTTGTTGCTACTTATGCAGGCAACCTGAATGGTCATTCCTCTAATCAGGCTAAAGCGATGGCCTTAGCCTGGGGAATCCGCATTGCCCTCTCCATGGGAATCAAAATTATGGACATTGAGGGGGATTCCATGCTCATCATTAATGTTGTCAAAGGGCGGAATAAGATTAGTTGGATAATTGAGGGAACCATCAGGGACACCTTGAGGCTCATCTTCAGGCTTGACTCGTTCAGAGTTATGCATATCTATAAGGAAGGCAACCGCGTGGTGGATGCCATGACAACCATTGTCCTAAACCTCTCAGGGTTGAGATGTTGGAGAAGTCACAAATCTCTCCCAAAGCATGTTAACTTCCTCCTCTAGGAAGAGAAATCTATAATCCCCACTAATGATTGAGTGGTTTCTAAATGCTTCTCTCCCCCTCCTCTTTTCCCTCAGGACTGTCTGGAGGTGGTGGTCTCATAATTTAAATAATGGGAATATTCCTCAAATCCCTTCTAATGAGGTGGTGACTCGTTTGGCTAGGTTGGTGATGACGCATGTGTTGTGCTAGTATTTCACCTGGGCTTGCAAAGCCATGATGAAGTATGACTAGATTGGAAATGTGTTGGCTACCGCTAGTATTTGCTAGCTCTTAATGCCTTGTAACCAACAAATCATTACCAAAAGTTACTTCTTTTTTTCCCATGTGCCCAACTTCATTTCTCATTTATTGATGTTGGGCTCGCACATTCCCCATTTTCTCTTCCTAGCTTTCTTCTTGAAGAGTCTCTACAACTTCCTTTGTTTCATGACTAAGGAATATTTGTTGGTAGATGAAATGGTGGGCGACAGAGTGAGATATTAATCGGATAATCCAGATGATTTTAAAAATGACCCTCTCATCTAGAATTTTTGTGTTGAAGGTGGAATTGCTGATTTTCTGGATTGCCTGAAGGGCCATGATGAGCAGCTCTCAGCTGCTTTTGCCTCCTCCTGGTCTAGGAGGCGGGTCTTGGTTGGTGGCATTGCCTTTGATGTCTATGAGGAGACTATTGCCCAAGCTACGAAGTTGACCCTGGATGGTCATCATTGGAAGCGTACCGGTCATGTTGCAAACGGTGAGGGTTTGAAATAGTTTTTCCATAACTGCGAGGAACCTATCAAGCTGCAACGTGGGTTTTCTTGGGAGGAGCTCAAGCACTCATGGAACATGATCTACCTCATGATCATGAAATAATTCACTCTCGAAGGTAGGTATAAGGTATTCTACTACTACCATTTTCCCCTCCTTAATCACTTCCACAATAATGATTTGCTTTGTCTGACGTTTTATTTACTGCACTCTTTAGAGAACTCTGTTAATGACACTATGGACCCTAAGCATGGGGATAAGCCTCAATTCCTCCTCCACCAGGGTCTTATATATAGGTTATATAAATTGCATGAGGCTCTCTATCCCCTAAGGAATCTTTCACTCTCTCAGCCCCCATGTCGACTCCCTAGCAACTTGTGGCCCTGTCTTTGGCTTTCCCTAGATTCTTCCAATATCCCCAGGAGGGCTTTGCCATGGCCACCATGTCCCTGTCTGCTTATGCCTTAGATGTTTCTCTATCGGTTGTCTCCCCTAGTTTAACTCTCCCTACCTCCCCCAATTCTTCTCGCTCCATATCCAAGGGCAAAAGAAAAACCCTCGCTAAATGCAAACACATTGTCTATGATGACAATTCTTCCTCTGAGGACGTTGAGAATGACAACCCTTCCCCAGATTCGGAGGTTAAAAGGACATCCTCCAGACTTGCTTCCAAAGGCCATAGGAAGAAGACCCCGATTATTGAGAATCTAGACTCTAAGGAGGACCCCATTGGGGACAAGAAGGAGGAGGGCCCTAAAACTATGGGGGGCCCTGATGGGGATGCTGACAATGTTAATATGACTAGGGATCCCATAGTCCTGACCACTGTTGGTGTTGTTGACATGAGTACCCTTGAAAGGAAAACCTAGGAACTCATTGATGATAAAGATACAACCCCTTATGGACATGAACACTGAGGGTCTTATGGGTGTGGAAATCCTTGACAACAATGCTTTGGATCCCAAAAATTTGGATACGGATTTAAACTTGGCTAATTAGGTGATGCAATCTATCCCTTTGATGGACCTAGTTAAGGATACTAATAACTCCATTATTGGTGGCAAGCCCAAAGAGACTATTGAAACTACTAATGACTTGGTTGTTGAGAACCCCCAGGAGGCCCCTACTCTACAACAAATGGTAAAGATGAGCACAGATGTGTTGGACATCATGCAAAGAATTGAAAACCTCGGCCCTATTCTCGATCTGCAGTCTATCAAGGAGGAGGTTAAAGAACTCAAGAACAAGATGGAGGCTTGGGAAGCCCAAATAGTGGGCCTAAACAAATTCCATATGTAGGCGTTACATAGCTCCACACTCACCCTCTCTCTATTGAGGGAACACTATGCTGACACTGAGGAGGACATGCAGGAGGCTAGGGACCTCTACAAATTCTTGTCTAACAAATGGAGCAGTACTATGGAGGCCACTGGGGTGCGCAAGGCACCCCCGTAGTTTGTTTTATTTTCCTGATGTTGTTTTTTATTGCTAAAAAGACTTGGTTCCTTTTTTATGGTAGTTGTTGTTAATTGATGTTATATTGTTGTTTTTGTGCTATGACTTTTTATAGTTCTGCTATGTAAAGGGTCAATGTTCTCAGTTCTTTTTTAGTCAAAAACAATAATTCAAAATTACAATTAAGAATTACAACAAATTATATTTGTATTACAATACTATGAAAACAAGTACTCGTCACTGTGTGGCACTTGTTAGTACTTGTCGTAGTATTGCATTCACTTAAGCCTAATTTATCATTATTTTACACCAATCAAAAGTGATTATTATTCTATTTTTAAAATAAACTTGATTTTTATAAAGTTCAAATTTATATTTTTAAACTATAAATTATTTATCTACAATATTAAAAAATTTGGTGTTATAGGAACAAATTTATAGGAATGATAGATTTTATAGGTTTTTCTTTAGATTTCTATATATTTAAAAAATAAATTTCTATTTTAATTAATCTTTTTTTATTTTTATTGGTAATCTTGTGTGTGTGTGTGTGTGTGTGTGTGTGTGTGTGTGTGTGTGTGTGTGTGTGTGTGTGTGTGTGTGTGTGTGTGTGTGTGTGTGTGTGTGTGTGTGTGTGTGTGTGTGTGTATTGTAGACATCCAAAATTGTCCAGTCTAATTAAATAAATATTTTATTTATTTAATTATCTAAGCTTAATTCTTCTATTAATTAAATAAATCTTTATTTATTTAATTAATTCATTTATCCTCTTCTAGCCTTATTTCTCATTTAAATAAGTACATTTATTTATTTAAATTATCCTTTTCCTAAATTAAATAAATATCTTATTTATTTAATTGATCCCGCTTCTTCTATTAATTAAATAAATCTTTATTTATTTAATTAATTCATTAACCTTTTCTACCCATGACACATGCCATTCATCTCTTAATTCATAACTTACCTACCCCTTTCATTATTTTATTATTTCTTTTACCTACCCTCTAATCATAGCCGACCTCCTTTTACACCTCTCAATCTTATCCCTCCATTTCATATAGTGTCTTCTATATAAGGAGATGCTTCCTTCATTATCAAACCCTAATCAATTACCCTAATGAATCATCTTTTATGCAATTGACTACACTATGATCTTACTTTCAACCACATTCTGTTCTTTGTTGAGCTCTTGTGCACATAAAATCTAAGAGCAAATATATCAAGCAAGATCAATGGAGATAGGAAGAATGGAGATCCAAACCCTATTGGACATGTGATGGTATAATCTTTGTGATTTCGTTTGATTTGCATTGTCTTAGGTAATCTTCATATGTTATGGTGGATCTTTGTTGTTGTTAGGCTAGGGTTTTGTGGTTGAATTCATTTAGCCTTTCAATATTGTCAATATTGTTATCCATTTTCACCATATACATTTTGGCATGCCCGGTGGGACTCTTGTCCCTTTTTGCATTTAACATCCTTGTTGCAGATTTTGTATTTTGAAGTTGTAGATCTGATGTTTTCGGCAGCATTTTGATATTCCCGCATCTGCGCACTTTCGGATCACATTTTTGTTTTTCTAGTGCGTCTACGACATCTGGAATCGCGTATGTGTTACTAGCAGTATTTTATTTTGCATGGTTCCAGGAAAGCGCGTTTGTGTTATGAAGTCATATCTGCGCTGTTTTTAGCCGCATCTGTGTCCAGAAGTCGCGTCTGCGTTCTGTAGCCACGTCTGTGTCTCACAGAACTACGTCTGTGTCACGAAGTCGCATCTGTGTTGAGGGTAATCGCGTCTGTGTTCACCGGTTTCAAATTTTGGGTTTATTGATTTAGTTTTGGGATTTTGCATTTAGAGTTTCAGATCTAGTTTATTTTGAGCTAACATTTTCAGATCTAGCTAACGAAATTGGTGCAGCTTGTCTTGAAAGAAAAATTGTTTGGTTGAAGGCCCCTATTTTCACAAAGTCTTTTGGGTTTAAAATTTACCTAACTTGTGTGCTTGCAGGAAGGGGTGATTATTTGAAACAATCCAAACTACTAACAACTCTTTGGTGCAGGTCCTTAGCAAGGGTTTTTGGATTTTTATTGTGTGCCTTGTTTTCATAGACTAGCAAACACTTCAATTGGTGCACTAAAATTGAATAATTATCTTTTGTGTCTTGAGCAATGGGCTCTTTTTGTTTAATCTTTAGAGCGCCTATCTTCCCGTGTGGTCATTAGGACTACTAGTGAGAAGAGAACGCCCCAAGTGGTAGCGAGGAAAACCCACCTCTTTCGAACCACTATAAACAAATGTATTCATGGTGAAAACTATGGATAACAGGTGCTGATTAGTTCATACCGACACTATGTATCCCCATAAACCCATTTGATCAAATTTATTTGATCAGTTGTAGGGTGTAACCCCTATCGGCTGGGAGCCTTCTGTATTTACAGAGTTGAAAGAGCCGCATGTATGGCCACACGAGCGGATGCCCTTACTAGCACCTTTTTGTTTTAGAAGCCCAAATCCTTCTAGTTGTTGGGGCAGGAGGTCGGACCTCTGGTAGTGGTCCACACACATACGGTTCTTAGTAGAGATACAAAGTTCACCACGGGGAGTTTTCGTGGGGACTGATGCTTGACTGACCTGAGAAGTGAGTGCCGAGGGTGGAGCCAGTGAGGTCAAGAATCTAAGTATCCGCTCTGAATAGCATAGCCTCAGGGGTAAAACCCCATGTGGGATCAACAACTATTGTCTTGGCCAGCCATAAGAATTATGCTTGACTTATTTTAAACATTCAAAACATTCAAGACCAAACAACAAAACATTGTGTCTTTTGTGTCTTCAAGTGTATGCAAAACAATTTTACATCAAACAACACACTTTTATTGGAGTCATTTTTGAGTCTAGACACTTGCAAAACATTGGGTCTTCATCAATACTATGTCCTCTTGTCATGAAAAACAGTCAAACAGTCAAATTTGGTCACAACAAAACAATTTCACAGACTGGAAAAAATTGCACAAATTTTGCAGAAATGCATCTGTGTCTGACATAATAGCGTCTGTGTTGTATAACCACGTCTGTGAAGGACTGAAACACGTTTGTGTTCCCAAAATCAACATTGTAATTTGCACAAAATCTCAGAGGCACATCTATTTTGAACAGAGCCATGTCTGTGTTGGGAAACCACATCTGTGAAGTATATAGGCACGTCTATGTTTAGAATTGAAAAAAAAAACTATTACAGTCCAGCAAACAAACACAGTCAGTTTCAGAATTCTTGAGCTTCCTAGGTCATTTCTCCAAGGTTTCATTTAGCATTCAACCTGTCTTTGGGTCTCACAAAGTCCATCATTGCTTCGCATCTCACTTTACATTCACAATTGTCTAAACTTGAGTCACAAGGTCACTTGCTTGTCCTCATCATACTTTGTTAACACACTACCTACAACAACACTTTGCTAAGTGGTCCCTCATCAAGGTTTCTTACCTTTGGGTCTCATTTGGTCTTACTTAGAGTCAAGGTCAACTTACCTCATCAAGAGAAACTATCCTCTCTTTGGAAGTCACACCTACTCTACTACATACATACTTGGTCTTACACTTTGGACATTGCAAGTACACCTCTGATTCATTTACATTCCATCCAACTCTTGGTCTTCCATGCTTTTTCCATTTTTCATCTAGTCTCACATATCTTAGTCAATACCTAGTTCATGGTTGAAATTTGTTCCCAAAAATCTAGGAGAGAAACTAAAGAGGCTCAAGAGTCCACAAACATGAGTTCTTATGAGTATGACAATGATATCTTTTTCAATTCCGATCATACTACATTACTTGACATGGATGCCTATAGAAACATTCCAAATGTTGAGAACATGGACACTAAAAACAACAATGCTACACATAATGACAATATGGACAACTTTTCCATACATTCAACAAATGTGGAAGAATCCATTATGAATCCCCATTTCAATCGATTGGTTGAAGAAATAATGAGGAGGGATAGACAATACTTCTTACAAATGATGGCACAAAGTGGAGCCAAGATACCTCATGATTTTGACATGTCTCAAATAATGGAACATAGACCTTTGCAACAACCTCACTCCAGCATGGATCAAAGGAGACCTAATAGTGGAGGCAATAGAGGACCACATATGGTACCTGAATCACCATCATCTTTGTTTCAAAAACCAGAGGTCCCATACACACATGGTCAAGCATATGATACTCACCTTCACAGACCATTATGGAAGTCTTATGCAGACAGATATGCTCAATCACATACCAATGCTAAGGATCAAACACTAAAGCAATTGGATATTCAAAGGCATGATCAAAATTTGGACACAAGGAAACCCCATGTCAAATTTGGGGGCAACACATTAGAACATGACATGCCTGTAGAGTATGGTATACATGCACAAAATAGATATGGTGTTCCTCAACATGAATCTATACCAAGTGGTCCATATACACAGCATCACTATAGACCTCCTCCATATGAACATGTGTATGATCAATATCATCCATATATGCAACATGCTCCTCTTGCAATTGGTGCCTCAAGCATGGGGTATGGTCCAAGAAGTCGATCTCCACCTAAGAGCAATTTGGAACAACAAATTAGGGACTTACAAAAAAAATGGAGGACATAAATACACCAAAGCCAACATACACAATGAGAGACATATGTCCTTATCCATTTGACAAGAGCATTCCAATGCCTCCATTTCCTACACACTTTGTGACACCTAAATTTGATAAGTATAGAGGAAAAGGGGATCCTAAGGCACACATAAGATAGTTTTTCACAGCTTGCATTGAGGTAGCAGTAGAAGAGGCATATTTGATGAGATTATTCCCACAAAGCCTAGGTGATCAAGCTATGGAATGGTTCTCCCAACTTCCACCTGGCATTAAGTCATGGGGTGACTTAGCAGAGGCATTTATTCAACATTTCTCCTACAACATAGAGACAGACATATCAGTCACTACTTTGTGCAATACTAAGCAAAAAGAGGGAGAATCTTTTGCATCATTTTTACAAAGATGGAGGAATCTAGCCAGCAGATGCTCTTGTGAAATCTCACAGAAACAAATGGTAGAAATGTTCACCCAAAATGTTAACAAAGAGATTGGTTATGACTTAAGGAAAGCTTGTTTTTCCACCTTCAAGGAGGTCATTGAAAAAGGCTTAGCAACAGAGAAGATCCTAATTGAACAAGGAGTCATTAAGATATTCAAGGAAAACAAAGATGACTTTAAGGAAAAGACAAGCTGAGATTTTGGAATAAAAACAAGAACACAGTCAATGATGGTGTTGTTGACACCAACACAGTGTGACCCAAATTCATCTTTTTGGGATCAAGTTCTACAAACAATCAAGTGAATACTCAAACAACTTCCAGATCACGAAGGAAGTACACTCCATTGGGAGAACCACTTGAGTCAGTTTTCAAAAATCTAATGGCAAACAAGGTAATCACAGTTCCAGATTTTCCTCCATATGAACCAAAGGTTAAACCAAATTGGTGGAATGATGATGAATATTGTGAATTTCATAAGAGCAAAGGTCATAAGATAGGAAATTGCCATCGGCTGAAGAACATCATACAAGATCTCATTGATAGGGGTGACATTGAAATTGAAGGACACTCATCTAATCAAGAACATGAGATGTTTAAGGAACCATTCCCAAAACATGACAAGGGAAAAGCTAAAGCCACAGATGACCAAACGAACTATACCAGAGCATCCTACAACTATGATTCAACCATCAATCACATCTTGATGGACAATTATGTCTCTACCATTATCATCAAGGACAAAACGTCTGAGAATTCTACCCGGAGACCCAAGATTGTCCTAAAAGGTGTTCGATCTTCTTTCGAACCTACCTCTGAATGTCATGTTACAACCCACCGAGGTAAAATCCCTTTGCAAGGTGCTCCAACCAAAAACACCGCTTCCTCATCAACCAAACCTGAGTATGACCTTGTAGAATAGTTAGGGAAGACACCCATGCTCATCTCCATCCTTGAGCTATTACACATATCCCCCACACATAAAGCTATTCTTGACAAAATCTTGAGAGATACTATTGTTCCTACTGATCTGAACGTGGACCAGTTTCAAGCCATGGTGGGATACCTTTCTGTTCCACATTCACAGAAGCCGATGACGCCTCCATAAGTCAACCACATAATGCACCGCTACACGTTGAAGCCTTCATACACAAACATCGAATAAAAAGAGTCCTGATGGATGGAGGAGCAGGTCTAAACATTTGTACATTGAGCACTATTAAACAATTGGGATATTCTGATAAGGCTATGAATTCTACAAATCAAATCACCATTAAGGCATATGATGATGAAGAGCGTTCATCCAAGGGCACGGTCACCCTACCTCTCAGAGTTGGGCCAGTTACAAAGGATGTGGTTTGTCAAGTCCTAGACCAAGATCTCACTTATAACATATTACTAGGATGCCCTTGGATTCATGAAATGAGAGCAGTCCCATCCACATATCACCAATGCATTAAGTTTCCTCATAATGGAGTGGAAGTAACAGTTAACGGCGATCCTAATCCATTCATATACTGCAATAACTTGAGATCAAAGACTGAGACCATCATTCCCAGTAATCGTGAAGCTATTCCTTCCTCAGCATACATTGATCCTGAGTCATTAAAACCCTCGACATCAAAACAAGGTGAGCTTAAAGGCAAGTTTCAAGACAAGGGCATGTGGGAATACACTTTAAATCAGACCATGTACTTACGACAAGTCATGAGTTCCCCAAAAGAATATGGAAGACCACATCCTAACAAGCAAGTATCCATCATGATACTCAAATGGGACCCTACTACCTTTCAAAGATGGGGCGAATTGGAAGAGGAAGATCTATACAAAATGATTTACAAAGACATTGAAGATGACACGCAAGATCACATCAATTTACCATGTGAGAAATATGGCAAAGGCTTCAAAATTCTACAAAAATTCGGGTATGATGGAAAAAGGCCTCTTGGGTTACGAAAGGAAGGCATCATTGAACCTTTACAACCTAAATTGACTTTCAAAAAGGGACATTTGAAAGGACTTGGTTTCTTAACTTCCAAGGTCCACACCTAAAGGACAGAAGAAGCCTTACAAATCAAAGCTGCCAAAATTCAACAAGAGGATCGCTATTCCACAGATTCCAATGAATGGGAATGGGTTTCAGATAAGTCCTCCAATGACTACGTTCTCACCGAGACATTCAGAGAGCCAGATGAACCCACAGAAGAAGAGGAATTCTATAACAAGTTCAGAGTTGGTCAAGAAACAACCCATGAGGATTTCGCACAGTCCTTGTCTCAAGGTCCTAGGTTGAAATCACATAGGATGAGAACACCTGTCCCAGAATGCGCTACTAGTGATGATAATTTAGATTCATTCGCGATCGAGATTGATGAGGAGAGTGTCATCGATGACCTCAATAATTACCTTGACATACCCGAATATAACTACATCTTCACTCTTAGCCCCGCTAACTTCAAAGACATTAACGGCCTTCCCCTTGTTCACCACCAACTCATTGACTGGGATCATGAAGGACCTGCACAATTTGACACATTCCAAAATGATGAAGCTTTTATTGACTATCTTGGCATACGAGATGATCTTCCTCCTGGGGACCATAAAGTGGGATACACTATAGAACTCAACAGTGTGGCATATTTTGGTGAGGGTGTTGGACCTTCCAGTCGCAAAAATGTGAAAATAAGAACAAATCAAGGGTCTTATGGTGAAAAGCACACTGTGGCGTTGTCTAACCCCACAAAAGTAAAAAGAAAGGACGTATCTAAGGGCAAAAACCTCTCCGAGGCACCCGAAGATGGAAGGCTCGACATTCTCCCAACATCATATGAGGAAAAGTCATCCATGTTGGTAGAGGAGACTATCAAGACAAACATTGGTATAGAAGAGGTTCCACACAA